>NC_140490.1:1892421-2277421 GCF_964271855.1 Acomys minous
GACTCTCTGACAGAAATCTCTCCTGAGATCGACCCCTGTTTCTGCCACGCACACACAGAACTCTTCAGTCTGCTGTGGTTAATTATGTGCGTCGTCTCCTTGTGTGTCCTTCAGTGTCCCAGGGGACAAGGACTGTGACCTATTCATCTTTGTATTAGGAAAGCATGCCAGCACAGAGTAGGTATTCAGCAAGTGTTGGATGGAGCCATGCATATTCTGCCATATTCCGTTTGAAACACAAAAAGTCTGCAGAGCCCACGCTGCCCACAATGGCCCCTCTGATGCACAGCAAAAGGGAAGCATGTGCGATCCGCTGTGAATATTGGCTGCTGTCTTCTGTCCTCAGCCAAGGCAGGGACATCTGTGGTGGCGGCGTGACTATCTGCCACGCTTTTTATGTCTCTCTGCTCAAATATGCAGCTGTTCCTTGGCTGGGAAAGAACACTGGAAATCACACAGAACAACGGGCAAGTTCAGTGGGGGACTGTAGGCTTAAGAACCTCCAAACTGTGCCCCAGCATAAAACACTGTACTATCAATGCGTGTGTCAATGTAGTAGCACGTATCAGCAGCTTCGCGTGCCAGACACTGCGCTCTCTATGCATTGCTGCCTGTCAACTTCTCATCAAAACACACTGCACTCATCTATGACAGTAAAAACAACAAACAAACAAAAAACAAGTCTCAGAGAGTGAATGCAAGTCCTGGAGGGTTATGTAGTTCATAAGTGCCCTATGAGGGAAGGGTATTAGCTCTTATTTCCAGAGGAGAAAACTGTAACGGGAGAAGTCAAGTGCGTTGCTCAAGGTGGAACATTTGGCCATTAAGAGGATGGGCCCTTGGTTGGGCTGTGAGCGCCTGGGGCCCAGGGCTACCGTGTGTGTACCTGCCGGTAGAAGTTGGTTAGTTTCTGCACTCATTCCTTCATTTGCAAACTAGAGACAACAGTTGCTTCAGAGTTCATGAAAACAACAGGTTTAAATGCAGTGACAAGAGTCCTGCCTAGCAACAGGCCCAGAACAAACATTCAAGAGCTCTGAGTCAGGGCTGCTACTAGCCTTCCGATGGGCAGCCATAGCACAGGCCAGCACACACTTGGTGTCGAACAGAACCTAGTGGGTAGACAGGTGTATTTTGATCATTCTGGAGACAAGTTAAAAATACTGTTTTCTAGGCCAGGCGGTAGTGGCGCATGCCTTTAATCCCAGCACTTGGGAGGCAGAGGCAGGCGGATCGCTGTGAGTTCAAGGCCAGCCTCGTCTCCAAAGTGAGTCCATGAAAGTCAAGGCTACACAAAGAAACCTTGTTTTGAAAAACAAACAAACAAACAAAACAAAACAAAACAACAACAAAAACCAACCTGTTTTCTGACTCCCAGTGACAAAAAAGAACCCAACCAATTTCCCACCCCAGCCACTGGAGAGAATACTTTGGGAATACAATCTATCAGCAGTTCTTCCCCATTTTCAACCTCAATAGGACTGTAACTTTGGAATCGTTTTTGACAGTTTTTTGTTTTGTTTTGTTGAGATGGGGTTTCTGTATGTAGCCCTGGCTGTCCTAGAACTTTTTCCATAGGCCAGGCTGGCCTCAAACTCAGAGATCCACCTGCCTCTGCCTCTTGAGTGCTGGGATAAAAGGCGTGTGCCACCACTCCTGGCTTGGAACCGTTTTTTATTACTTAATTAATTTATTCAGATTATATCTCAATTGTTATCCCATCCCTTGTATCCTCCCATTCCTCCCTCCCTCCTGCTTTCACCCTATTCCCCTCCCCTCTGTCTGTGACTGAGGGGGACCTCCTCCCTCACTATATGGTCATAGGCTAGCCTGCCTATTCTTTCTCTGAGTGTCCCCAGGCTTCCCTACCATGGGGAAGTGGTCAAATATGAGGCACTAGAGTTCAGTCTGAGTCGGTCCTCACTGTCCACTCAACTGTGGAGAATGTCCTGTCCATTAGCTAGATCTGAGTAGGGGTTCGATGTTTACTGCAAGTATCATCCTTGGCTGGTGTAGTAGTTTGAGCAGAACCCCTGGACCCAGATCTGCCCATCATAATGTTCTTCTTGTAGGTTTCTAGGACCCTCTGGGTCCTTCTATTTCCCCATTCTCTCATACTTCTCTCACCTAGAGTCCCAATAGGATGTCCTCACAACTATCCCAGTCTCCTGGTAGGTGAAGACTTCCACGTGAAATGTCTCTTGGGCTAATGTCCATCTTACACCCATCTGACTGGCTAAGATCAAATACTCGAGTGACACCACATGTTGGCGAGGATGTGGAGAGAGAGGAACACTCCTTCATTGCTGGTGGGAATGCAAACTTGTACAACCACTTTGGAAATCTATCTGGTGCTTTCTCAGAAAACTGGGAATAGGGCTTCCTCAAGACCTAGCTATTCCATTCCTTGGAATATACCCAGAAGATGCTCCAGCACACAACAGGGACATATGCTCAACCATGTTCATAGCAGCCTTGTCCATAATAGCCAGAACCTAGAAACAGCCTAAGTGTCCCTCAGTAGAAGAATGGATAAAGAAACTGTGGTACATTTACACTATGGAATACTACTCAGCTATAAAAAAACAAGGAAATACCGAAATTTGTGGACAAATGGACGGAACTAGAAAGGATCATACTGAGTGAGTTAACCCAGGAGCAGAAAGACTCACATGACATATACTCACTTATAATTGGAACCATTTTTGAAAAGGGCTTTTCGTGCTCAGCTCTGTAGATAGCCACTGATATTTGAACCATTTCCCGTTGTGGTACCATCTTCAGAGGGGCAACCTGATCAGGCTCCTTGGCATCTGCACCCCTGTAAAGTGCTCTCTGCACAACCCATGAAACACAATGGAAGTGACCTTCTGTGGTGCTGAGGCAAGGTCAGCGGTAGTCCGGCAGCCTCTACTCTGCATTTTTAGAAAGTTCTCTTAGTGAACCAGATGTGGTGGTGTATACCTTTAGTCCTAGACAGACACAGGTGGATCTCTGAGTTTGAGTTCCAGGACAGCCAGGGCTACACAGAGAAATCCTGACTCAAACAAAATAAAACAAGCAAAAGCGCTCTTTGTTTGTGCCAGCTCCTGTAGCAACAATTTGCACCTTTGCTACTACCAGGCTTTAGGGAATTCCAAGCTACCAAAGTTGAGAAAAGAGACACTTGGCCACTTGTAAATCAAGCTATGGAATGGTTCTAAACACAGGAAAAAGGACGTTCAACTCAGGTGAGCCTTCGGATGTCTGTCACCCTATCCCCCTGATGACAACTGCCCAGCTGTGCGCAGGCCATCTGCAGAACCAGGGGAGGTGGTAACAGATTGTCATTTTATTCCACTCTGTTTGAGAATTACCTACTATGAAGCAGTAGGTGACCTCAGTGCTGTTGGCTCTCCGAACCTGTTGGTGCAGTTACAGCGTGGCCAATCCAACTTGTGTGAGGATGGGACGCTCTTTCACGTCACTAAATGTGGAGATAAATGTCCAATCCAAATTTGGTAGAAGATGGATACAAATTTTTCTTTCTTTCTTTCTTTCTTTCTTTCTTTCTTTCTTTCTTTCTTTCTTTCTTTTTCTTCCTCCTCCTCCTCCTTCGAGACAGGGTTTCTCTGTGTAGCCTTGACTATCCTGGACTCCCTTTGTAGACCAGGCTGGCCTTGTACTCAAAGAGATCCGCCTGCCTCTGCCTCCCTGAGTGTTAGGATTACCTTGTCCATTTCCATCCTCTTTTCTCAAATAATTGAAGAAAAAAAATACGATTGTGCTACCACCTGATATCATATCAATGTTCAGTCATCTCCCATTTTCCCTTTCAGTGTATAAATTTAAAGATGGCAATGGCTTGGCTTTGTGGGTCTCTCTGTGTAGCCCTGCCTGTGATGGAACTTGCTCAGTAGATGAGGCTGGCTTTGAACTCAGAGTTCCACCCGCTTCTGCCTCCTTGGGTGCTGGGATTAAAGCTGCCACACTCAGCTCTGTTTTCCCTCCTCTCTATCCCTAGTGCTTAGAGCAGTGCTGACTGTGGGTCTGCGATTAAATTCCTGTTGCATTCTTAAGGAGAAAGAAGATTGTAACAGGAGCCAAGTAAAAATAATTCAACATGAACATGCTCCTGATTTTTCTATTTTTAAAGCCCAGTTTAAAAAAAAAAAGCCAGACTGTAGTTGAGCAGCTGTGGAGACGTCTTTAACCCCAGTACTCAGGAGGCAGAGGCAGGTGGATCTCTAAGTCTGAGATCTACCTGATCTTCAGAGTGAGTTCCAGAACAGACAAAGGAGTATTCGGAAGAACCTTGTCTTGCGGGGAAAATCAGACTGCAAACAGATTGTTCTAGTTAAAAGTGTTTTAGATTCATTTATTTTATATGTATGAGTCTCTCTCTCTCTCTCTCTCTCTCTCTCTCTCTCTCTCTCTTTCTCTCTCTCTCTCTCTCTCTCTCTCTCTCTCTCTCTCTCTCTCTCTCTCTGTGTGTGTTTGTATATACTATGCCTGTATATCATGTACCTGTGTTGTACCCTTGGGGTCAGATCTCTCTCTCTCTCTCTCTCTCTCTCTCTCTCTCTCTCTCTCTCTCTCCCTCTCTCCCTCTCTCTCTCTCTCTCTGTGTGGTTGTGTATACTATGCCTGTATATCATGTACCTGTGTTGTACCCTTGGGGTCAGAAAAGGGTATGAGTTATTCTAGAACTGGGGTTATTGACAACTGTGAGCCACTGCACGGGTGCTGTGAACCAAACCCGAGTCTTCTGTAATAGCAACAAATGCTCTTGACCACAGAGCCATCTCTCCAGCCCCCATTTAAAATTTTTATGTGTATGTTTGCAAATAAAATGACCAACAACATTTTTTTGCAGACAATAGCTATTTCTTTTTCCCCTTCTTCACATGTTTTCTAGCGGAACAGAGCTGATAGAGTGAACACATGACAAAAGCAGGACTCATTAGATTGTGCTACAAGGCCAGGGGTGGTGGCGCACGCCTTTAATCCCAGAACTCAGGAGGCAGAGGAAGGTGGATCACTGTGAGATTGAGGCCAGCCTGGTCTATACTGCGAGTCCAGGACAGCCAAGGCTACACAGAGAAACCCTGTCTCGAAACACAAAAACAAAACAAAACAAAACAAAAGATTGTGCTATGAGATATATTGGCCAATCAAAACATGGCTGTCACACACCTTTAATCCCAGCACTCAGGAGGCAGAGGCAGGCAGGTCTCTGTGAATTTGAGGCCAGCCTGGTCTACAGAATGAGTTCCAGGACGGGACACAGAGAAAGCCTGACTTGAAAAACAAATGAACAAAAAACAAAACAAAACAAAACAAAAAAATAGTGTCTCCTCAGACCACAAAGCTGAATGTGGCTGGCACTGAAGGCTGGAGAAGCTAACGACCCAGGGTTCTGATGTCAGGCAAAAGTAAAAGCAAAAGCAAAAGTAGCAGCAACAGAATGGATCAGACAGCAAAATCCAAACAGGGTAAATGAAGTTGGCCATAAAGATAAGAAGGCAATGTGAAGGTGAAGAATTTCTCCCCTGAACTTCTGAAGGACGCTATCCACAATTAGGGTAAGGCTTCCACTCTGCAAAGCCCAATTTAAAAAAAAATCCTTTACGGACACATAGATATGGTGTATCTCTTAGTTGAGTCCCAGTCAGTCAAATTGACAGGCAAGGTTAACCAGCTCACCCATCATGGCTCACTGTGAAGAGCAAAGGCTGCCAACTCAGAAGAAATTGTGCTGGCCACGATCAGGGAGACTGCACAGCAGAGAGGCTCATGGGAATGGTCAGAGCTGCGGTGTCTTAGAATGTCTTAGTTCTGCCATTGTGACAAGACACCTCAGGAAGTCAACTTTAAAAAAGTTTAGTTTGAGCAGGGTGTGGCAGCGCATGCATGTAATCCCAGCACTCAGTGAGGCAAAGGCAGTCTGATCTCTGTGAGGTTATAGGCCAGCCAGGTCTGCAAAGAGAGTCCATGACAGCCAAGGCTACACAGAGAAACCCTGTATATAAAAAAAATTGCTACATAGGCTCAATGGTTTCAGGCAATGGTTCATTGGGTCTCTTGTTTCTGTGCCTGTGGTAACACAGAGCATCTGGAAGAGACCATGTGGCAGAACAAAGCAACTCACTTCATGGCACTGAGGAGCGAAAGAGAGAAAAGAGCAGAGAGGAGCATCCTGATAGCTCCACTGAAGACGGCACCCCCAAATGACCTTGCCATCTAAAAATTCCACCACTTCCCAATAGAGCTACAGGCGGGGGGCGCAGCCTTTAACACGGGTCTTTGGAGGACATTTATGGGTCATTCTGCTATGTGCTGTTTGTTGCCCAAACTTGGAACACAGCACAGTAAAGGTACTTCTATGTCTTTTGTGATGTCTAGAGCCTCAGGTGGACAGAGTTGAAAGCTGGGGTGATGGGACAGCTGTCACTCAAATGGATGATGTATCTGCTGAGCCTACTTGGCTGCTAAGCCAGGTTGTATAGACACATAGCCTCTCAAGGGAGATTTTTATTCTTGGGCTGTCTTGGGACTCCTGGTAACAGGGGGAGGCCACTGGGCTCTAAAAACAAGTGACCTGAGATAATCAGGTGGAAGTGGTCACATCATGACCTGGCCTTGGGTATTATGTGCCATCAATTCTTTTGTTGTAGTCAGATGTTTTCCCTGGACGCTAGGCAGGACAAATGGTTCCCTGCAAGGTCCGTGTCATAATCCCCACTTCTGTGAATATGCTACCCCACCTAGGAGAAGGGATTGCATAGATGTGCTTAAGTTTAGGACCAAGCCACAAGGGTCCGAGATCATCTGTCCAGGTGGACACAATTTAGTCTCAACAGGCCTTACAACAGACACCCAAAGGGATCAGAACCTGAGAAGATCAGGGTGATGCTGGCCGTGAGGCCAGGGATACAGGCAGCTTCTCGAAGCTGGAAAAAGCAAGGGGCCAGAGCATCTATGAGGAGCACGGCTCTGCCAACACCCCACTTTTGCCTTATTAAGACCTATTTTGAACTTCGACCTTCAGACCTGTAAGAGAATAGCTAAGTGTCATTCTAAGACATGTTGGTTCTTCAGTACGGTGGCTATGAAAAGCCAATGTACTCACATGCGGGCACGGGAAAGTAGACCTTTGTCTCTGGGGTGGGAAAGTGCCAAAGCTGTGTTGTAGAACTTGTGGGAAGCCGAGATCTGAGGTTCACATGGGCAACCCCAGCATTTGGAAAGCTGAGTTTGATGCCAGTCCAGGGTACGCGATGAGACTCTCCGGTCTCGGCATATGAACTTGGCTGCTATACTTAAAATGTTATGCTAAAGATGGCCGGTAAGCTAGCAGTGGCCAGGCATGAGGCACACACTTTCATACTTACCACGGTGGAGACCTGCCTATGGCTTCCAAATAGGCACGACAGACTTTTGTTCTCTAAGCCATCCATTGTGTTGCTTGGTCATGGCAACCTTAGGAAACTAGTACAAGTGGCCCGTCCAGATGTCGGAAAGCAGTTTCAGAAGAAGGCAAAGGGGAAGAAATAACAAGGAGGATGGTCTGTGTCTCTCAGAGCCTGAGCCAGTGGCTCTCGACCTATGGGGAGGCTCCAATGACACCAGTAAAATGATGGTTAGGAAGTAGCAATCCTATGGTTGAGGGCCACCACATGAGAACGTGTATTAAAGGACAGAAGCACTAGAGAGGTTGAGAATCTAGTCCTTTCTAGCAAAAGCTTGCCAGCCCTCAAAGTTCAGGACTCATACAGCCCGTGGAACCCAGGGAGAAATGAGTTTCCAGAACTATAGTCATGTGCCCAAACATCGCACAGAACTGCAGCCGGCACGTGTCTCTGCACGTGGCCTACGGAAAGCCAGATTCCCAGTGTTGGGAGGCCCAAGGCCCACGTGTTCATGGGTGAATGGACAGCACTATGGAAGGAGGGAGTGACGACACAGGAATGGTGGCATTGTCACAAACAGGTCAGTCTCCTTCCCTCCCTCAGGTGCCCTGTGCATGAGGCCTTCTTGCCTTCTTCGCTGCCACAGGCAGCCGCTGCCTCCGCTGCAGCGTGGTGAGAGGCTTTGCCACTTACCCAGCCTGTGGTGTCCTCGTAAGTGACACAAGCTGGACACAGACATCATGAGAGTGAGACTTTTTTTTTAAAAAGCTAAACCCCAAACCTAAGCTATCTGACGTCAAGTGTGTTTTTCCTAGAAGTCAGACATGCTGACGACAGTCCTGTAGAAGCTCTCCTCATCAGTTTGTCCGTGTATAAGTCACAGATGTGATGAGGAAACACCTCACTCCTGATTACAGGGAAGAACCACGCTATTCCTGCGTTTGCTTCTTACCTTTGTTCATTTCTGTGGCACTCAATCTCTAAACAGAATTTCAGCACAAAGAAGGCCCAGAGCTAAGGCTCGCTTTCTTTCTGCAGTGTTCACAAACTGTCTTATACTAGGTTTGCTATCGTGCATTTTATACTAAAGACATAAAACAGGAAAAACGCTTCAATCCCAGCACTTGGGAGGCAGGCAGATCACTGTGAGTTTGAGGCCAGTCTGGTCTACAAATCGAGTCCATGATAGTCAAGGCTACACAAATAAATCCTGCCTTGAAAAACTAAAAACCAAAAACCAAACCAAACCAAACCAAACCAAACCAAACCAAACCAAACCAACCAACCAAACAAACAAAAAACCCAAAACAAAAACAAACAAACAAAAAACCCAAAAACAAAACAAAGCCAAAAAAAAAAACAACCAAAAAACAAAAACAAAACAAAACAAAAACTGGAAAAATGCCTATTAAAGGAGCCCACATTTCAACACTTAAGTCACCGGAGAGCTTTGAAAGGAAGTAGGCAGAGCTCCATTGACTCCTCCACTGTGTCCTAGATTCAGAAAACAGCAAAAGACACATGATTTTTTTTTTCATTCAGCAACTTGATGCTGAAGACCAGTGGTTCTCAATCTGTGGCTTGTGACCACTTTGGTGGGGAGGGGGCATCAAGTGACCTTTTCACAGGGGGTACATATCAGATGTCCTGCATATCAGATATTTACGGTATGATTCATAACAGTAGCAGAATTACAGCTATGAAGTAGCAACAAAATAATTTTATGGTTGGGGGGTGGGGGGGTGGGGGGTGGGTGTCACCACAGCAGGAAGGCAACAGCATTAGGAAGGTGCTGTAGACCAGCAGGGAGAATCTTCTTGTCACCCTCAACTGGGATGGCTATCTGTGCGGAGAGGTCTCTGTTTGAGCATCTGTTAGATTCCAGAGATGCTGGTCACTGCTACAAAGGGTTTCTGGGAGGCTTTGCCGGAGTGGAGGACAGAGAGGTTCAAAAGCCAGCTTTTAAAAGACCCCGGCGGCGGCGCAGTCAGGTGCTAGTTAAAGAAGCTGACCGATGCAGTAAGGAACTGTGCGTATACAGTTCAGCTAAGGTGCTAGTAACCCGAACCATAGAGGAAAAGAAAGCAGAGTGAGTGTGCTGCAGATAACTTTCTGGCAAAGGTTATGAGAAGATCGGGCGTCCCAGGGCAGGCAGGTACTCTACTCTAAATGCCTGCACTTTGCGCAAAACACACAGGAATCAGACCCACCTAAATCTGAACAAAATTTCCTTCTTTCTTAACATCCTCCCTTCAAAGAAGCGACTTTATCTGAAATTAAAACCTGGTGTGTGTTAGCTGGGTGGCCTTAGACATTTGAATCTCTCTCTGTTTCTTTCCTCAGAAATTAAAAAGGTGAGCATTGAGAGTGGTGGTTGGGGCTGGGGGTGGTAACTATAGCATTAAAAATAAAGCCATACCTTATTGCAGGGATTAAGTGAGATAATGAAACACACAAAAAAATTGCCTGATAATTGTCAGGGATCCAAAGTATGTTGATTTTTCCCCCTTGTAAATATATGGTTGGAGACAACATGCAAATACTCATGTAATTATAATTATTTCCATAATTGTTCGTTTAATTATAACTAGCTTGTGGAAACCCATCAGCATTTCTTTTCATAGGTGCCACTAGCCACATATTTTGTCATCTGTATTACGTACACACACACTTTAGCATTTGATCTATGGTGGCAGTCCCAAGTGTAGGTGGATTAGTGGCTGATCCAGTTAACATGGCGGCGTTTGAGCTGAGTGATCCTGGGGTCCTGTCCCCTGCTGGTGCTGACTCTTGTTTCCCCATAGGTCAAGGACGCTTGCGCCGCTGAATGTGCAAGCAGCATAGCGCTGAATCAAAGCTGTGTGCCCAACTCGGAGGCACAGCCCTGCAGCGACGGGCACACGGGCTGCATTCCAGAGCAGACTGGGTGGCGATATTTGTTCTGTTGTTTTTGCATTTCCTAGTTCCCAATTTACTTGTGCCGCGGAGATTGTCCCACTGGTCCCTGTAAGACTAGTGAGAGGAGCGGCAAGGCACTTTGGCGTGCACTGAAGCACCTCTCACTTATCCCTGTGGCCGAGGACACCCTCATATGCAGGAGGTCAGAATCCTGGGACACAGGTTGCATACCCTAGCCTGTGGAGCTTTTACGCAGAATGAAGAATCTTCCTTGTTAGGTTTTGTTAACTAGCTCAAAGGAAAGCTCAGGTCCCAAAGGACCGCCCAGGGACTCTCTGAAACTGCTCAACCTCTCTGCGGCTCCTTTCTTCTTCAAGTCTGGTTCCCTCTGTCAACTTCCTCCAGGCTTTACAAATCCCACTTTCTAGGAAAGGCATTAAGGTAGGGGCTGCTGCTGCTGGGCATGGCAAACGCAGCAGGAGGGGCATTTTTTCCCTGACTGGTGGGGGGAACCATACTTTTGGTCGGTCACAAGATGCAATCTGCAGGGGAGGGCGGGTAATCATTCCTGGCCCCAGTACCCTGTAATCCAACCTCCTAGGAGATCGTCCCCTGCAGGGGGCAAAAATCATTGTAGGAGCAGCTCCATCTAGGCCCGAGGACTCACATCTTAGGTCTTTCTTTCCACTTTATTTACGACCCAGACTAGTCTGGGATTCCAAGCTGTGGCCGATTTCAAGGAGATGGGAAAGCCCAGTGTGTCGTGGCGTGGATGCAGTTCGGGGGCCGGTGGTTCAGCGGTATCGCCCCGCAGCTTGCTGTTTGTTCAAGTGTGGGTCAGGTTAGCCTCCTGGGGCACAAATCCTGCAAAACAAGTCTGAGAGCGGGGCGAGCTCTTGCAGGTAGGAGGGTGCAGCCTCAGAGCTAAAAATAACAAGGGCAGAGAGGCGGGCGTGCCGCGGTCGCTGGGGCCGCTTGCTGGAGGTGTCTGGGAATTGGGAAGCACCCCAGCGGGTGGTGCGGAGTAGTCCGGGTGGCCACGCACCCATCCACCGGTGCGGAAGTGCAGCTCACTGGGGTGTCTTGGTAGAGACCTAGAAGCAGTTTCCAAGGAGATGGGGCGGCAGCTTCTCAGAGCTCCTGGAAACAGGCGCAATGCAAGTGCCCCTGGTCCCCTGTGGCACCCTGGCGGCTTGGTTTCTTTATGCTGGCGAACTTCAGCCAGCAGTCTGACCAGGGGAGGTCATGAAGATCAAGAATGGGAAAAACGGCCAAGTCAATTAGTCTAGGCAGCGCCCGGGAAAGTGCAGAGTTGTTGTGCTCAGTGATGTGCTGGGCATGCTAGTCCGCCCACCTGCTCTCTGAAGGCGAATGCCGGCATTTTTGGCCACCTGTCTGGAAGGTGAGCGCTGGGGGCGTTTGGGCTGCCCCCGCCCCCCCCCCCCCCAAGCGCAGGGCTGTTTACCTTGCCTCCATCCTTCGGCACTTGTTTTTACTGGCAGCCCAGGTTCTATCATCACCTTCCTTCGATTATTTTCAGAACGCCATGAAGTAAAAAGTTACACTAGGGTCATACTCGCTTAAGGAAACAGAGGCACTGGGAAGTGACCGATGAGCCCATGGTTTGACTTGTAAATATATATTGCCTATATATTTTCTCAGGGCCTGGGAAACCCTGTCTCTGCAGAGGTAGTTAGTGTCTTTCTTAGGATCACAACTTTTTCTCTGGGGAGGTCACAGAAAAATCTTGCTCCGGAAAAGGATCAAGAGAACAACTTCTTCATAGCCCCAAATCTTTATCACTGTCCTCCCCTCAAAGGTTTCCCCAAGCCCAGGGCTTCCGGTGTCTGGAGATGATGGGGTTCATTTCCGACTCCTCAGCTGTCAACCTGCCTTTTCGGCTTTATACACTCTTGTCTAAAGAAATACAAATCCGGCTGGGCATGGCGGCCCACACTTTAATCCCAGCATTTGAGAGGAAGAGGCAGGCACATTTCTGGGGAAATTGAAGCCAGCCTGGTCTACCAAGCGAGTTCAGGACAGTTAGGGCTCTGTTACACACAGAGAAACCCTGTCTGGAAAAACCAAAAACAACCTATGTAATATCACAAACCCTGCCGCCTTGAAATGCCCTTAGAATCTAAGCCAAATGAAGCCGTAGAGGGAACGAGCCAAACACCAGCTGATGCCTACAACCAGGGCCCTCCTGGCTCAGCTGGGTTCCTCCCTCCAAAATCTGAGAGAAGAGCCGGGGCTGCAGCTGGCCATCCACCATCTGCTGCTGGACCCTGGGTCTATTCCTGGGAGCCCGATTGAGAGCCAGAGTCCAGAGTCGATGCCAAAGCAAAGGAATTTTATTGAGCCAATGCACCGGGGTCCACCAAGCTCAGAAGAGTTGGAAGACCCGGAAGAGCAGAAGCGTAGGCTTCCCCCCCCCCCCCCCCGTGAGCTTTTTATGCCCTCACAGAAGCAGCAGATGATTATTACAAACATGATTGGTTAGTTGACCTTTAAAATTAATGGCATAGGGGAGAAAAAGGAGCAGGTTTTCTGAGAGAGCTAACAATAGTTGGGGACTTTCTCAACTAGGAGGGGTAAGCACATTCCTGAGGTAGTGGAAATTTAAACACAAGTTGGCCGTCCTTAGATCAGGCTGGACTCTTCACTCCCGTGGAATGTTCTAGAGCCTGGTAGCTAGGTCTTGGTTGGTGTGACTGTTCTTTTTTCCACAGAGAGACCTTACACTAGACTCCCAG
This sequence comes from Acomys minous, assembly GCF_964271855.1. NCBI lineage: Eukaryota > Metazoa > Chordata > Mammalia > Rodentia > Muridae > Acomys > Acomys minous. The sequence continues at coordinate 1,905,467 of NC_140490.1, forward strand.
AAGCCTTGGGACCGTGTTAGGTGGGTTTCTCAGAAGTTACAGCCACCAGGGTCTGAAAGATCAGGCTCCAGCTAGCTTGGACCTGTACAGCCAATGACTGATTGGGTGGTGTATACTGTCCCTTGCTGTAGGGTTTTGAAGGATGGTCAAAGAGAATTTTGAAAAAAAGGACAACAAAAAATCCAAACTCGTCATTGCATGGGCTGGGCATGTGTTCGGTCATTGCACGGGCCAGGGGTGCGTTCAATCAGTAGAGTGTTTGACTTGCTTGAACCAAACTCTGGGTTCTGTCTCCAGCACCTCAAAAGCATGGCATGGTAACACATGCCTGTTATCCCAGCACTTGGAAATGAGGACAGCAGGGTCAGGAGTCTGAGGCCAGCCTCCTATAGCAACCTGGGCTACAGAAGATCTTGTCATGAAACAAACCAACCCAGCCCAGCCAACCACAACCACAACAACAACGAAAACCTCTAAGAAAATAATAGAATTATATTTTAATTAAATAAAAAGTTAAGAGAGAGAAAGAGAGAGAGGAGAGAATTTTACAGATCCCCAGATATTGTTTGACAAACTGTCACAAAACACACATCACATATTTTTTGAGTTCCTATGGCTGTGCATACCTTCTGAGGGGGTTGTAAACAATGTGCAATGGTCCTTGAACACCAATGACTGCACCCCTCTCCCCACAGTAAAATACTTGCCCCTTGTGTGGAAGCATCCAACTCTTATTTACATGATAGAACCACTCTTGCATCACAAAGCCTTTCCTGTAAAAGACTAGAAAGCTTCTAGAATAAATTGAGAGGAGAAGAAGTTAGTCAGTTTGACCCGGTTGTTATGCCGCCGCCGAGAAGCCACAATAGTTCACGAGGTCGTCAGGGCCTCAGTGTAGGATGGGGCGTGTCCTGCTCCTAAGACGTGTGCTCTGGTAATACCACATTCTTGTCCAGGTCACAATGTTCATGCGCCCTGTTAGGATTCTGCTTCAGCCTGCCTACCTGTGATGTCACTGCTTACCTGCCATGGGGGCGTGGCCTTGCCGCGGGGGCGTGGCCCTGCCGCGGGGGCGTGGCCTTGCCCTGGGCCATACAGACCCTCCAAGTGGGTCTACTTTCCCTCTCTCTCTCTCTCTCTCTCTCTCTCTCTCTCTCTCTCTCTCTCTCTCTCTCTCTCTCTCTCTCTCTCGTAACCCTTCCCCCCTTCTCCTCCTCCCCCCATGCCCATTTAATAAACTCTGTATAACATCATATCTGCCTGGCACCTTGCATCCTATCATTATCTTATTTTTTACACATAACACACACCAAGCACAGAAGGATGTGTGGGCTGAGAACACAGACAGTCCAGAGTTTTAAACCTTCTCTACACTTGGTGACCAGAACGTACTTCTCCACAGCGTGTCTGCGGCCAACTTAGGTAGGGACAGCTGAGCATGTTGGAGAAGCTGCCTCAGACGCCTTCATTGTGTGAGGACCTGTTTTGGAAACTGAGGAACTCCCAAATCCGTGCCCTGTCTGGCACCGATGCGATGCGTGACATGTTAGCACATTGTTGTATTTTATGTCTGAAATCCATGCCCCCCCCCAGTAAAGTTCTCAATCTAATTTTAATGTTATAGTTTGATTCCCACCCCTCACTCCCGCCATGGTCTCTCTGTGTAGCCCTGGCTGTCCTGGAACTCATTCTGTAGACCAGGCTGGCCTTGAACTCACAGAGGTCTGCCTGCCTCTGACCTGCCCCCCCCCCCAGTGCTGAGACTTAAAGGTGTGAACCACCCCCATCCCCCACCCCCCAGCTAAGATTTTTGTTTAAATGAATCACATTCTAAACATAGAAAGACAAACAACACACTTTAAAGGACAGGACTGAGATATTCCTGCCCTGTCTTTTCTTTCTTATGGTAGTGGGGGTCAAACCCAGAGATTAGAAGACACCACACAAATCCCCTGAGTTACACGCCCAGCCCCTGTGATTTAATTTGATTGAGGTAAACCAAGGGTTGACAACAATCTTAAATGTTGAGAGAGCAAGGGGGGAAAACCCACACACAGTAAGGTTTAAGTTTTTCTTACTTTCTTTTTTGTTTTGTTTTTTGAGACAGGGTTTCTCTGTGTTAGCCTTGGCTTTCCTGGACTCGCTTTGTAGACCAGGCTGGCCTCGAACTCATAGCGATCCATCTGCCTCTGCCTCCTGAGTGCTGGAGCCAGGAATGTAGTTCGGTGTTAAAGTGCTCACCTAGCACATGTGAGACCCTGGACTTGATCCTCAGCCTTTACTCAGATACTTTCAGACTAAGAAATGAGGGGTGGGTGAGTCTGTCACTTCCTTTTTTGTGGGTGTGACTGACAGGTACGGGTTATCTTCGCAGAGATATGTTCATGGATCGAATCTGCACTGACACGCTACCATGAGTGCGACTCAGGGAATGTTATCCGTGCGCACAGCAGCTTCTATCCGGTGAATACCTCAGTTATCTGCAGCACCCAAAAGAACAACCGCTTCCTTCAGAAGTTCTCAATGGCCTCTTTTTAAAATCCCAATTGTTGTCATAGTACTTCTACCAACTAATGGGGTTTCGGTGGTGGCATTTGCATACATGGATATATCCTTAAGTAAATTTCTTTGAATAAATCTCCATACAAAAGTGACTTTTATGATCTATTTTGCTCAGTTAACCAGTACCGTTGAAAGGGGTTGTACTAGCTAGTATTTATTGGACTATGTTGTGCCTTTTTAAAAATTAGTTAAACATTTTTTATTTTTTACATATACACTTATATTATTACACATATATACAATAAACTACCTATAGCAAGAAGAACCATGACCCAATCAGGAACTATATAAATGTTAAATTCTTAGTGTTTTGGCTATTTGTATTTGGCAGCCTGGAAGAAACCATCTTTCCTGTCTTCGTGCATCTAAAATTCTCAATGTAAATCAATATCTATCATGTCTTGCCATTATCAACTTAAAACATTTATCTAGACCTAAAAACATCTTAACCCCTAAACAACTAAGCTTAATTGTAAAACTAAGCTACCTGGTCTTCAACTCCATCAGAGACTTGAGAAGGAATAAACTTGATTACCTGAGTATGCCGGGAGTGCAGGTTAGTAGCTTTCCAAATGAGAAGATGACAGAGACAGTTTTCTACCTGAACAGTCACCCAAAACTCTCTGTAATGTTGGAGCATTCTGGCCCAATATACCTGACAGACATATTTGTGAGGCAGGAACTATTGGGAACTTACTTACCTTGTCTTGGCAGAGTTTGGCTGTTGACTCTGCCTGCATCCAAGCTTGCCCTTTTTTAGGCAGAATTCTGTCTGTGGTAGAAATGAGGACATTTTCCCAGTGGCTTGTTTGCCACATTTGAAGCCATCTCCATAAGGAGGTTCTTTGATGTTCATCATCTTCTTTGAGGTAGGCTGTGTATTGCCAGGAGTTAACCTGTCTCATTGTCAGTAAATCTTTAAAATAATAAAAACATTTTAAATGCTATATTCTGCATGTCTCTGAGGTTTTTGAAGATATTATCTAATTATCCTATCTTATCTATCTATCTATCTATCTATCTATCTATCTATCTATCATTTTTCTACCTCATCTATCTGCAGTGCCTAATATGTATATTCTTGTGATAAAAATAGACTAGTAATTGACATGACCATGATTTGATCAACTAACAACAATTAACTTGTATAACTTATTTATCCTAAACAGCCTGCCATAGCTGCTTGCCTTTTTTATTTCATTAGTTCACTTGGTGCTTATAAGAGCATTATGAAATAAAAAAATTATTCTTAGGTTATGAAGGAGGAAACTAAGGGACCGGAGAATAAACAATTTGACTATGGTTTAACTACCGTGGATCCTGGGCCCTGTGGAACCTGTGAGAAACCTGTGAGTCCCTACGTTTTTATGAGGAAACTGTGACCCACAGAGGAGACTGGCTTCCTGAGATCAGAGGTAGTTTTCAGGGACGGTCACAGTGCAAGCAGGTACAGCCCCTCTTGTACTGAGATGGGGTTAGATCTATGGGAAGGAAGATCCAGCTTTCTCAGTCTTCGTTTTGTTCTGTCATCTAATAACTTGGGAGCCAGGCAGGGTGGCACTAGGGAAACTGAGTCAGAGGAACACAGCAGGGCCTTGATGACCAGTGGCTGTAAGACTAGAGTGGCACCTGGTGCCGTGGCCTGGAAATACCCTGCAGATGTGCCCACTTTTGATACTGTGTCATGATGTGGTTGGCATCTGCAGAGTTCTTGTTTGAAAGCCGTACAATCATAGTAGGAGAAAAAATGCAAGGGGAAAAATCCCATAAGGTTTTAATCAAGGTTGTGATTTTTTGCTCCCCTGGATGCACACAGGCCACAGGCTGTAGGGTAGATGCACCTGCTGGGACAAGTCTTGCCGTGACCACGGGCGTCCACTTTCCTGTAGGTGCCATTCAAGGCCTGAGGAAGAACAGATAGATTGACCTAGTCTGGAGTTGAGCTCCGTCGCTTATTAGTTCTGTGACCTCGGAAAAGCTATATAATCTCTGTAAGTTTCAGACTCTCATCTTCGGAAGATGGGTTTGATGTTCTCTGTTATTTCAAAGATGTCTTCTAATTTTATTTTGAACTGACCACAAAAGTCAGTGATGGTACTGGAGACTCCTTCAAAGTGTTCCCTTACAGTTCCAATAGACATTTAAATGACAAGGCTTCACGACCCTGTGTCCTTCCTAATTGGGGACCTAGAATTAAGAGACTGTGTCTGCAGACTTAGAAATGTTTTTTACTGAGCCGGGAAGCACATACCTTTAATTCCAGATTAAAGAACTCAGGAGGTAGAAGCAGGTGGATCTCTGTGAGTTCAACGCCAGCCTGTTCTACAGCACAAGTTCCAGAACAGCCAGTGCTACACAGATGAACCCTGTCTCAAAAACAAACAAACAAAAAACCAAACAACAACAAAAATAAATCTCTTTATTGATACAAACCTATTTGATGTGCTCTGACCATATTGTAACTGTTTATAAAGTTTCACCCCAAAACATCCCTTATCTACTTAAGAATGCCTTTGTATCTATTTTTTTGTTGTTGTTTTGTTTTTTGAGACAGGATTTCTCAGTGTAGCCTCGGTTGTCTTAGACTTGCTTTGTAGACCAGGCTGGCCTTGAACTCATAGCAATCTGCCTGGCCTGCCCGTACCTCCCAAGTGCTGGGATTAAAGGTGTGTGCCACCACTCCCAGCCTGTGTATCTATTTTTTTTAATGGTCCTTATGAGCTCTGAAATGCTAAGAAAAATAACTTTAAAAACAACAGTGTTCATTGGCCAGGCATGGTGGTGTTTACCTGCAATCCTAGCTGAGGCCAGAGAGGATCATTTGTTCATTGTAGCCTGGTCTACCCAATGAGGTGTTGTTTCAAAACCAACAAAACTAAACCAATCAACCAGCCAACACAAAAGTGGTTTGTTGCTTGGCATGACTGAGAGGGAGGAAAAGGAAAAGATAGGAAGGATTGGGTCAGCAAAGATGCTGATGGATAGGGTTTTTTGTTTGTTTGGTTTTGGCTTTGTTTTTGAGACAGGGTCTCTCTACATAGCCCTGGTTGTCCTGAACTCACTAGGTGGCCCAACCTGGCCCTTGAAAACCTACAGTACATCTGCTGCCTCTGTCTCCTGAGTGCTGGGACTAAACACATGAACCACCATACCTGGCAGCTAATGGGTACTTCATAGTCATCTAAATGCGGGAGGTGGGGGAGAAGTACAGCTGTTCCCCAGATATTAAAGCTGAGTTTCCCCACATGAAGCATCTAGACATCCATATTAGGAACTGTTTTTAAAATTTATTTATTTATTATTATGTATACAGTGCTTTGCCTGCAGGTATGCCTGTACTCCAGAAGAGGGCATCAGATCACATTAGAGATGGTTGTGAGCCAACATGCGGTTGCAGGGAATTGAACTCAGGACCTCTGGAAGAGCAGCCAGTGCTCTTAACTGCTGAGCCACCACCTCTCCAGCCCCCATATTAGGCTCTAAATAAGATTTGCCAGATAACTTAGAAACCCACAGAGTAGGTGGTCTAATGGCCACTTTATTGTCTGGGTTTCAGCAAAATGAAATAATAGCTGTCATTAAAACAACATTTGGGAGGGGGAACAAAAAACACCCACAAGAATCACTTAAACAAAAACCCTGCCTCTGAGGACAGTGAATCACTGCTGTTTGTGAGTTTAAATATTAAGGGGACATTGTGTTAATGATTGAAGCTACAGTGATTGAGGGAGTAGCCTCCGTGAGCACTGAATCTGCCCTTCAACCTGCTACGGGAACACAGAGCCTGGTGCCCCGGGAGAGACAAGAGCAACTAGGTAATGGAGTTTTAATTTTGTGTTGTTGTTTTAATTAATTAATTGTAATTTTGGCTCTGTTCAAAGTTGTGGGTAAGTTTTCAGTCATCTTCTCTGGATGGTGTTACTGCTTTACCTTGATTAATCAGAGGTTGTAAGAGAGGGAAGGTATACTTGGAAATTGTTTCAAATGAAACAAGGTTCACCATCATTAACATTACAATGAAACAGTGAAATGGCCTTCTAATGTTAAGGGCTTGCGGAGATGTCTGACCTGATCTCTTTGTTCTGTGGCTGATGCCCACTGAAACGGAAGCCCTTGGCCAGGGGCTTACAGTTTGCTCCAGGCTAGCGAAGGTCAGGACTTTGCGCTCAGTCCTTCAAACCTGACATTCTTTCTTGCTCTTTGTCTCTGGCTGGTAGAATTCAGGAACTGGTTCCTGTAGGAAGGTCAGACGAGCTGCTCTGGTCAAGATCTGCTTCGAGGTGACAGGGGGATATAACACCCCACCTTGGAAACCAAGAGCCGGAAATTGCCATCTTCCAGCCCTTTGGCAGCTACCTGGAGCTCAGAGGTGCTGGCCTCACCCCCACCCTGCAGCTCTAGCTAAAAACTCCAGGCGGAGGCTGTGATTTCCTTCAGCCCTTTGGGCAAGGGCTCTTAACCTGGCTGTCCTTCCTCAGCCTTGTTTGTAAAAACAGAGATGAAGCGATAGCTCCCTCCCAGCTCTGTCGGAGGCAGTGTGTGAACTTAGTTCCTGTTTGGGAAGGTTTAACAGCTGCCGCATTCCACCTCCCAGCTAATATGATCACCAACACTTGTCCTTACTGTTATTATTATGAAAGACTCATTCCTCACTTCCCTTCTTTTGAAAACAGACCAAAGGGCACTTTTTCTTGTCTCTACAAGGCACTTGCTTCAGTGTGTTACCTTCCTGGATGGCCCCAAAACAACAAATAAACAAAAACAACTGTGTGGCAGTTCAGAGCGCTTCAGAGTTAAAAATACACTTTCCTAATTGTCTAACATGGCCTAGGCGTGTTTGTCTGCCAAGTGCCTGCAAGCCACCACTGCTCTGAAAGGTTTGTCCTGGGAACTGACAGCAGGTACCCTGCTTAAGGGGGCTGTGTTCCTGGGTGTCAGCGCCAAGGGTTTCCACAAGGAACACCTTAAACACTGTGTGTGTGTGTGTGTGTGTGTGTGTGTGTGTGTGTGTTGGGGGGGTAGTCACCTCCTAATAGTTGAAGAGGTATCTCCTTCGGGCACACAGCCCTGCTCACAGCCTGTTTCTCAACGTTTGGGAATCCTTTAACAGTTTACGGAAGGCCACCCTTTAAACCAATCCAACAGCTCCCTTCTCCATAACCTGATTTTAGAGGTGTTTCATTATCTCTAATTACTCGGGGTAAATGGTGATTACTCAGTGTTTTAATCATCAGTTTGGGCAGCAGTTACTCTAAACTCAGGGAAGCCCAGACTCCCATGGGTATTTTTGGAAGGTACAGAGACTAGTTGGTGCATGCTTTCTAGTACCTCTTGCACGTGGTCCCCAGGTGAGACCCGAGCTGGAGGCACTGGTGTCCTAGCCAAGGTGGCAACTGAGGGCTGGGGCACTGGGCAGGCTTCCGGACCCGGGCCTGCCAAGCAGGCCAGGCCCCGTGGCTGGATGGGAGGATGTGGGCGGGGCTCCCATCCCCAGAAGGGGAGGCGATTAAGGGAGGAGGGAAGAAGGGAGGGGCCGCTGGGGAGAGACTGGGGAGGAAGAGAAGAAAGAGAGGGAGGGAAAGAGAAGAAGTAGATGTGAGAGGGTGGTGCTGGAGGGTGGGGAGGTAGGAGCGCGAGGCCTGGCCCGGAAGCTAGGTGAGTTCGGCATCCGAGCTGAGGTGGACCCTAGCCTAAGACGCCGCCGCTGCTACCCGGCTTGAGTATCTGGTCTCCGTCCCTGATGGGATTCGCGTCCAGACCGTCTGGAGCCTGCAGCGACCCAGTCTCTGGCCCTCGCTCAGGTTCACTGCAGCTGTTTAGAGGTCCCCAGGAGCAGCTGCTGGCGAGCCCGCTTCTGCCGGAACCTATGGTGAGCAGGGCAACCTGACGCGGGGCGCTGCTAGTCCGAGGGGTTCGAGGTGCATGGGTGGTGGGAGAAGCTGAGGGTGGGGCTCAGGCTGTACTGTTGGGGCAGTAGTGTTGATGGGGCTGAAAGGCATCTTCATCTATCCAACCCGCTTTGGGGAGGTGTGGGCCGGGAGAGGCGGGAAGAGAGAAGGCCCTGCTAAGGAGGTCATTGGGAAGAACTGGGAGGTTCTAAAGGTCTATCTCCCTCACCCAAAAGGGTGGTAGAATTCGGCTCCGAGTTTCACCATGAGTAGGGGATTGAGGGAAGGCAAGAGAAAACCTAGAGAGACTGTAGTCCTGCTTCTTTCTAAAGCGCGACCTGGGACAGAGTGGCTTCGTGGAGGGGAGTGTGTGTCATCTAACCTAGTCCCTAGCGCGGGGTGTCCCCGAAAGTTAGCGAACTGCAGCTACAGAATTCGCACCCACCTCCAAGAGCTATTTTCTTAGACGTGGGCATCCATGAAGCCTGCCTTCTGCTCGCCCCCCCCCCCCACGCCGTCCTCGTGTGTAAGGTTCGACGGACCATGGCCGGGATGCCGAAAAGCTACCTGTGCGGATCTTCTGCTGTGTTGTGTCTATGGGGACTAGCCGGCAGGGCTGAGGAGGATTCTTGGCTCACGGTGCCTCAGAACCAACTCCAGAGGGTCCGGGGTTGCGGGGTCCTCACAAACACGCAAAGGAGTTGGATCCTCAGGACTCGGAAAGTTTCTCTCCACGCCTTTGGTAGATAGTTTTCGAGTATCTCGGTTTATGATCTGAAGGTTTTGTGAGGTGTTGAATCACTAATAGAGACATTCGGTAAACTGAGGTTTTGGGAGAAGATTCTGGGAAGAAAGTGAAGGGTAACGGCCGCCACGAGCTGCACTATCCCCATCAAGAAAAAGCCCAGGAGATGAAATTTTTCTTTGGTTTCTATTTTTTTTAATGGAAAAAAAAAGCAGGAAAGGAAAGAGTGATTAGCGAGGAACCCTTGTGAACTTGAAATTGAAGCAACTCCTTCTCCTGTTTACTTAGTTTTAATGTCTAGAGCGCTCCCGACACCGCCAGACACTCCCAAGGGCAGAGAATTGATTGTCCCGGGATCCCGAGCGTCCGCCCCTTCCACTCTTCCCTTGTTCCGTGTGCACCAGCCACCATCTCCCTTCCCCTTAAACACAAACCTACAGTAAGTTCTTTGCTCTCTCCGGTCCTTTCCCAGTTAGTTTCCGCGGCAACGCTGGTCGGGGAAAGGAGAAATGGTCCCAGAAAGCTGGCGGCTGGTGGTGAGAGCGGACTGTCGCTCAGGGGCGCCCGCGGCCTCTGCACCCGAACCAGCCGTGTGGGATGGCGCTGGACAGCCACCGCCACCAGGAAGGACATGCCTCCATCCTTTAGGTTTCTTTCTCAAGGGTTTCCCGCAAATGCCCCCCCACCTGAAAACTGAGTTTTGTTTGGGGGGGGGGCGCGTTATGGAAACCAACCGGACACATCGAGTTCCTAAGCGGGGAAAAAAAAGGATACGGCCTGGGGGGTGGGGGATGCCTGGTGGAGCGGGGCTCTGGGGCGGGAGCCCTAGGACTCGGGTCCTCGGGTGGACTCCGCGCAACGACCTGCCTGAACAGAAGAGTTGCGCGCTTCCTGAGGTTCGAACAGGCCCACACGTGGGGCATCTTAGGATAGCTAGGTCACCCCAGCCATTGCCTGAGCTGTGTGTTGAAGGAATCTTTGCTGCGATTCTGTAGCTGGTGCAAAGGAGGAAAGGGGTGGGGGAAGGAAGTGGCGCGCGCGGGGGGGGGGCGCGGGTTGTGGGGGTGGTGGTTTAAAAAGTAAGCCAAGCCCGAGGGAGAGGGACTCGTACGCAGAGGTCGAGTGCAGGCCGAAAGCTGTTCCCGGTTTTGTAGACTCTTGGGATCGCGCTGGGGCTTCCATTCCGCGCCGGGTAGGAGTTGTAAAGCCTTTGCAACTCTGAGATCTGAAAAATGTGATGCGCTCTTTCTTCGGTGACGCCTGTTTTGGAATCTGTCTGGAGCTAGGAGCCCAGACGTCCGCCCCTCCGCGTTGAATGGCACCGCCGACCGGTTTCTGAAGGATCTGCCGGGCTGGAGCGGACGCAGCGCCCATACTCTGCTGGGACTCTGGCGGTGCTACTAGACAGTATTTAAGAAGCCGCTCCTTCTAACTTTCCCATACCGATCAGCCCCCGCCCCCCGAGACCCCCGCGGCGGGCTGCGTTGGCGACCGGGTCAGCGACTTCTGGCCGGGAGCTAGATCCGCTAGGGGACGGCTGCCTGTTTCTGGAAGCATTATTTGGCCTCTCCGAGACCCCGCGGTGAAGTGCCGGAGTTGTGCGAGGGTGTGCGCGCCCTCCTGGAGGGTCCCTACGCGCTTTCCTTTTCAAGTAACTCTGGTGAGGCTTTGGGAAGCTGTCTCTGCCGTCCCCCTTCCAGTTGCATTTAAGCTGTGTTGGCGCTGCAAAGCGCAGCCTCTTAAGTGCACCCTAACCCTCCGACTTCAGATAACTGGTGGCCGGGTCTGGCTAGATGCGCTGCGCGCCTCAAGTCCTCTGTGCGCAGCGCCCACGACCGTGAACCGCGGGTGTCCCGCCGAGAGCTCCGCAGAGCAGGCGGGGACAACTCCCAGACGGCTGGAGCTCCAGCTGCGGGCGCGGAGGTTGGCCTCGCTCGCAGGGGCTGGACCCAGCCGGGGTGGGAGGGTGGAGGAGGGGCGGGCGGGCTTCTCGGTGAGTGGGGCGGGGCGTCTGGGTCCACGTGACTCCTAGGGGCTGGAAGAAAAACAGAGCCTGTCTGCTCCAGAGTCTCATTATATTCAAATATTCATTTTAGGAGCCATTCCGTAGTGCCATTCCGAGCAACGCACTGCCGCAGCTTCTCTGAGCCTTTCCAGCAAGTTTGTTCAAGATTGGTTCCCAAGAATCATGGACTGTTATTATATGCCTTGTTTTCTGTCAGTGAGTAGACATCTCTTTTTTCCCCTTCTTGGAATTTCACTCTGTCCTCCCATCCCTGACCGCTGTCTGTCCCTCCTGTCGGACTCCCCTTCCTGCGTCCACGCTCAGCTCTCAGGCAGCGCTGTCGCTCTCTTTCTGCCCCCCCTTGAAGCGTACGGGTTTCCTTAAAGCGCTCCCACTGTCTTCTCTGATCCGCTGAGCTGCAAGGAGGGGGGAGCGCGAGGGGACCGAAGAGATGAAAGGTCCGCAGGTCCGGGCTGTCCCTCGAGGGCTAATCACTCCTTTCCCCGTCCGGTCCCACTCGCCTGGGAAGGCCAGTTCCTTGGCTCATGTCAAAAAAAAAAAACCCCAAACCAAAACAACCCCCCCTCAAAAAAAAAAGCCCTCCTGTGATCGCTTCGGAATCACCCTCACCCTTCCCTGGGAGCAAGGCTTATTAGTGAGCATTTTCAACGCATTGGCTACAATGAAATAAATCACAAAGTCACCGGGGCAGCCCCCTTACTCTACTCTCAGGCTCCGGACCTTGCTGCCCAGCACAAGCCGGGTCAGCGCTGCTCTGTTCTCCCTCCCTCCTGCTCTTAACCAGCTGGAAGTTGTGTAAATTGGGCTGGAAGGCGGAGGAAGGACGGTGGGGGGGCGGCGGCTGGGGGGTTGCGTGAAGGAAGAAGGGGGGGGGGGCTGAAGGTCTGAAGTAAAGAGCGATGGTATTTTAATTCTCCCTTCCCCCACCCCCTTTACCCCCTCAATGCTAACTGTTTATCCTTGAAGAGCCACGCTGAGATCATGGCTCAGATAGCCGCTGGGACAGGATGGAGGCTATATCTGATTTGGGGTTATTTGAGTGTAAACAAGTTAGACCAAGTAATTACAGGGCGATTCTTACTTTCGGGCCGTGCATGGCTGCAGCTGGTGTGTGTGTGTGTGTGTGTGTGTGTGTGTGTGTGTGTGTGTGTGTGCGCGGGGGGGGGGCGCGGTGAGGGAGAAAACACACACTTGATCTTTCGGACCTGTTTTGCATCTTGACCGTGCCTTGCTACCCCTATATGCATATGCAGCGACATCTCTATTTCTCGCTATTGATCGGTGTTTATTTATTCTTTAACCTTCCACCCCCCTACCCCTCCCCAGAGACACCATGATTCCTGGTAACCGAATGCTGATGGTCGTTTTATTATGCCAAGTCCTGCTAGGAGGCGCGAGCCATGCTAGTTTGATACCTGAGACCGGGAAGAAAAAAGTCGCCGAGATTCAGGGCCACGCGGGAGGACGCCGCTCAGGGCAGAGCCATGAGCTCCTGCGGGATTTTGAGGCGACACTTCTGCAGATGTTTGGGCTGCGCCGCCGTCCGCAGCCAAGCAAGAGCGCCGTCATTCCGGATTACATGAGGGATCTTTACCGGCTCCAGTCTGGGGAGGAGGAAGAGGAAGAGCAGAGCCAGGGAATGGGGCTGGAGTACCCCGAGCGTCCAGCCAGCCGGGCCAACACTGTGAGGAGTTTCCATCACGAAGGTCAGTTTGTGCTCCTAGTGCAGGCGGCGTGGGATGCGGTGGCGTGGGGGAGCTGGCGGGGCAAGCTGAAGGGCCTGTGGAAGGCCGGGGAAGAACAGTTCAGGTTACATCAAAGCTCCTGGAGGCTGAGGAACAAGGCCGCTTACCTCTAAATTTCCAGAGCTGCCTCTGAAGGTACTTTCTGGAGAGCAAGGGGGCCGGGGAGGGGGGGGGCGGGCAGGGGAGCGTTGGAGAGAAGCCGGAGCCACACCACTCAGACTTGGGGCTAGCTCGGGTGGTGGTGTGCTTTAGCCATATCAAAGCCGGGTTTTCTGCCCGTTTTGTTCAAAGCACCTAGTGAATTTAATATTACAGCTGTGTGTTTGTCAGGTTTATTCAATAGGGGCCTTGTAATACGATCTGAATGTTTCCTAGCGGATGTTTCTTTTCCAAAGTAAATCTGAGTTATTAATCCTCCAGCATCATTACTGTGTTGGAATTTATTTTCCCTTCTGTAACATGATCAACAAGGCATGCTCTGTGCTTCCAGGATCGCTGGGGGAATGTTTGGTAACATAACTTCAGAGTGGAGAGGGAGAGAGGGTGGCCCCTCTTTTTCTTTACAGCCACTTGTAAAGAAAACTGTACACAAAGCCAAGAGGGGGCTTTAAAAGGGGGAGCCCAAGGGTGGTGGAGTAAAAGAGTTGACACATGGAAATTATTAGGCGTATAAAGGAGGTTGGAGATACTTTGTGTCTTTGGTGTCTGACAAATGCAAGCTAAAGTTTTAGCTGGTTTCTAGCTCCACTTCTCTGCTCCTTCACATTAAAAGGCACAGTTATCTCCTCCGGTTAGAATCCACCCTATTCCGCCTTTTTTTTTTTCCTTTCTGTCTCAGAAAAGTTCATGGGCCTTTTCTTTTTCCCTTTTCAACTGTGCACAGAACATCTGGAGAACATCCCAGGGACCAGTGAGAACTCCGCCTTTCGTTTCCTTTTCAACCTCAGCAGCATCCCAGAGAATGAGGTGATCTCCTCTGCGGAGCTTCGCCTGTTTCGGGAGCAGGTGGACCAGGGCCCCGACTGGGAGCGGGGCTTCCACCGGATCAACATTTATGAAGTTATGAAGCCCCCAGCAGAAATGGTGCCTGGGCACCTCATCACACGACTACTGGACACCAGACTAGTCCATCACAATGTGACGCGGTGGGAAACTTTCGATGTGAGCCCCGCGGTCCTCCGCTGGACCAGGGAAAAGGAGCCCAACTACGGGCTGGCCATTGAGGTGACTCACCTCCACCAGACGCGGACCCACCAGGGCCAGCATGTCAGGATTAGCCGATCGTTACCTCAACAGAGTGGAGACTGGGCCCAACTCCGGCCCCTCCTGGTCACTTTTGGCCATGATGGCCGGGGCCATACCCTGACCCGTCGCCGCAGGGCCAAACGCAGTCCCAAGCATCACCCGCAGCGGTCCAGGAAGAAGAACAAGAACTGCCGTCGCCACTCCCTCTACGTGGACTTCAGCGACGTCGGCTGGAACGACTGGATCGTGGCCCCGCCAGGCTACCAGGCCTTCTACTGCCATGGGGACTGTCCTTTTCCACTGGCGGACCACCTCAACTCAACCAACCATGCCATCGTGCAGACCCTGGTGAACTCTGTTAATTCTAGCATCCCTAAGGCCTGCTGTGTCCCCACAGAACTGAGCGCCATTTCCATGTTGTACCTGGATGAGTATGACAAGGTGGTATTGAAAAATTATCAGGAGATGGTAGTGGAGGGGTGTGGATGCCGCTGAGATCAGGCAATCCCGAGGACGCGCGCGCGCACACACACACACACACACACACACACACACCACACATGCACCGCACACACCACACACACACACACACACACACACACACACACGTTCTCATCCAACTACCCACACATACCACACAGACTGCTTCCTTATAGCTGGACTTTTATCTTAAGGGGAAAAAGAAAAGAGAAAAAAAAAAAAAACCTAAACATTCACCTTGACCTTATTTATGACTTTACGTGCAAATGTTTTGACCATATTGATCATATATTTTGACAAAATATATTTATAACTACATATTAAAAGAAAATAAAATGAGTCATTATTTTAAAGATAAACTATGGCCTTTTAATCTTATTTTCTTTTCTGTTGAGATGGGGCTGGGGTAGAATGGAAGTCAGAGGTATGGGGGCAGGAGGCAAGCGATGGCGGGAGAGATGGTAACTGCCAGGGTGAATTGCTTTCTGTCTTTATTTAAGTTAACAAGGATGCAGCGCCCTCTCCCACCTGGGTGAGACATGCCTTGCAGAAACCGTGGGATGAAAGGAGTAGGTCAGATGAAAGGAACTGGCTTGGGACTTCTTGGTTTTGCTCACCTGTTGTGGAGTGTGTCAGCGCCTCAGCCCAGTGTGAAAGGAGTTCTCATTTCCTCGGAAACTCATTCCCACCTTCGCCTTTATGATAGCCCAGAGTGTCTTCGGGCCTGGCAGCCATCCTTTGCGTTTTTTGAACCAAATCCAATCCTTGCATCTCCTTTCAAACAGGGTTTTGTTTTTAATCTTTCTCCCCCATCTCTTCAAGACAGTGTCTTACTATGTAGCCCTGGCCATCCTGGAACTCACTCTGTAGACCAGGCTGGCCTCAAACTCAGAGATCTGCCTGCCTCTGCCTCTCAAGGGCTGGGATTAAAAGTGTCCTTAAAAACAAATAATTAAAAAATTTTAAACTTGATTTTATCCAACACTACAAATAATAATCCCTACCTTGAAAATGTTTAGGACCACTCTTTGCGTATAACACGTTGTCGGCATAAGAGTCTCCATTGTTAAGTGACTGTTACCTTTTGTCCGTCATTCTTGACGTGAATTTTGGAAGGGGAGCTTGCAATGGGATGAGATAGAGCAGGGTCGGAGTTTTTAAGTGGACCCCATGAAAGGGTTCTGATCCTTCATGGGATCTATTGACTCATGAATCTCTTATCTTCTGTTTCTCGGGTAACTTCACCACCCCAGAAGCAGACCATGATCCATTCCGAGGAACTGAAGTTTGCAGAAGGGGGTGTGTGTGGGGGAGGAAGGTTCTTCAAGGAGAAAGACTAGCTTGTTGGCACCAAGAAAAGAATGCTCTTAGGACCGGCAGAGGGCTTGCCTAGCAGGAAAGCTTGGGTGTGATTCCCTGCTGGAGGCAGGGCGTGGTGATAGAGGTGATGCAGACACCTGCAATCCCAGCTCTCTAGTAAGAGGTGAAAGGAACAGAGGTCAAGGTCATGCTTAGCTACCTAGCAAGTTTCTGGCCAGCCTGGGACAAATGAGACTATGAGAAGAAGAAGAAGAAGAAGAAGGAGAAGGAGAAGGAGAAGGAGAAGGAGAAGGAGAAGGAGAAGGAGAAGGAGAAGGAGAAGAAGAAGAAGAAGGAAAGAAAGAAAAAAAGAAAAGAGAAGGAAGTAAGGGGGAGTGCGAGAAGCCATCGGTGTGCTTAGAGGTGAGAGATTCCTTGAGTTAAGGGCAGGAAGAGCTTTCTAAAAAAAAAAACCTAAAAAAAGGGTATGTGTGTAGGGGTTTAGGGAAACAAAGGGGATGCTTTTGACCTTCTCATTACCAACACTTAAATTAAGTCCTGGTCAGCTTAGGTTCTTATGTGCCCATTTGCTCTGGTAGACTTGAGTGGGTTTGGGTAGAAGCAGTGGTCATCCTGATCTTCCGGGAAGGGCCAGGAGAAGTGTTTTTCTCCATCTCTCTCTGATGGTGAAGGTGGCAGTGGAAGGGTGTCCAGCACACCGCCAAGGGGTAGCTTAGCCCTTCTCTGTGTGTCATGTGTGCACATCCTGCCCTGCCCGCTCTCTGCATACAGTGTTGCGTATGATTTTTGGGGGGGGGGGCGGGTGAGTTGGGTAGATGAAGCAGGATTCATTTTTGTTTTTAATTACCGAAGTCCTACAGTCCTGCAAAAGGAGCAGCTTAGCGGAAACCAATAAAAATAGAAGTGGGGTGGTTGCCAAAGCCCCAGCTCCCTGGAGAGCGCAGGTGGAGAGAGGAGATCAGAGCCCCGGGCAAAGGCAGCAAGACTCCACAGCTCCTCCAAACTCCTTGCAAAGTGGGATCTTTCCCACTGCTCCCGCCCCACAGGTCGCTGCCGCTTTGATTAAAGGTACGGAACCTGAACCAGGGAAAGCCCATTGCGGATTCTCCTTTGGGAGGCCTCACTTGGCTCTGCCCAGTCTTCAGCAACTCTCTGGAGAAGCCTACGTCATGGAAGGGGAGAGCTCCGGATCTCTAGCACTTGAACCAAGGGTCCTACCTAGCCCGGTGGCCTGTGGAGCTCAGGTCATTTTTCTAGCAAGCACTGGCCCAACCCCCACCTCCTTCTACTGGCTTATTTTCAGGAACGGATAGTGTTGTTTATTTGTTCAGCCAAATATTTGGTCTGGGGAATTTACCGTGAAATTCTGTGAATTGCATATACCTAGTTAACAAAATAGTCCAAGCGCCGCCACAAATGTCAGCATGGAAAACAAAGGCGCCATGGTCGGCTTTAACCCTTCGGGCTCCTGTGTGTGAAGGCCTAGGCAGGGCGAGGTGGACTTGAATGTGAAGAGATGGCATAAATTAGGATTTGCCTTCGACTCGGGCCCCAGGACCTTATGAGTCTGTGGATCGAGCTTGGCATCTCCCACTTTCATAGTCCCTACCCCTTAGAGAGAAGATTCCATTACTTTGAGGAGGGGAGGGGAGAATCGCTCTGGAGGAGTTCAGCAAAGTCTTAACCACATTAGAAGAGCTCCTGACCCGATTCCTGCCCACCCTTAAACTGGAACCAGCTCCCTTGGAACTT
Source organism: Acomys minous (assembly GCF_964271855.1). Lineage (NCBI taxonomy): Eukaryota > Metazoa > Chordata > Mammalia > Rodentia > Muridae > Acomys > Acomys minous. The sequence continues at coordinate 1,923,230 of NC_140490.1, forward strand.
GAGACCAAAAAAAAAAAAAAAAAAAACCAAAAAAACCCAGCGTTTGTGTGGGGGCTTTCGTTGCGTAATTCGCTCAGAACCTGCCAGGTGACCTGCTGACTTTGTTTTCTGTCTTGATGGTGCTTCGTTCCACCGCCCTCTCTGCCGCGGGGCAGCGCCACACTGAGAGGGCCCCGCGCGGCAGCGGAGCTGGCAGACCCCACTCCTCACCCCAGGCTTTGGACGGACTTCAAGATCCGGCCCCAGGGGCCGCCTCCTGCCCTGCCCGCTCCTGCTTGCTGTAGGCGAGCGGCAGCGGGGGCACCAGGGGGCGTCTTTCCCGCCCCGCGCGACCGTGCACCTGGTGGCACCACCCCCGCCCCGGCCGTGGTTTCAGGTCCCTCAACACCAGCCCGCCACCGATCGTCTTGCTCATCCACTCGCGGCGACGCAGCCTAGACAGGCGGTTCTGATTAGCGAACGTTGGTCCTTAAGGCTGTTGCTCGGCACATTTAATGTGAAATGGGGTCACTCGGCCGCCTAGAGGAGCGGAGGCTGGGACAGGGGGAGGGGAGAAGGCCCAATGTGTGGACAGGTGAGAGGGGTTCCAGATCTTTAAGGGGTCTCGGTGGGAGCAGAGCGCGCGTGGATTTGGGAGTGAGCTCTTGACGTTGAGCTCACGGTGGGTCAACACGCTGCAATGACTTAATGTGGAGACCTGTGTGGACTTGGTAATAAACATACTGATTGAGGATTCTATGCCACTGGCCACTGAAGGCGCAGCCGGCCTCAGCTTCTTGGAAGCACACAGAATTTAAGGTCCTGGCTAAACTTCCTGGAGAGCCTGACCTTGCTCTTCCCAAACGCAGCAAGCAGACAGGGACCAGGTGTGTGTGTTGGGGGGGCTGAGGGGGGGGAGGCTAGGCTGTGTAAGTGGCTGGTGACAGCCAGCACTTCAGCTGACCCGCTCTAGAAGCCACAGTACCACCCAGCTTTCCCCCCCAGCGGTGAGCCTGCGGAAAGGAGAAAGCTCACCCTGAGGCCCAGGTGTGCAAACTCTGAGTAATCTTTCTTAATGGTGCTTCCGATCCCACCCCGCACGTATCTTACACTCCTCACACATTCTCTTTGAGAGGGAGAGAAAGCCAGAGCCGCGTGACACAGCATCACCCCAGCCAGCATCACAAGACCCTGGTTCTTCCCAGAGGACTTCAGGATGACTTGCCGGAGTCACTACAGATGTGTAGTTATGAGGGTTCGCCATGTGATCCAAACTAGCACACTCGGGAAAGCTACAACCGGAAGTAAAGTGTAGGTTAAGAAGGGCCCAAGTACGGGTGAGGGGTCGGGGATGGAAGGGGGTGGGCGTGGGGGGCGGAAGTGCCATTCTCCTATGTAGACCAGGCTGGCCTCGAACTCAGTGATTCGCCTGCCTCTGCCTCCCGAGAGCTGGGATTAAAGGCGAGCGCCACCATACCCGGCCTTATCAGTTCTTGAAAACGAAATTATGTCAGCCATATGCATGATGACGTCCTTGTGTCCCTTAAAGCACTAGCGGAAGTTTCCGGTTACCTTTGCTTTTTCCTTCCTTCCAAATATGCCCTGACAGCGCTGACTGCAGATCTGAATGTGGTGTACCGTGCTGTTCAGATCAAAGTACTCAGGAAATAGAAGATTGTAAAAACCCAGAGGACGGGGTGACAACATGGGACTGCGAATCGCCGCGGCGCGCCTGATGAGAAGGTCTCCAGTCTGTCTTTCCGAGACCCCTGCCACATTTCGGAAGAAATCGTGATTTCTCCTGAGTTTACATAACTTGATTTCTGCCTAAAATATTAAAAACAAAAACAAAAAAACGAAGCTCCCCCTCTGCCCCAAACCCCTGGAGGTATAATTTTATTTATAACTTTAGCGTAAGCCCCCCTCGCCCGCCCTCCGTCCCCCATCCCCCGGAAGTTTTATAAACTGATTTCTTGGCCAATACATAGTTTTCTAAAGGGCTTAAGCCATCCTTACTAAGTTCCTGGACTCCATTGCTTTCTCCTGAAGTACTTTCTCTTCCCTGTGTGAGGCAGCAGCTGACACAGCTCTCGTAGCTTCCCAGGCTCAGTAGATAACTTGGTACTGTGTTCGTGATAACTTAGTCTTTTAATCTTTGCCACCAGTTTTATTTTGTTTTGTTTTTGAGATTTATTTATTTATTATGTGTACACTGCTCTGCCTGTACATATACCTGCATGCCAGAAGAGGGCATCAAATCACATTATAGATGGTTGTGAGCCACCATGTGGTTGCTGGGAATTGAACTCAGGACCTCTGGAAGAGCAGTCAGTGCTCTTAACCTCTGAGCCATCTCTGCAGCCCCTGCCACTCGGGTTTCAAAGAGGTTTGTTTCAGTAGGAAGACCTGAGGAAAGGGCCCAAAGATGGGGTGAGGGGTAGGGGGCACAGGGTGGGGGGTAGGGGGTTGGGGTAGGGGTAGGCGAGCAGGGCAGGAAGGGGAGGAGACTGTCCAAGCCTACTTGCTTTACTATTATATTGGTTGTTATGTGAAAATCGTTAAACGCCCCTTCTAAGGACTGATAGCAGGTATGGTCAATGTTATACCCAGTACCCTTGAATTCAGCTGTAATCCAGAAATAGAAAAAAATGCATCTCTTCCTGAAAGCTGCCTTATAGTGTCCTTTAATTTGTCAGCAAAAGCTATGAAACCCAAAGTGCTCACTCCCAGCAAGCTAAAGCGTTCAATTCAGTTGGTCAGTTGCAGCAATCTCTTTCTCTCTTTTATGTTTCTAGTCCTTACTCAAAATGATGTTTAAACAAATTTACTTATAGTCACACCATCTTAAAGCAATTATTTAGGCTTTTTGCTCTCCTTTTTGTCTGTATATTCAGTTGTTTTTGCTGTAGTGTTTATTTCATACTGTTCTTTCTTTTCTTCTTTTTTTTTTTTTAGGTTTTTGAGACAGGGTTTCTCTGTGTAGCTCTGGCTGACCTGGAACTCTGTAGACCAGGCTGGCCTCAAACTCACAGAGATCTACCTGCCTCTGCCTCCCAAGTACTGAGATTAAAGGTGTGCACTGTTATTTCTTAAGTTCTGATCAGGGTTATAATTTTTGCATATTTTAAACCCTACCTGTTTGACTCCTGCATTAATGTGGATAATCTCTGCTCCTTTGTAAGCACAAGGCTAAGCATAGAATTGAAATTTCCAGCCTTTGACATTTTAGAGCATCCTAGAGATCCTATTAGGGCACTGGACATCATTGGCTTTGCTTGCACAATGTGGATCAGCTAATAAACAGAATGCTCTTTTTTTTTTTTTTTTTTTTTTTTTTTTTTTTTTTGAGACAGGGTTTCTTTGTGTGTCCTTGGCTGTCCTGGATTCACTTTGTAACTTTGTAGACCAGGCTGGCCTTGAACTCACAGAGATCCACCTGCCTCTGCCTCCTGAGTGCTGGATTAGAGGCGTGTGCTACCACTGCCCAGACCAGAATGCTCTTTTTTTGTGTGTTCTAAGTATCCTGAAAAGTAGACATCCTAAGTTCAGGTGTTTTTGTTGGCAGATTTTGTTGAAGAATTTGAACTCACATGATTTGGTCCCCTGGACAGAGTCCACTGTGACTGACCTGAGAGGAAGAAACACACCAAGGGGCGTCTCTCAAGTTCTCAGTAGTCACTGACTTCACTTTCATTCTTAATGTTTGTGTCTTGTCGTCTTACACTCATTTTCCTGGACATCGAGGTTGGTGAGAAAGGGAGCCAGATTTATAGAACTGCAGTAATCACAAAATTGCAACTTTTAAAAAAGGACTTATTTGTTTATTTATACAGTGTTCAGCCTGCATGTGAGCAGGGGGCACCAGATCTCATTACAGATGGTTGTGAGCCACCAAGTGGTTGCTGGGAATCGAACTCAGGACCTTTGGAAGAGCAGCTAGTGTTCTTAACCTCTGCTCCATCTCTTCAGTCCAACAACTTTTTCAAACAGGTGGGCTTCTACCTGATTCTTCCACCAGACTGACCTTGAACACTGTAACCCTTCAGATGGACTTGGTTGGAGTGAGAGGCTTCAGGGTCCAGTTGCTGCGTAGTTTCCACGAGCTTCTTTGGTGTTCCCTTCTTAAGGGCAGACAAAATATATTTTCCCAATGGGACTCCCTCTCTATGAGGCCTGACCCTCATAGAGGCAAGCTAAATCTGGGGTGATTTTGAGGTTTTAGGCCACTAAGAGGACTTTCCTAGCAGGCCGAAGTCATTTGTTCAATGGCATGGTAGAAGAGGTTCCTTTACCTTCAGAAGGTGAGCTGTTTTCATTAAAGCCCTCCACTCCCCCAGGACCAGGTGCAAAGTGAAGCATTTCGTTTAGCTGGGAAGTGGGAGTGGGGTTGTTTGCAGGGAAAGCCACTCTTCCCCTGTGTGTCAAAAATTAGCAGTGTAGTAAGCAAGCTTTACCACACTCTCTCCTCCCCGAAAGCTGCAAGCCTCAGGCTCTTTTGCTCACTACCTTGGTACCAACATGCTTTTCAGGGTGAAGAGCTGTAGGACTGAGCATCGAGCTGCCACAAGGACAGCGCTGCTAGCATTGTTTATTTTGGCAAGTCGATGTAGACTTGCAGGTGAGAGCTGGGGGACAGCAAACAGCAACACCAGCAAACTCCACCAGCATATCTCTCTCTCTCTCTCTCTCTCTCTCTCTCTCTCTCTCTCTCTCTCTCCAGACTATAAACAAACAAACAAACAACGAGACAGCAACAACAGCAACCAACCCAAAACTGCATAACACAAATGGACCAAATGGTTGGTGCCTCTTTGCATGGGGCGGAGTCAGGTTTGTCTTGATGTCTGCTTGCCCCTTGGGTACCTTGCTCATGCCCCTAGAACTCATCCGTGCCCCAGTCTTGGTCTCTGGGACCTACACTCGTGTGTAGGCTATTATTTATTTGCTCGTCACTTAGTGGCTTCCACAGACAGCTCGTAACTTATTCTCACCATATATGCCCCACCTCAGAGACCCCAAAACCTAAATAAAGGGTGCTTTTCAACATTCTAGGAGACTGAACACTCCCAGAGTCTGACTAGTGTGGGGTCTTCCTGGTAGCTCTTTGAACATCTATTCTCTCCAGGCTGGGAGAGAATCTGAAGGAAGAAACCAAACCTTGCTCTGTAGGCAAGAAGGAGCAACTGCAAAAGCCGAGCACAGTTATCCTCCTGAGCATCTGTGGAAGAAGCTGCTCCTAGCAATGTCATCCTAAAATTGCCAGTGTTGTGTGACCTACTTAAGGAAATGAAGAAAAGGAAATTGAAGAAAATGCTGGAGGAAGAGAATGGCAAGCAAGATAAAATGGCCAGGGGCCTGCCTTGAGGTGTGTGGTCCAGGAGACAGGACTTGACAGGATGGTGCTGGCAGAGTCTACAAGAGCCGATGTTCTCCTCAGAGGACTTCACAGTGAAAAGGTGTTGCTGTTGGGTGGTTGAACCAAACTGAAATGTTCACACACACACACACACACACACACACACACACACACACACACACACACACACACACGGGGCCAGGCATGGTTGTGCACACCTTTAATCCCAGCATTTGGGAGGCAGAGGCAGGTGGATCTCTGTGAGTTTGAGGCCATCTTGGTCTACAAGACAAGTCCAGGAAAGCCAGGGCTACACAGAGAAACCTTGTGTTGAAAAACAACAACAACAAAGGAAAACAAAACAAAAAAATCTTCATGTAATATTGGAACCTCCTTCCCTCTTTCCTTTCCTCCCTTCCTCCCTTCCTCCCTCCCTCCCTCCCTTCCTTCCTCCCTTCCCCTTTTATTTTTTTCTTCTCCCCTTCCTTCCAGTTAGATTTGAGATTAATAGAAGTGTAGCTATTGATAGGAAAAATTATGACATCCATAAATAAAAATGTGCCCTAGATTAATTTAATGAGACACTAACTAAAATCCAAAAATATGTCATGGAATATGAAAGTTGCTCAGATGGGGCAACAGAGTGGGGAAGAATAGGCTGGCCTGGAAAGACATAAAATGACAAGTTAAAGGGATCTCTGTTATTAAAATTTTGAGAGTTGGATTGATCAGTGAAGGAGCAGATAGCTGAGAGGTAGAAAATGTTTCAGGGCCTCGCTACACAAAGTAGAAGACAGACATACTGCAGGAGCCACTAAGCCCTGCTACCGGGTCACAGTGCCGTGCATAGATCTGCGTGTTACACTAAACTTAAGAAGCATCCAGCAAGGGCCATGAAGTGGAGGCACAGAGGCAGGCATGTCTGTGAGTCGGAGGCCAGTCTGGTCTACAGAGTGAATTCCAGGACAGCAAAAGATACACAGAGAAACCTCGTCTTGGAAAAACAAAACAAACAACCAAGCAAACAACCTCCAACCAAACAACCAAACAACCAAACAACCAACCAAGTATCTAAACAGATTAAATAGCAGAACATATTTTTAGGTATAGAAAATCATATTTGGGAGCATAGAAAAGTTGAATTGCCCATTATCCACACATTTAGCATCATTAGAGAGGCAAAGGACTGTACATCATACATAAACATTTAAAATGTACTGTAAAATTTAATGAGAGTAATACACAAAGGCACAATCCATAGTCCAAAATATGACAAAGTAGATAAATATTGACTATAACATAATCAAGTCATGGCTACAGTTAGGAAAGTTTGTAGTCAAGCTGACTGAAGAGAAGCCGCAGAGCAGAGGTTGGTGAAACTCAGGTGATGAGTGTTTTCAGCTTTGTGGAGTGATAACGGCTGTCCCCTGTGGCTAAAGCCTAACCGTGGTTTCAGAGCAGTCAACGAGCACACACGACAGCCTCTTCTGACTTATGAAACATGGGGACTTGAGTTTTATACACTTTTGCATTTTGCGAAATGACATTCTTGATTAAAAACAAAAAAACAAAAAACAAACTATGTAAAGCCAAGTGTGGTGGCACACGCCTTAGTCCTAGCACTCAGGAGGCAGAGGCAGGCAGATAGGTCACTGTGAGTTCAAGGCCAGCCTGGTCTACAAAGTGAGTCCAGGATAGTCAAGGCTAATACAGAGAGACCCCGTCACAAACAAACAAACCAAAAACAAACAAAAACCCCAAAACAAAAAATCTACTTAAACTTCTTAGCCTACCGGCTGCACAATGGTAGACCTCAGAACCAGAAAGGGAAGGATAAACCAACCAACAAAACAAACAAACGATGCCATGGGTTTGACAACAACTTGTTCTTTGAAATAATACTCCCAAGAACTTCTTTATGGGAGATGCACAGTCTATGCCTGGAAAACCCTGAGATCTGCAACACTCACTTTAAAAAAATGTACAATTAACATGTAAATTCTCAAGGCTTTGAGAAGCCCCATAGGGAGAATTCATTTTAAACTTCTCAGCCCAGGGACACCTTACCTCATCCAGCCCCGGGACTCCTTCTGTCCCTCAGATGTTCAATTCTTCAAGGCCAATGAAGTCTGGCTAACTGCTGCCTGTCTCTGTGCGGGGGACTTGATGTCACTTTTCTCTTGTCCAACTGCACACCAGACACATAGGCATCTGATTTTTTATGTATCCACCGTATAGTCCCCCCCCCTTAAATATTCACATCTGCTGCCCCTTTGCCTAAGAGGTTCCTTTACAGGAGCTTCCCAAAGATCTACCCCACCGTGTTAATCCATTTTCAACTCGACTGTATATAGCTAAAGGTATTTGGCGATGTGTGTTCTAAGACAGGCCTCCCCCAGCCTACCAGCAGCTTCAGCCATGGGATTTATAGTCTTGTTCACTGAATGTTAGGGATGGGGAGATGGCCCAGTGGGTAAACTGCTTAGTGTACAAGCATGAGCATCTGAGTTTGCTCTTGTGCACCCACACAGAAAAGGCACACGCTTGTCATACACACACACACACACACACACACACACACACGCACACGCACACGCACACGCACACGCACACGCACACACTCTCATGAAGTTACAGTACTTTTTCTTTATTTATGTATGTATATGAATATATTCCATCAACAGCCTGTCTCTCAAAGGATATGCCATAGAAAATGAATAAATATAATTTTATTCAGAGAGAGAAAGAGACAGACAGACAGACAGACACAGAGAGAAATGGAGGTGAGAGAAAAGAGATTGAGAAAAAGAAGACAAGGGAGCATAGTATAGACCAAATTTCATATTTTGGGAAATAACTGTGTTATGCCAAAGTAAAGTACAAATGTTAAACTATCTAATTGTCTCCTTGGAAAAAAAACCAAAAACCCAAAACCAAAAAGCACCTGGTTTCACCAGTAGTTTAGCAGTCACCGTGTGAATTAGCATTTCATGTCTACAGTACAAGTCAGGCAAAGGTTTGGCTAAACACTCGTGTAATTACACCCATCGCTTGGATTGTTGATGTTTCAGTAAATGGTTCCATTTATTTGTTTTCTGGAACTATAAAATTGCTATGTGCTTTGATATCAGAAAGGTAAAACAATTTTTCCTCAAAAAATTGATATTATAGCAAAAGACTGAAAACACTTTCTCTGTGTTGTTAAAAATGGCCAGAGTGGAAACAGGATCAGCACCTGGACTTGTGTTTATCAAGTGTTGTGTTAGGTGAAAAGAGCAGAACCGCAACGTATGCACCCTCTGATTATTATAAAGACACATGTTCATCTACCGGACAGCTACACAAGAAGTTACAGCAGCACAAATTTGAACCTCGTCTGCCTCGGCCTTGCCTGAGCAACATTTAAAAAAAAAAAAAAAGGACACAAAAGAAGAGGAGATCGGAGCTTGTCGGCACTGAGGAGAGAAAACCGGTTTTGGACATGCTTTAATTTGTCTGAGGTCAAAGAGAGGAGACGTAACTATCCCGAATTAAAGGTGGTAAAGCTTGCCTCATTTGGCCTCCAGATAAGTTGGTGCTTGGGGTCCCAGAGACACTCCTATTCCTCGGCTAATTTCACTTGGTTGTACTCAAGGTCTTTCTCAAGGCAAAAGTGCCTACAGGTGACAGAGTATTTGTGTTAATTAAGATGTGTTAGCATAAATTACGTGGAAGACATTAGTTCCTAGACTTTGAGTTTATTATCTTTGTTCTGTTATAAAAAAAAATTAACAAACACGTGCTTTTAAGAAGATTGACTGTTGGGCAAGGGATTGGCCTCGTGTGTGCAGATGTTCTGTGGTCCTGTTGCAGTCAGCTATGCATGGTGAGCTGCCCGTGTCACTGCCTGCAGACAGGGCTGTTTGATCTGCGCTTCGAGCATCCAATGGTATGTACGTGAGCTCTGCGGAGGAGCCGTGGTAAAAGGAGAACTGTTATGTAATTATAGCATCCATAGCGTCCGACGCGCCTCCCAGCCCAGCCTAATAGTTTGTACTGCGAAGTGGGCGTCATAAGGATAGTGAGAATTAATTAATGTTTATGAAGACTTGCCCAGAGTCATGGGACGAAAGTACTTTATAGGCAAAGTGGTGCAGGGTTTGGGAAAAGACGTCTCCTTTTTTTCCTAAACCGCAGGCCAGAGCTGGTTGGATAGAAGTCTTGTCATTTCAAAGTTAACCTTCATTTTAATTTCTTCTTGAAAATTTGGGCAAATTACTTATCCTATGAGCCAGATTTATCTGGAGTGTCTTGCCCCTATAAAACTTGAAGAATTGATGTTTGACAGGACTTAATGTGTGTCAGGTCCTGTCCTTCTCATCAATGACACATAGGGTTGATTGCCCAGCACATAAGCTATCACACCACGTCTTTATAGTGTGGACAGTAAACAAATACGCCTATAAAAATCATAATTTATAGTTCAGGAATAACTTCTACCTGAGCACATTTGTAGTAGTCAAGTTTAATGTTTTATGCTGTTTTGCAAAGTTAAGACACGGTGGCTCAGCAGGTAAAGGCCCTGATGACCTGAGTTTAATCCCTGGGGAAAGGTGGAAGGAGAGATCAACTCCGAGAAGTTGTCCTGTGACCTCCACACTTTCCCTGTGGCATAGGTGCCTGCCTCACCTCCCACTCAAACATAGATACAGTAGTTAGAAATGAAACATTAAAAAAATTTATATTTTAAGTGTGATCACTGTGCTTACAAATAATATTGATAGGAAAACAATCCTTGTGTACTGTCTTACAAGATTCTTTGGACTCTGAAGGCAGAAAATACATATTAAAATTAGTGTTTGTGACATCATCGACTTCCCTACAGGATGTTACATACAGAAACCTTTCTACTTAAGCTAGCCTGAAAGGTGTGATGACGCTTCCTCACCCTGTAGTCTACATGCTCTGCAGAGCCAGGCAGCACGACCCTCTGTCCTTTGTTGCTGGTGTCTTAATAAACATTGTTATGTAGGCATGGAAGCACCATCCTGTTTAATTTAGATCTTTTTGATTTATTTGAGAATGACCTTTCTTTGCAATTAAAAGAGAGGCTTAGAGTATCCATAGTATTATGTTATGTTCTTCTTCTTTTTTTTTTAAAGATGCTTAACTTGAGAGCTTGTTGTTCACAGGTGTTTCGTTAGTTGGACACTTTTAATAGTGGGCCTGCAAGACAGAAGGTCATACCCTACGGCTGCAGATCCACGGCACTGAACACGCTTGCCAATCTTCAATTCTGCTGACATTTTGCTTGAGTTTTTTGACAGCTCTCTACATGTCTTCTTTAAAACCGTGCCAAAAATTTCCCTTTTAAAACTGCACTTTCAGTATAAAAACTCTGGCCTGCCTGTTAAGCTAGAGAAATATACAGTCATTACAGGGAGTCTTGAGTCATCTACTTACAGAGGAACTGACTAACAGAGGCACAGTGTGCTGAGCTTGGGTGTGACTGTGCCACTCTTTAGCTGTGTGTGTGTGTGGTGTGTGTGGTGTGTGTGGGGTGTGGAGTGTGGAGTGTGTGTGTGTGTATGGTGTGTGGTGTGTGTGTTGCTGTGGACCACACCTAGGGATTTGTGTATTCCAGACTGTCCTTTACCATAAACTCCCAGCCTATTGTATTACTTTACACTAACTAGAACATTAATTTACAGTATTTGCATGTTTCAAAATTAAAGAGCACTCTGAACGCTGTCTTTGAAAAGCCTGGTAACAGGAACGTAGGAGATTCATGAAGTCGGGAGATTCCTGGGAGAGAAAAGACCAAACCAGGAGACAATCCAGATTGTCCCTTTAGTGGGATAGACTAAGTCATAACAAATAACTATTTGGCTTTGTTGTTGTTGTTTTGTTTTTGCACTTGGTCCGTGTGATTTAGAAGGCAGGAAAGGTAATACATATGACGGGAGGGAGGGCAGCAAGGCAAAGGGACATCAATCCGATTTTGTGCATAATCGATGTGGCGGATACAGATTTGCTGGTGTTGATGAGCAGCAGCCTAGGGTCAAAGCGTTAGGTGGTCAAGGTGCTTAAATGACATAGCAAACGCATCTTTAAGTAGGAGACTAACCAGCCTGACAGTTCAGTTTTAGTATGCAGAAATCCACAGGTTTATCACAAGTTGTCTTCAGTATAAGCTTATGTAGAACAAGTGAAACTTGAGCTGGTCTTTAAAGACTTCCGGTCAGGTCCTGCCTCCACTGCGGGGTTTATACTGCCCTTTGTAAATGTTGAGTCCTAACCTAGGACCTTAATGAGGTTTAGCTGGAGTTAGTGAGGGCCTTCCACAAATGAGAACGAGCTTAGAAAGTTTTTAAAAAGAGGAAGAGATTAGAGGCCTCTCCTCCTTTCCTCCTGCCCTGCCCTGCCCTCTCCTCGTCCCCTTCTGTCCTCTTGGTCAGATGAGGACCTAATAAAAAATGCTCCTCAGAAAACCCGGAAGATGGTTTCCCTACTCACCAGATCTGTTGGTGTCTTGATCTTTTAACTTTCTAGCTCCCAGAATGGTAAACCTCCCTGCTGCCCTCCCACACGCATATAAATGGCAGCTTGCCAGAGCAGCGCAAACTCACTAAGACCGACCCTCTTAAAGGCTTCCTTCTTGCTGGACCTGACATGGACCCAGGAGGAACCTCTCTTCCGGCATCCTTGGCTTACCGTTGCTTTTTTCCCAGGTGGATTTGTGCTCCAGGTTCCTTCTGAGATCCAGATAGTACCGCCCAAACTATTAGGGCAGTAGTCTGTGACTGTGCCACAGAGGGCGAGTAACCGATTTGGTAAATTGACACCTTGACCTTGCCCCTGAGCGGACAATGCTAAAACCAACTTAACTAACTGGTCACAGACCTAAGCAGATGAGCTTGGTTGACTGAGAGGAAGCAATAAATTATGTTTGTATTGACCTTAGTAAACCTTTTCATTCTTTCCCACATGATCTAGCTCTCAACAAATTGAGAAAATATGGCACAGAGTCTAGGTAATTGCACCACTGCAGATCAGCGCCGAGGCCTGTGGCAAGCCTTTTGTGCCCTGGCATACCGGACCAGCTTCTTCGCCTGTAGGTAATGAGGGGGGGAGGGGCTGAAACTCCAGAGAGGATTCTGGCTTTTTCTCCTCCGCTGTGATGAGGGAGGGATAAGTGCTCCCTATACGACTCGAGGAGACATGAAGTCCAGTGGACCACTCTCATAGAAGCTGGTCTCTCCGAATGAAGCACTGACCCCACGCTTTCCCCCCTGTGCACCATCCGTTGTGGCTCACAGTTGCAGACAGCTCAGTGCAAGTCTTCTGAAAGGCTTTGCCCCTCACTCCACTTGTCCGGCCGATGAGTCTCTTGGTCACACGCTTAGCTGTGAAGGGGAATAACCTAACAAGCATTGGCTGCCAAGGCAGACCATCTAGACAGCTGTGGAAAACTCTTAGCCGTTCACTCAACAGCTTGCCGAGTGGCTCCCCCTATGTGCTGGCCCTGCACATGCGTGCTGCGGGCTGAGGTCCAGCCTTTACTCCAGAGGTTGCTCGGTCTATCTGAGGGCAGCGGGCAGGCGTGACCAAGACGCCTGTATTAATCTCCTAGGGCGTCTACAACAAAACATCGCAGAAGGGCGGCGTGAACAACAGAAATTAATCTTCTCACGCTTCTGGAGGCCGCAGTCTATGAAAGCAAGACGCTGCCGGGAAGGGAATGGCCCTCCAGAGCCTCGGCCTCTGACTCACAGACAGCCTCCTCAGTACGTTCTCACGCGACCTGTGCTCTGTGGACCGGAGTCTCCTGCATCTCTTTGTGAGTTCAAATGTCCTTTTCTTAAAAGGATACACATTAGGTGGGGCAGTGGTGGCACGGGATTTTAATCCCAGCACTCGGGAGGCAGAGGCAGGTGGATTGCTGTGAGTTCAAGGCCAGCCTGGTCTACAAAGCGAGTCCAGGACGGCCAGGGCTACACAGGGAAACCCCAGACCCCACTCTTTTCTTTTTGTACAGCCATGGACCAAACCCTGGGCCTTGCAAACGGTAAGCAAGTGCTCTGTCCCTGAAAGTCATTCCAAACCTCTAAAACATGTCTCTTTAGCTTAACTGCCTCCCATGTCCGAATGGAGCCCTATTCTAAGATGCTGGGGCTTAGGGATTCAACACATGCCCAGCCCACAGGAATGACTCAAAGATAAGTGTTAACAGAGGTGTGCAAAGTTTGATTTGCATTCAGACGTTGTCTTTGGGCCAGGACAGACGTCAATTCTCAGTATCACTAGGGTCGTAAAGCAGGTGGGACTTTGACAAGCCAGAGATGGAGTTGGGCCTTAAAGACACGATCTATTTGAAGAAAATGCTAACTCTAAAGGGTTTTAAGGTGGGGCACGCATTTGCCTTTTGCCTAGATTCACAGAACCTGTTTGGCCCTTAAAGGAATTCATGTCTGCAATTCCCAGCTAAATACAGCAGCAGGAAAAGCAACACTTTCTAAACCATCTCATACTTTTCCAGGCCTCCCAGCCCACAGAGTCAGTCAACCATGTCACGAATGCTACAGCTAAATATTACGGCCCAGGTGTTATTTGTTCGTATCTTTCTCCTTAGCTGATTTCATTTACTTGCTCTCCCACTCAACCAATAGTAAGTGGGCACACATTTGGCTCAGGCTGTTTCTTACTTTAAGAGTCGGCCGGCCTTGAAACCTGCACTTGGCGTCTTTTTGTTTTTTCTCCTCTTGAGATGGTGTCTCTGTAGCCTCGGCGGTGCCGGAACTCCCTCTGTAGGCTAGACTGGCCTCGGACTCACAGAGATCGGTCTGCTTCTGCGTCCCGAGTGCCAGGGTTAAAGACATGCGCCACTGCTGCCTAGCTTCCCTTTTAAAATTAGCTTCCTTTTTTTTTTTTAAAAAGATTTATTTATTATTTATACAGTATTCTGCCCACATGTGTGCCTGCCCACCACAAGAAGGCACCGGATCTCATTACAGGTGGTTGTAAGCCACCATGTGGGTGCTGGGAATTGAACTCGGGACCTTCGGAAGAGCAGATGATGCTCTTAACCTCTGAGCCATCTCTCCAGCTCCCGCTTCCTTTTTGAAATTATATTTTTATATTTTATTTTATTTGAGAGTATTTTGGCTATGTGCATTTGTATGCGCCACATGTATGCTTAGTTCCCACGGAGGTCAGGAGAGGACATCGGATCTCCTGGAACTGGGATTGTGGATAGTTGTGACCTATCGCACCGGTGCTGGAAATTGAACTAGAATCCTCTGCCAGAGTAACAAATGCTCTCAAGCTCTGAGCCACCTCTCCCGCACCCCTACCTAAGCTCTGAGCCGCCTCTCCTGCACCCCTACCTAAGCTCTGAGCCGCCTCTCCTGCACCCCTACCTAAGCTCTGAGCCGCCTCTCCTGCACCCCTACCTGAGCTCTGAGCCGCCTCTCCTGCACCCCTACCTGAGCTCTGAGCCGCCTCTCCTGCACCCCTACCTAAGCTCTGAGCCGCCTCTCCTGCACTCCTACCTGAGCTCTGAGCCACCTCTCCTGCACCCCTACCTAAGCTCTGAGCCACCTCTCCTCCACCCCTACCTAAGCTCTGAGCCACCTCTCCTGCACCCCTACATGAGCTCTAAGCCGCCTCTCCAGCACCCCTACCTGAGCTCTGAGCCACCTCTCCCGCACCCCTACATGAGCTCTAAGCCGCCTCTCCAGCACCCCTACCTGAGCTCTGAGCCACCTCTCCTCCACCCCTACCTAAGCTCTGAGCCGCCTCTCCTGCACCCCTACCTAAGCTCTGAGCCGCCTCTCCTGCACCCCTACATGAGCTCTGAGCCACCTCTCCTGCACCCCTACCTGAGCTCTGAGCCACCTCTCCCACACCCCTACTGAGCTCTGAGCCGCCTCTCCCGCACCCCTACCTGAGCTCTGAGCCGCCTCTCCAGCACCCCTACCTGAGCTCTGAGCCGCCTCTCCCGCACCCCTACATGAGCTCTGAGCCGCCTCTCCCGCACCCCTACATGAGCTCTGAGCCGCCTCTCCCGCACCCCTACATGAGCTCTGAGCCGCCTCTCCCGCACCCCTACCTGAGCTCTGAGCCGCCTCTCCAGCACCCCTACCTGAGCTCTGAGCCGCCTCTCCTGCACCCCTACCTGATCTCTGAGCCGCCTCTCCAGCACCCCTACCTGAGCTCTGAGCCGCCTCTCCTGCACCCCTACCTGAGCTCTGAGCCGCCTCTCCAGCACCCCTACCTGAGCTCTGAGCCGCCTCTCCAGCACCCCTACCTGAGCTCTGAGCCGCCTCTCCCGCACCCCTACATGAGCTCTGAGCCGCCTCTCCTGCACCCTTTCCTCTCCCCTATTTGTCTTAAACAAGGCTTTCCTTTGCTGTCTGTGTCTGTTTATGTCTTTTAACATTTATGATGACGACAGTGCTTGAGATCAAACTCGGGGCCTCAGACATGCTAAGTCCAGGCTTTTCCACTGAAATTTCCCCTGGCCCCTTCTTTTCCATTTTAAATTGTTCATTGCTGTGACCTCTAACAAGACAAAGCTCTGGTGACCCCTTGACATTC
The DNA here is from genome assembly GCF_964271855.1 of Acomys minous. NCBI lineage: Eukaryota > Metazoa > Chordata > Mammalia > Rodentia > Muridae > Acomys > Acomys minous. The sequence goes on from NC_140490.1 coordinate 1,939,143, forward strand.
AGGTCCTTGGCCAACTGGAAACGTTTCTGGGGATATCTAACTAACTTAAAAAGCAGGAGGCTGGGTTCTGGTTGGCCCATTTACTTTGTGGACAGGTGGTAGGCTATTGTCTTTTCAATATGGATGAGGTTAGAGAGTTTTACTGTAAAGGAGGAGTGAATGTGCAGGTTCTATTCAGATGTCTGAAGTACTTTATGATCTTTTTATTGCTCATTCTTTTGTGATGGTTTAGAAATAATATCTTCTTGTAGTGAAAATAAAAAATATTTTATATAAAGTGTAAAAAAGTAGAGAGTGTCAATAGTAAACAAAGAAATGCAAGTGATGACAATGTGAGTTTTGAAACTGCACTTGGTTTAGCAAAAATTAAGGACTGGTGATCTGTTTGCAGGAGTGTGGATAGATGGGCATTTTCATGTTATCGATGTGGTACAAATTGATACAGTGTTTGGAGGGTAGATAGCCTCTTGCGAGTCATCATAATGTTAAATTCTACCTCTTGCAATTTATATCAAGTGCGCGCGCACACACACACACACACACACACACACACACTCATATGTATATCACTATGAGTTATCACAACACCATTGGTGTTGAAGAAAAAAATAAGTAGAGAGTTAAAGACTGGATCAAAGTCAGCATTGTTCATTCATTCATATGACAGAACTGTGTTACTATTATAAATATGGGTTGAGCCATGACTATACTTTGCCATGGAAAGGTATTTCAATAAGTGTATTGCCTACTGAGAAGGCCAATGTTGAAAATTGCTGTATAAAATAATCCCATTCATATTAGATTGTGTGTGTGTGCATTCACATGCATGTATGGTATGTATGATGTCGTGTGTGTGTGTGTGTGTGTGTGTGTGTGTGTGTGTGTGTACATGCACGTGTGTGTATGGTATGTATGATGTAGTGTGTGTGTGTACATGCACGTGTGTGTATAGTGTGTATGATGTGGTGTGTGTGTGCATGCACGTGTGTGTATGGTGTGTATGATGTGGTGTGTGTGTGTGTACATGCATGTGTGTGTATGGTGTGTATGATGTGGTGTGTGTGTGTACATGCATGTGTGTGTGTGGTGTGCATGATGTCATGTGTGTGTGTGTACATGCACGTGTGTGTATGGTGTGTATGATGTCGTGTGTGTATGTGTGTGTGTGTGTACATGCACGTGTGTGTATGGTGTGTATGATGTGCTGTGTGTGTGTGTACATGCATGTGTGTGTATGGTGTGTATGATGTCGTGTGTGTGTGTGTGTGTGTGTACATGCACATGTGTGTATGGTGTGTATGATGTCGTGTGTGTGTGTGTGTGTACATGCACGTGTGTATATGGTGTGTATGATGTGGTGTGTGTGTGTGCATTCACATGCGTGTATGGTGTGTATGTGTGTACATGCACGTGTGTGTATGGTGTGTATGATGTGGTGTGTGTGTGTACATGCACATGTGTGTATGGTGTGCATGATGTGGTATCTGTATGTGTACATGCATGTGTATGTATTGTGTGCATGATGTGGTGTGTGTGTGTACATGCACGTGTGTGTATGGTGTGTATGATGTGGTGTGTGTGTGTACATGCACATGTGTGTATGGTGTGTATGATGTGGTGTGTGTGTGTGTGTGCATTCACATGCATGTATGGTGTGTATGATGTGGTGTGTGTGTGTACATGCATGTGTGTGTATGGTGTGTATGATGTGCTGTGTGTATTTGTGTGTGTACATGCATGTGTGTGTATGGTGTGTATGATGTGGTGTGTGTGTGTGTGTGCATTCACATGCGTGTATGGTGTGTATGATGTGTGTGTGTGTGTACATGCATGTGTGTGTATGGTGTGTATGATGTGCTGTGTGTATTTGTGTGTGTACATGCATGTGTGTGTATGGTGTGTATGATGTGGTGTGTGTGTACATGCATGTGTATGTATGGTGTGTATGATGTGGTGTGTGTGTGTGTGTACATGCACATGTGTGTGGTGTGTATATGTATGTGCACAGAGAGATGATTTTGCTGAATGTCCACAATATTCACAATAATAATGGCTGGAAGAAGGGACAGGGAGTAAATTTTTACTAAATTAGAGAATTTTTATGTTTTAATGTAGATATTAAATATTTTCAATGTGATATCTTTATAACTAGAAAAAGTAATCTTAAAAAATTTCGGTAAAATGTGCTGTGATATTTACCAAAAGTCTCATTTACTACCTTATTTCATGAGAACTGCTAGCTTAAATTAAATATTTTGATTTTGTACATAGGATGATTCTTGCATTTAGGATATTAGTATATTGTAAATTTCCCATCAATAAGTATTGAATATTCCAGTAGTGGTCAATAGTCCAATAAGTTAGGAATATGTCATAAATTTATCAAAGAGAAGTGTTATAGACTGAAGTATAGTTCCCCAAATTCATACATGTAGCTGGTAACCCCCAATACCTCAAATATGACTGTATTCAGACAAAGTGTCTTTAAGTAGATTAATTAAAATAATGTCTTGCGGCTGTGTCTACAGGTCATTGATATAGTGTTAGCCTAGTATATACAGGGGATCTGGGTTCAATTCCCAGCTTCCTCACAAATCAATTAAGATAAAAACAATGTCCTATGGATGGCAAATACAATAATGACTGATGTTCTTATGACAAGAAATGTGAACACAGACCCACACAGAGGGGAGGCTGATGATGGAGGAGAAGGTCCTACCCAGTCGAGGGGAGAGGCCTCAGGAAAACAGAGAAAGTCAAGTCCTGTTGTTTCCCCACCCTGTGGCACTTTGTTATCAAAGTCAGAGCAAACAAACCCGCCTCACAGCCTGGTGAGGGGGCGTGCCTTTGATCCCAGCACCTGAAAGGCAGAGGTAGCGAGATCTCTGTGAATTCAAGGCCAGCCTGGTCAGCAGAGCCAGTCTTAGGCCAGTGAGATGAGTCTCAAACTAGATCAAACCACACCAAATCAAAATAAAAAAAACAAGCAGGCCTCCCAACAAAAACATAAAGCAATTTCATCTACAATCCCCACTGGAATTCTTGCCTTAATTTAATAATGTTTTTAAAGTTACTTAAGTATATTTTATATGAAAAACCTTGAAAATTTTGTATTAAGCTATTCAAATTAGCAATATGGTGTGTATGCGTGTGTGTGTGTGTGTGTGTGTGTGTGTGTGTGTATGTGTGTGTGTGTGTGCATGCATGCCTATATGCATATGTTTATGTGTGTATAGCAAGTACAGCTTCATAATGTTACACCTGTAAATGATAATGAAGGGTAGGAACCTAAAATTAACCCTGAAGAACTGACCCAAGGCCACCTGCAGAGTGGCCCGATTGAGCAAGGCACGGTCTAGGCAGCTGGGCCCCTCTGCAGCACTCATTAGAGGCAAGCACTAGGCATAGAAGCACAGCCTGATCACAGTTGGTCTCACGAAACTGAAGAGCTTTCTTCTGCGTGGTTTTGTAAGTGTGCATGACTCACAGGTGAAGGGGAAACTCACAGTGCAGAGGATTTAAAACTGAGAAGTAAAAGCTGGTGTGGTGGTGCACAGAGGCAGGCAGATCGCTGTGAGTTCGAGGCCAGCCTGGTCTACAAAGTGAGTCCAGGACAGCCAAGGCTAACACAGAGAAACCCTGCCTTGGAAAACAAAAACAAAAACAAAAACAAAACAAAAACAAAACAAAAACAAAAACAAAAACTGAGAAGTGAACTGCCCTGAGGTTGGAGGACCTTTGAAGATGCAGAGTGAATAGCGAAGTTTGCACTAGACTTTTTATTTAACCAGAAAAGTCTAGACAAAGAATTTCAGATTTCTGGATTGTAAAGGCTTACTAGGGGCTGAAGGGTTGACTAAAGATATGGTTAGCTACTTGGTAGTGGAAGCGTATGGGACCCTTTGAGGAGGGGAAGTTACTTTTAGTTAACCGGGTTAGATCTTATGTATTTATAGGAAATGTTTCCATTTACGACCATTGATACATTAATAGTTTCCAGGCGCATTTTATGGCAGAGCCTAAGTTCGTTCTCTTTTGAACATCTAGGGAAGGATGTTTATAAAGTAAGCACTTAGATTTGCCTGGATTTCATTTATGAAGCAAGGGTCTTAACTCTAAATACCTCTGAAATCAGGCTATGCCCTCGAGTAGTGAATTCCCCAGAGATGACCGGCACCGTCTTCGGCTCAGTTCCCTTCCCTGTGTTTGGGTGCAGCTCCTGGCTACCCCTCACATCCTCAGGATTCGCTCCCCAGAGCCTGTGATTTTCCTCTGGTAGTCCTTGGAGACGTTGCTCATCATAATTCCTTATGGCGATGCTGCTGAGCTGCTGTCTTTAGTGGGCGTGGCCGGGCGGATTCCACTAAGTGGAGAAGTGCGCTCCTAAGAGCAGGCGAGCAGGCCACCTTGTTCCAGTTCATGGGTGGAAGTTTGTCACCTAGAGTCTTTTGTCTTTCAGTGTGTTGCTAAAGCCCCCTAGTGGCCAGGTGACCCTAGTCAGGTACGGGATCTTACCTAAGGTCCCTTGCCCTCTCTTCAGACCTTTCTGGGTTCTGGGAGAAAACCTCTTGGGTCTCTAAGCTAACCTGATTGCCTGGTTTCAGGAAGCCTCCCGGAGCGCTGTCCATCCGCTTCTCCTGGAGCTTCCCCCAGCTGAGGACCAGTTGTGTTTCTGAAGCCACTGACAGACTCTACAGAGTAGTGTTGGGAACTGTCCTGCGGACTGTAGCCAGGTTGTGAGCCAGGCCCTGAGGTGTCTTACTCTGCCGTGTGCCTTCAGGAGAGGACACACCCACATCTCAGGAGCCACAAGGAAGCTCAAGACACCCTTGGTACAATTGTACCCACGTATCTTGAGTAACTTTCTGTTAAAAGAAAAATGACCCAAGAACTTGAACTCTGTAGTGCAGACCCTTGAGAATTCCCCCGTCTACCAGGAATCTGCTACGTCCCCACGGTCCCCACTGGTCACAGCTGTTTAATACGCATGTGACACAAACACCATGTCCTCTCTGTATACTCGCTGATGAACAGGTGTCTGGCACACCCTAAGGGTGTACTTTTAGTTTTGGGGACTAATGAAAGTAACCGAATCAAGATGTGGTCTCCACTTTTCGAAGGAGATTATTCTGGAGTTGTGAAAGATGCGCTTTATAGTACTTGTGTTTAAGACACTGCTTGCTGTGAGCGTGAGTGAGCTGTGTGGGTCGCAATGTGGTGAGCATTATGGGAGATGCAGAGGAGTCCTCAGGATGATCAATGCCTGCTCGGAAGAAGAAACCGCGGTCCGCTGGGGACCGCAAGCCCTCTTAACGCTGTCCCCTTCAGCCCACGCTTTGATCCTCCCCACTCTCCAACCTGTCTTTTCTCTGCCTTTGGACCGTAACTCCCTGGGGCCTGTTCTTGCTGACATCATCGAGTGAATTCAACTGTTAGTCCAGGTCACCTTAATGGCCCCCTGAGTAACACCCGGGAAGAGGGCTGCTTCCCAACGGCTCCTCCCTCGCTTTTGCCAGCTCTCTCAAATCTGTGCTCACACTCCCTCTACGACCTATCTTGGGCTCTTTCTTCGAGCTTCTTCTCTGGTTATTTTAATCACGGATATACACTGAAGCACCTGGTAGGACGTACATTTTAAGGCACATATATCCACAGTCCAGAAATTCATTGGGCTACTGGTTTCTACTTTGAAAATGAAATTTTATTTATTTATTTACTCTCTGTGTCTCTGTCTCTGTCTGTCTCTGTCTCTCTATCTCTGCCTCTGTCTGTCTGTCTGTCTGTCTATCTGTCTGTCTGTCTGTCTGTCTGTCTCTCTCTCTCTCTCTTTGTGTGTGTGTGTGTGTGTGTGTGTGTGTGTGTGTGTGTGTGAGTGTGACTGTGGTGTGTGTGCCATGCCATGCATGTATGGAGGCCAGAGGACATCCCACATGAGTCACTTTTCTCCTACCACTATGCCTGTTCTGGGGATCAAGTTTGGTGGCAATCACCCTTATCCACTGAGATGAATCTTTCTTTCTTTCTTTCTTTCTTTCTTTCTTTCTTTCTTTCTTTTTTAAAAATTTATTTGTTTCTATTTTACGTGCATGGATGTTTCTCCTACATGTATGTATGCACACCTTGCATGTGCCTGGTATCCCAGGAGGACAACAGAAGGAAGTGGAGTTGTGGTTGGCTATGAGCTGCCAGGCGGATGCTGGAACCAAAGCTGGCCCTCTGTGTGAACAGCAGGTGCCCTAAACCACAGAGCCATCTCCATCCCAGGGAGGTGACTCCTGATGGCAACACATGTGAGGCTCCCCACCTTTCTTCCACTCCCCCTTTGACTTATACGTCTTCAATGTGTAATAATTTCCAAGTAGAAAAGTCTGTCCTTGCGCTGGCTTTGAATTCCAGATCACTGTCTCAAATGAACTCAGAGGCTGCTCATGGGCCTGGCCTGTCGTGAACAGAAGTCACAGTCTCTCCCCAAATGTGCTTCTCTGCCATCTTTTTATTCTAGTGTGTGGCACAATCCTTTGCACATGCAGGCAAAGGGCTGTCCATCTCCTTCCCTCCTTCTCCATCCATTTTCCAGGAGGAGCACCTAGTCTCAATGACTATTACTGACAAGTCAGTTTTGTTATATTTAAAAAACATTATTACTATATATTTACTATAAAAATCCATGTTAAATGATTAAAACCAATGGTTATCAGCTCAACCCCACCCCAGTGGTCCAAGCATTGTCTATTTCCTCCTGGCCTTTCTACATCTTTTCTGTCCACTCTTTGACTGTCTTTGGGGTGAGTTTTAAAGGAACATATCCAAGGATGTCATACCTTCACATATAACCTTTGGTAGGCTCTCAGTGCACTAGGAATAATGTCCTAAGCTCCGTAACACCTGGTCCTTTCCCCTGTAGTTTTATTCTAAGTGACTTCCCCTGCTGTTCCCTTCTATGATCAAACCTCACTGGGACTCTTAAGGGTCCTTTGGTTTCAAGGTTTTTCTACACTTTATTTATTTATTTATTTTGCCCAGTATACTCTACCTTTTAAAACTCTCTTTTTATCTTTCTTCTTCCTTTTGTTCTTTCTGCTTTCTTTTTGCTAGTCCTGGGGGGTTGAACTCTGGGCACATCCCAGGCAAGAGCTTGACCACTGCCCAGTGCCTCCATCCCTTCATCCCGGAGTTGTCTTTGGGTAGTATCTGCAAATCCTTTTATCTCTGCCCAAATATTATCTCCTCTGGGAAGGTCTGCCTGCTGTTCCCCACTAGGCTGAGGGCCCTGATGATGTCGCCTAAAACTATAGTACTAATCACCACTGTTATTCGTCATATGAAATTTTATGTAACTATTTTTCCAATAAATAATCCACTGGTATCTCTGTGAGGCAGAAGTCCCACGATCATTTCATTTCCCCATTACCATAACGTTTAGCCTTAACGCTGGTAAGTGCTCCATGTATAAATGCATCGCATATATATGAGTAAGGTGGGATTTCAGACTCAGGGATCAGGTAGCTCAGTTACAGCGAGCTTGCCAAGCGAGAGTGAGGACTTCAGTGTGTGTGTGTGTGTGTGTGTGTGTGTGTGTGTGTGTGTGTGCATGCGTGCAACACCTAAATAAAAAGCTAGGCACAGTGCGGTGTGCTGTAATTCCAGTGCTGGGGAGGTGGAGACAAGCAGACCTCTCCAGTTTGCCGGCCATGCTGGCTTAGGTCAGCTGCTGAGGGCCAGGTCTCCATGAGAGACTCTGTCTCAACAAGATGACAAGACAAAAATCACAAAAGCCAGGAGATCTCTCTGGAAGAGATCACTAGCCTCATCAATGCCTGACTCCATCAATGGATTCTTAACTTGGGTGGCATCATTGAGATGTATGGAAAGGTAGAAACTGGGGCTTAGCTGATGAAAACAGGCTGTCTGGTCCCTGGCACTCAGGCCTTGGCAGAGGGCATCTCATCCTGGACTTTTTGCTCCACCACTTTCCGTACTGTTCCACCGTGCACCAGGCACAGAGTGACGGAGCTGAGTGGCCAAGGACTGAGACCTCATAGACCACGAGCCAAGGTCAATCTTTTCTCCCTTTGGGTATTTTTGGTCATAACAACAACAACAACAACAACAACAACAACAACAACAACAACAAAAGTGACTAGTCCTTCATAGATGGTGAAGTTTTCATAGATGACTCATGGCATCCTAGGCTGTGGGGTGAAACAGGAGCAACAGCAGCGAGAAAAGGAGAGAGGCCAGGCCTGAGGCTCACGTGACCAAAACAGCTACTGCAGAGAGTTTGGCAGCCCATCCCATGCAACGGCTACCGAGGGAGACCAGGCCCAGGTGACCCTCGTATCCAGGTACCAGAAGAAAGGCAGGACGACAGTGCCACAGCACGAAGTGTGAGAACGGCTAGAGGGCTAGAGTTCTGAGGGAGAGCCCTGTCATGTACCTTTCTGCACAAGCTATAGGAGTTCATTCCTACTAGCCGGGGGCAGGGGGGCTGCTAAGATAGTTTCTAAGTTGATTTTTAGATGGAAAAATTTTAAATACACGTTTTCTTTTTCATTAAATTTCCCCCTCTTTTCTTCTTTTCCCAGATGGCTGTTACGGTTCAGTCCACTTCACAGGTATGCCCCAGGACTGCAAATGACTATTTCACATTTTGCTATGTAAACCAGTGACTCAGTGTGTTGCTTTAGAACTGGATACGTGCGGTTTTGCTTCACTTGAGGAATTCAGTAAAGAACATACTTCATGTCAGCAGAAAGCCTCGTAAATCCATGTGACGGACATGACCAGACTCCCCTGTTACTCGTGCAGCTGCGCGGACTTGGTTTCCGTTCCCGACGGGGAACTTCTCGGGTCTTCCCCATGGTCCTAGAAAGACAAGGAGCAATACTGCGGTCTTGTTTTTTCTTTTCTTTTCTTTTCTTTCTTTCTTTCTTTTTTTAATAATCTACTCTTCAAGGTTAAAAAATAGCTGAAGGAGAAAGTAAAATTGAACAGAGTGGTTTTTTCTTTTTCCTCTGTACGTAAGAACAATCCACGCGTCCCCTGCAGAGCGGTCCTCCGGGGATGCCTGCCAGAAAAAACAAACCAGGCGACATGGCCCTAGACAACTTCTCCTACATAAAGCACAGCTTCTGTACTGGCCCGGTGTCTGTAAGCTGTGTGTCCTGGGATGGAGCGCTCCCCAGAAGGACACAGCACAGACAGGAGAGGTAGGAAACAGAGACCATTAGTTTTCTGCTACAGAACAGCGTTTGACTCATCACTGTTTGAGCTCGGGCAGAGATGCAGCTTCAAAGAGCTCGTATGAACAGCACCTTCTGCTTGTGCTTGGCAACGGGACATCGGGATTAGCACCATGAAGTGAATGAGATAAATGCTACAAGGATGGAAGTGTTTATGCAGAGTACACCGGCTCGGCTGGGCACGCTGGGTAGCGCGGCTGGGCACGCTGGGTAGCGCGGCCTGACAGAAGCTCTATTTGAATATATATATGGGTTGGGTTGATGACCTTTCTTGGTCTGGGAAAACCACACAGTGTGATTTTTGTTTTTGTTTTTGTTTTGTTTTCCCAAGTGGTAGACTAGATGTCTCGCTAGACTTTTTAATATTTTGTTGTCTTTTTCATTCTCTTTATTCATGAACTTCTCTCCCCTTCCTTCCTTCTCTTTCTTGAAACAGGGTTTCTCTGTGTAGCCTTGGCTGTCCTGGACTCACTTCATAGACCAGGCTGGCCTTGGACTCACAGAGACCCGCCTGCCTCTGCCTCCCAAGTGCTGGGATGACAGGTGTGCACCACTAAGCTCAGCCAACTTAGAGTTTTTAACATTCAATTTTGTAGGCTTTTTTTTTTTCCGTAACAAATTTTTCCTAGGAAGTTGATATATTCCTTATATATTACTTATCAAAATTTACACACACACGCACCACTAACACGTGTGATGTTAGAGGGTTTCTGAGAGTATCCAGCACACCTCGTGATCTGTGCAGGAGCCACGTGTCCCAGGGTGGAGCAGAGGTTGTCCGCCTTGGGTTCAGAGCTGCCTCAGCAATCCCCACAGCAGGCAACACTTCCCTGGCTCAGTAGAGTAACAACCATGACCCATTTAATTTACACATGACACCGTCTCGGAAGCCAAGGCTGAAAGTTTGTGTTTGAGGTCAGAATTAGAAGCTGAGGAATGGGTGGGGCCAACTATCCCACGGCAAACGTGTTCTCAGGGTCACAGTGCTGTCTTTTCACTTCCTGTTGTAACTCGAGGCTGGGTGCTCTTCAGGACTCCTGCTGGGGGATCCCCGGTGCAGGGGGCCACCCCACTTTTCTTCACATACTTACCAAAAGGGCTGAAGTCACCCGTCACGCTGCCTCCTAGTAACCGCTGTTCTCCCGGCTCCTTCCGTTTTCCACACACTTCCGCGTGCTCCCTCTTCCCTGACTATTTCTCTTCTCCACCATGATTGGGCTTGACTTCTGGGCTTTGGGTCTTGAACCCCTAGTCTCATTTCAGCGCCAGGATTCTTTTCTACTAACATAGCTTGGAGTTTGGGGGTGGGGGTGGGATATGTTTTCACTTTTCTGCCTTAATTCTATACCAGATACTTATTCCCAACCCCTGTGCCCCCTTCACTCTTCCCTTGCATGCAGGCTGGCGGTGAGCGGATTATCCAGATTGCGAACAGGAGAGCGTTTGTAGAAAGTTCCTTCGCCTTCCACCCTGGGCTCATGGTGGATAAGGTGAGATAAGGTTCAAGCTGCCTGCACGACACTAAGGGCCTTTGTTTAAAGATAAGAAGCCAGGCTCAATGAGGTCAGCAGTGATGCAGGCTCATCAACCTCTAATATTAATTAATTAGTCAATTAATGGATTGATATTAATGAATGAATTGCTGTTGGCCTTGTGTTTGTGTCTCTGTGTGTACTCAAATGCCATGGCACAGGTCTGAAGGACAGACAGCTTTTGGGAGTTGGTTCTTTCCTCCTGCGGTGGGTTCTAGGAATTAAACTCAGGCCACTAGGCTTGCAGGGTGCTTTCATGCACTGAGCCAGCTCACTGTCCCTCGAGTATTAATTAAAAAAAAAAAAGGATTTTTAAAGCATGTAATTAGCCTAACTAGAAGGGACTTCGAAGCTTATAGACGTTACAGGCTAAAGTTGTTTCTGAAAATTGAAGTCTCTAAAAGTCATGCTTCCGCCCACTCTTTTGATAGCTATGGGTGCGGGTTTGCAGTTTCTTTTATGTGTTCTCTGATGATTCTTAGGAGAGATTGATGGGGAATTTAGAAGGCACAACTTCTAATTCTGGGGCCTTGCCTGTTTCCTAAGGAGTAAGATGGTGACAAAATAGATATATCCCCTCTGTGAGTACTTGTGGGGCACAACTAGTAGAAATAGCAGCATTTTTATTAGGAAATTAATATGTCTTGGCAATAATGACCTCTTTTCCTGAATAAACTACGGTGATTTATGAGCTCTTTGCAACTGTTTTTAATCTCTGATGTTAGCTTTTATGTAATTTAAGAATGAATAATCAGAGAGCCATGTTGGTGATTCTCTGCTCAGTGTCTGTAATACGATATAAGATGCCAGAAGAAAACCACGGCACTGAGAGGAGAGGCAGCAGCTGGTTAGTTTTTTCTAGATAACTTGTTTTTTGTTGTTGTTGTTGTTGTTTTTGCTTTTGTGACCCTTTCCAAACCTCAGCTGATTAATCTATAAATATCTTCGGGGGAAGGCAGGGTGATCTGTTTTGCAAATGCGTGATACTAGAATTGATCAACCTTACGGTCTGTATGTGAAGCACCCCTCCCCATTGGCTTGTCCAATTGATCGCTTGGTTCCCGGAGGCGGACACTGTTTGAGAGCTTGTGGAAGCTGGAAGGGGCAGGGCCTCGCTGGAGGAGTGGATCACTGTAGTGGTGGGCTTTACAGAGCACTGTACTCTTTTTTAAAATTTTTAATTTCATTAATTTATTCAGATCACAACTCAATTGTTATCCCATCACTTGTGTCCTCCCTCCCACTTTCACCCTATTCCCCTCCCCTAGGTCTATGACAGAGGGGCACCTCCTCCCCCACTATATGGTCATAGGCTATCAAGTCTCATCTTGGTAGCCTGCTTATTCTTTCTTTGAGTGCCATCAGGCCTCCCCACCAAGGGGAAGTGACCAAATATGGAGCATCAGAGCTCATGTCAGAGTCAGTCCCCGCTTTCCACGTAACTGTGAAGAATGTCCTGTCCGTTGGGTAGATCAGAGCAGGGGTTTGATGGAGCGCTGTACTCTTGATGCCTGTTCTGGCCAGACGTCTCAGCTTCCTGTTCTGCCAGGACTGCGAGGGGTCCCAGCTAACAGCTCCTGATGCCACAGACTCCCCCACGCCTACCTACTGTGATGGACTGCATGTCATCCAACCACGGGATAAAATGAGTATTGCTCCCTGAAAGGTGTTTCTTGTCAGATACCTGGTGATAGTAACAGGAAAAGCAACCAGCGGTTACTAAGCCGCTTGCCCAGTGCTGTAAAGGAGGGTTTGCGATGTGCCTAAGCCAGCCTTGGCCACACTGGTCGTATGCTATTTGAATATGCCTTTCTCTGTTCATCTCAGTGGCTGAGATGTTGTGATTGTTGAGTGAACAGGACCTTTGTTCTCTGGCTAAGACATTGACTCTAACACGCTCTATGATTCAGGTAGAACTTTATGCTACCCTCTAGACTCAGTTATAAAGAATAAAACCTTGTTCTTGCCAGGCGGTGGTGACTCATGTCTTTAATCTCAGTACTCAAGAGGCAGAGGCCGGCAGATCTCTGAGTTCCAGGACAGCCTGGTTTACAGAGTGAGTTCCAGGACAGCCAGGGCTACACAGAGACACCCTGTCTCTGGGAGGAAGGTAGGGCTTGGTAGGGAATAAAAACCTTAGTTGTTTCTGGAGGCTTAGGGGGGCTAAGGGAGTCAATAAAGATCCAATCCACCGAGGGATTCTTGTGCATTGACATGTGCGTGAGTGATGACTGATGCCGTGCACGGCTTCTGGTGATGATATTCAAGCATTTGGTGTTACCTGGCCCCTGGGAGGGCACTCACTCTACTGGCCTTACCCACTGTGAGGTGATGGCTTGGGAACTTGTAGAGAGCAGGGCTGAGGTGTGATTCCTTCGTTCTTGCAAATCGAGGCTGGCAGGCTGGGCAGGACGCTCAGCACGTTCTTTGGGAAGGGAACGCCAGGTCTTTGTGGCTTGCATTGCTTGGTTTCTCTAATAGATATTTCCCCCTAAAGTTTATTTCTAGGGAGCCAGAGAATCTCATCCTTTAAATTATCCTTATTTTGAATCCATTTGACGCTGAGTGGAAAGACTGTGATGCAGAGAATCTGGAGTTTGTCTACTGCGCAGATGTGGGTTTTCAAATAAGAGATGTGTAAGGTGTGGAGTCTCCACAAACTCAGAGGGAGGTGGGTGCAGAGAGGGATCCTGAGTAGTAAGATTTCCTTAATGCCCTTTGAAGAGTGTCCTTTGGTTGGTTCAACAAAAAGAAAATAAATCACCTTTTATATATTTTAGTTTAATCAAGCAATGGGCAGTTTTGAGGCATGAAAGGAAGCAATTCCAGCTGTAAGCCAGCCACCCAATCACTTCATCTTCTCATGGCTTCCAGGGCCAAGATGCTAATTTTCTCTTCATTTGTCTATTGTGACGAGATTGTGTTTCTCTAATTTTTACTTTAAAGCAAAATCTTGGGAAGTTTTATGTGTTTATGCGTCCATCACAACAGACTTCTGCAAAGAGGCAACGAGGTACCTCAGTCTTGCAGAAATTTGGCCTGTGGACGTTTTAAAGAAAATAATTCTTAAATGTATTATTGTTGCAAAAGGAATCAATCCTAACTATGCAAACAGCGGGTCCTCAGCAAACAGCGGGTCCGCAGCAAGCTGCTCCTTGGGGCTTTCAATATAGTATTCCTGATGTTCCTCCATCAATTAAAATTTGCATTTTCCTTAAAAGAAAAAAAAAGGACTTGTTTTTTTTGCAAGTTTTATAATAAAGCGGGGGGGGGGGGGAAGGGAAGGAAGAGGAAGAAGGAGAGGTGGGGGGGGAAGGAGAGAAAGAATGCTCAAATACAAAAACCTCTGTTTGATTAATAGAAGCCTACAAAAATTAATTCCAATGTAAAATTTTTTATGTATAATCTAATCCTAGCACTGGGAAGGCAGAGGAGGCAAGAGGATCTCTGTGAGTTCAAGGCCAGCCTGGTCTACAAAGCGAGTCCAGGACAGCCAAGGATACACAGAGAAACCCGATCTCGTAAAACCAAACCAAACCAAACCAACCAACCAACCAAACAAACAAAAACCCACAAAGGAATCTACAATAAATTTCTGAGAAATTCTATGAGTTTAGCAAGATGGAAGATCAATATGTGCAAATTGGAAGTACTGTATTCAATAGCAACAAATAATTGGACTGAAGAATTCAATGTTGTAAAAATTGAGTTGAGCTGTTCCACAGATACATCAGAGTACTAATCAGTAGCTTGGTAGGGTTTTTTTTTTTTTTACTTTGTGAAAATTACACTTTTTGAGATACATGATGACTAACACTTTATATAAAGAGTCAGAGCATTGAGAGGGCAGAGGGAACAACAACCAATCAACCAACCAAATACTTCCTCCACCCACGCCGAGCTCATTGTTTTAAGAAAGGAAAACAGAGTTAGAGAACTCATACTGCCTGACTCAAGGTGAGTTTAAGCCATGGTGGTGCATACTTTAATCCCAGCACTCTCTGAGTTTGAAGCCAACCTGGGCAACCGAGTGAGTTCCAGGACAGCCAGGACTACCCAGAGAAATTTTGTTTTGACAAACACAAAACAAACAAGCAAACAAATAAATTACTTTAAAACTTGAAACCAAGTTTCTGTGATGTTGCAGAAAAGCACACCTGTAAACAAACAGAAGTCAGATTCCACGTATAAACAGGTGGTAAGTTCTTTAAAAGGAATATCTTGTGGGGCTGTAGAGTTGGCTCAGAGGTTAAGAGCACTGTCTGCTCTTCCAGAGGTTCTGAGTTCAAGTCCCAGCAACCACATGGTGCCTCACAACCATTTATAGTGAGATCTAGTGCCCTCCTCTAGTGGGCAGGCATACATACAGGCAGAATGTTGTATACATAATAAATAAATAAATCTTAAAAAAGAATATCTTATGTAGAAAAACCACAGATTTACATACAGCTTTGAGAAAGTTACATAAGATATAGGCATACGGTTATTGTGTAATTCAAATGCTGATTTCTTTATTCCCCCCCCCCCCCCCATATCTGCTTGCAGTCCTTGTCCTGAGAATCTCCTGTCTCAATGTTGTATAAACACTGCTCCCCAGTTGTCCCCCGGTATGCCAATAAAGCAGCTGACAGCCAATCACTGAGCAGGAGAGAGAATAGGGCTGGACTTCCTGCCAGCCAGGGAAGGCAGAGTTAGAAGAGAAAGTAGGGGATTCAGCAACACTCCAAGAAATATCAGGAGAGAGGAGTTGGAGCAGGAAAGCTACAAAGTGCGAGTACTGCTGGGATGCTGGGGGAAGACAAATTAGCTGAGAGGGTTAAGATTAGAATAACAACTGCTCAGTTCCTGTGCTATGAAGCTTAGTATTAACCAAATATAAAAGAGTTACAATTATTTGTGTGAAAGCTGGGTCTTAACATGGAAACAAAGAAACAAGCACAGTTATGTAACAATAAACTTAACAATAGGATCCCATTTACTGTTTTCTTCAGTAGCAACATCTTGCAAAACATTAGTACAGTATTATTGATTTGATGACATTTATCTAATGGGTTATACTCAGGCTTCCCTAGCATTACCTGTACTTACTTTTTGCATATGTTTATGTGAGTATTATATATTCGATTCTATGCAATATTATCCTATATGTAGGTTCATGTATTTACCTCTGTCTGCATTCAAGGTACTTAAAAATAGAGGCCGCTTATGAATGTCTATACACATACATACACACACATGCATGCACTTGCCCACATATGCAAAATGTACACGTATATGAATGTTTACACACACACACATACACACAACACTTATGGTTAAAATATCTGTAGTAAGTCTACATCAGGTGCCAAGTGTCATTGTTAATATTACTTGAGGAAATAAATTGTGGGGTGTAAAGATTATGAAAAGGAAAGCTTGAATTAGCTTTGCAGCATCATTTTCGTCCACAGGGAGAATCGATATCACAGAATATCCAGGAATGAACACTCTTAGCAATATTACATGATTCGAACCCTCGTTATACTGCGTTTTAGCTGCGACGCCCTAGAGGAGCCACTCAACTTCTCTGCGCCTCGATTTTCCTACCTAGGAGGCAAGAGCTGTGATGGTATCTATTCCATGATGTTACTGTGAAAATAAAATTGGTTTTCATATGAAGCACGTGGAAGGGTGGCTGGCTCGGTGTTAAGTGGCCTTCCCTCAGGACTTGGTCTTCTGATTATGTGATAAGTTTACCTCTGTAGGCCAGAAGTACAAAAGGCATCTACAGGCATTCGCCTCGCATGTGGAATATCACTTAAGGGTTGCATCGGTTCCCAGAGGACTCTCCGTGCAGCTGGATGGCGTCCAGCTGTCAAGGCAGAGGGCCCAGAGTACTGAAGGAGTGGAAAGCACGCTCATGAAGGACTCAAGGGTCAAGTGGTCACAGCAGACACGAATGACTTTGGTGAGTGGCATGGGGATCCGGAGACTGGAAAGCATCTAAATCCCCCCCCCCCCACTTTCATGTGTGAACGTGGGAGCACACGAGGGCAACAGCAGGTGAGCCTGAGTGTGAGAACGCGAGCCCAGAGGGTGGTGACTGTGACTTAGTGTGCGCTGACTCGATGGTGGGAGCAATTAGCTCCTAACAGCTGGCAGCTATACACTATGTGAGGATGCTAGGGCAGGGAAGGAGGGGCCCCTCCTGAAGAGAGTCACTGGTTATTACACGGCATAACCTGTGGGGGCAGGGAGCCAAAGGCAGTCTGTCGTATGACATAGCTTTGCCTAGGGCTTTCTCTGTGCACCATTACGACTCAAAAGAAACCAACACAGTTCTTTTATCATTCTTTTTTTTTTTTTCAAGATTTATTTATTTCATATACGGTGTTCTGCCTGAACGTATGCCTGCACACCGGAAGAGGGCACCAGAACTCATAAATGGTTGTGAGCCACCAGGTGGTTGCTGGAATTGAACTCAGGACCTTTGGGAGGAACCTCTGAGCCATCTCTCCCACCCTCTTTTACCATTCTTTTGGTTTTGAGACTGTCTTCTCTGCTGTCCTGGCTGGCCAGGGACTCACTCTGTAAACCACGTTCCTGAGTGCTAAGTTGTAAGGCACCAAGACTGCTTTATTTTCCACCTTGATCCTCTACAGTCCCAGACTTTTATTTTGTTTTGGTTTTGTTTGCTTGCTTGTTCGCTTGTCTTTTGAGACACAGTCCTATAACTCACGATGTAAGCCAGGCTGGCTTTGAACTCACAGAGCTCTGCCTGCCTTTCACTCCTAACTGTTGGGGTTAAAGATGTGAGCCACCCTGCTCAGAGCCGTCAGTGGTTCTGAGTGCCAGAGTGCCTGAGTCTGTGGGCGTGCACAGGCATAGATGAGGTGTGAGAACAAAGGAAGACTAGGTGGAGGTTGTGGCAGTGCATGTGTGAAACAGTAACTGTTACCAGGCGTGTGTGTGAAACGGTCACTGTTACCAGGCGTGTGTGAAAACAGTCACTGTTACCAGGCGTGTGTGAAACGGTCACTGTTACCAGGAGCGTGTGAAATGGTCACTGTTATCGGGAGGGTGTGAAACGGTCACTGTTACCAGGCCCTTCTGCTTTGGTTCTGTGTCAGCTCTATTTCAGAACCGGGCAAAAGAAAAAGAACACATTTTGTGTTGGCTTTTAAATGCAAACTTATGACTCCGAGAGCGTCCCATTCAGTCCTTGTGTTTCGTACTGGAGAGAAGCGAGATGCCCAAGGCGCTTGCTTAGGGCCCTTGTGGCCTGAGGTGGTTCCCTCTGTGAAATGCGCTGTGGTTGCTTCAGGACCTTTCTCCTTCCAGACTTCACGTCAGCACATGCTTGTGAAAGACACGGAATCTGTCCACTGGAGCATTTTCCCTATCATGGTGCTTTCTGAATCCTGTTTCATTTGACCTGGGGGCCTCAGTAAATGAAGGCAAAACAGAACAGAAAGCCAGGCAGTGAGCCGCAGGCTGGAGGAAGGATCCTGGCAACAAAACATGGCGGGGGTGGGGTGGGGGGTGGGGTGTGAGGGGCAGGGTTGGGGGACCGGGGTGCAGATGGAGCAGGGAAAGGGAACCCAAGAGATTGGGCAGAAAATAGGTCATCAAGCAGTTTGGCAGGGATGACTTGAAGGCAGTGAAAGTGCCTGGTGTAGTCATCACAAACGGTCCGGTCCGCGGGTTTGAGGCCTTCCAGGCAAGCATGTGGATGGTGACATTTCAGATGTTCCCTTACCGCAGCCTGAAAAACTAGGAAGCCTACAAAAGGCAAAATGTTACCCCAGGAGAACTCCAAACCATGGCTGACAACAAGGGAAGGAGAGGCAGCAAGGGAGAGAGGCGGGAGGCGGAAGCCTGTTTCCTCAGTCCTCAGGTGGATCTGTGTCAGCAATGGAGGCCCTACAGTCCAAAGGACTCTTAGTCTCTACTCTTAAAATTGACACGTTGGCTATAAAATTGATATTTAAAGTGTGTGCTTTTGAATAGCCAAGTCATACTGGAAGAGAAAAATGTTCTTTTAATGGTTTTTAATGGAGAAGGAAATTCGGCTATGTCCACAAGGCGTTTGCTTGCTTCATTTGTTCATTCATTTCATTTGTTCATTGGGTTACAGGGCTTCTCGGCTGAGTAAGCTGCATCTCCAGCCTTTGGTTTCTTTTCTTTTTTTTCTTCCTGTGTCTTCCACTGATTCTGGAAGCTACTGCTGCTGGTCTGACTGTATTTGGTTGTTGGTTAGCCGTTTTCTAATGTAAGAATTCAGAACAGGGAGGGGAGCAGCCAAAAGCCGGGTCATTTCCTTGCGTGCTTCCGTTAGTTTCTGTGTACCCAGGCGAAAATTTAGACCGAGCACACACAAGCCTCTGAATTTACTAACATAAATCTTGTTGTAAATCCCGAAAGGTGGTTTGTGTTTATCAGTGCCTCCTAACAGTGCCTCCTCTTCAGGCTTTCCTTCTATACATGTTAATCATAGGGTTTAGAAAACCAGGGGTGCTTGAGGGGGAGCACGGGACAGGGGGGTGGAGGGCGGGGGAGGGGAGTTAGAAAATATTGGAATTAAGCCAGGTGTGTTCAGCTCTTCCATGTAAATACGTCCTTGAAGGTCGCGGTGAGCAGGAATGCAGCTAGTGTTTCTATTTATTCCATAAATTCCCATTAGCTGGCCTCTGAGCACAGACGCCCAGCGGCAGGGCTCGCCTTTACCTGGTGCGTGCGCTTGTCCGTGAGTGGATGTGCGTGGCGATGACAGCTTCTAGAGTAACAAACTTGCGGAGAGTGGGGAAGATCGCAGCACCGCTCTCTCCCTGAGCTCAGTTAGAAGACCAGCCTCCATGTCCAGGCAGCGTCCCCTGGGCTGGAATGGCGGGCAGCTGCCTGGAGCCCTTGGGCTCAGGTGTCTCCTAATTGTGGAATGAACCAAGGACAAATGTGACAAACTTGCCCCTTTGTCTCAGATTGTTTCCATCTTGGTCCTCTCCTCCCAACTGCCTGTCAATTCTGGGAATGCCCTCCTGGAAATGTCCTCTAGAGATCGCGCGCCACATGGCATGATGGGAAAGAAACTGTACCAGAGATCGGAGGGTGGGGTCACTGGAAAGGCCCTGGGAGGCTGACCTAGTGATGATTTGGGGACAGAAGACGACAAACCTTGACTTGAGAGATTTATAGTTTTAGAAAGACCACACGTGTCTCTTCCAGGGCAAATCTTTACTTTCGTGAGGGCAAGTTAAAATGAATAAAGAAAGCAAATTGGAAGGAGTCAAAGGTCGTGAGAGCAGGTTTCAGCTACTCTGCCTGTGGAGGGAGTTTCAATGACAGTTGAGAAGATTTAAAACCAACTGTGCTTTATGAACTCAAAAGCTTTTCCTACATCAGATGTCACGGTTCCATGTTGGGTGTCTGTAAAGGCCATCTCCAGCATGCAGGCTTCTGGGTACTCGTTATGAAATGGTGGCACGTGTTGACAGGCCTGGGTACTTCCTTTCTGAAAGGCTATCTTCCAAGCTGAGTCACAGCCCGTGCAGAGTCGTGTGATGCTTTGTTCACAGAAGCAACTGGTGAGCACTACTCCTGAGTGTTCTTCATCTAGCTCAGAGCATCACGACTCCAGGCATTGGCTCCTTTTATTTAAACCTGAATTTTAAACTTAGTTTCTTTTCTTAAAGAATTATTTGTAAACTTTCAAGAAAGAACATGTTAAAACTCATATAAGATTTCAACTTTGGAGACATTGTATTAAATAGACTATATTAAACCCAACTCTATGGTTTTTTTTTTGTTTTGGTTTGTTTTGCTTTGCTTCTTCACTGTAGCTACCAGAACTTTAAAATTATGTATGTGGCTTATATTATATTTCTAGTGATAATAATTATTCATCTGATTTTTTTTTTGATGCTGGCATTACTTAGGGGCTTGTGCGTGCTAGGTAAGCCCTCTGCTACTTATCTGCATCTGCAGCCTAAATTATATAGCTAAAGTAAAAAGGCATCATGAGGCTGGAGAGGTGGCCCAGTGGGGGAAGCACTCGCTGTACAAGCAGCCATACAAGCATGAGGACCTGTATTACAGTCCTTAGGCTCTGCGTAACAGTGAGCTTCAGAGCGCGTCTGTAACAGTGAGCTTCAGAGCGCGTCTGTAACAGTGAGCTTCAGAGTGCGTCTGTAACAGTGAGCTTCAGAGTGCGTCTGTAACAGTGAGCTTCAGAGTGCGTCTGTAACAGTGAGCTTCAGAGTGCGTCTGTAACAGTGAGCTTCAGAGTGTGTCTGTAACAGTGAGCTTCAGAGTGCGTCTGTAACAGTGAGCTTCAAAGCGCGTCTGTAACAGTGAGCTTCAGAGCGCGTCTGTAACAGTGAGCTTCAGAGCGCGTCTGTAGCCGTAGCGTTGGAGGGACAGGGAGAGATGGGGGAGCCCATCAGCAGTCTGGCTGGAATGACATGCTCCAGATTCAGAGAGAGGCACTAGCTCAGAGAGTAAGGCAGAGGTTGTGAGGATACTTGACATTGAGCCTCGCACCTCCACACGTGTGTGCACAGCGTGTGTGCCTTCACATATATGTAACACATGCGTGTACACACAGAGAAACAGCAAAAGATTCATTTAAAGATATTCATTGATTCATTGATTTCTATTATTTAGGTGATGGAATATTTGAAATACTTATGTAATATTTTGGAATATAACTATAATCAATACTTTGCTACTGTGAAGGAATTTGTAATCTCAATAAGGAGACAGACATGCTAACCAGCTCCATCGATACCTAGCTTTACACGGTTTATTCTTTCACAACCACACATACGCATTTCTCTAAATATATCCTCTCCCCTATATCCTCTTTCATTTCCTCCCCTTCCCACAGACCCCTTCGCCCCACGTGCCCTTCCCACCTCTCATGTCTTGTTCTAGGTGTCTGCAAACCTCAGGCTGGAAATGAAGGGTCAAACTCACGTCTGCACGAGGAGGGACCGTTGGCCCCTATCCACAGCACAGAGGCTGGGAATGCGGCAAGCCACAGGCCTATGACACTTGAAGGAGGAAACAGGCTCGATGTTTGTAGATTTCAAAAGGGGGAGGCACACCTTGGTATCTGGTCAGATGTTAAGTGTCTTGCTCAAAGCGACACAGAATTAGGCTGATCTTAGCACCACATGCAAGTCGTAAAACCACACCAGCCCAAGCCCCTTGCTCCGCCTTCAAGCAGAAGTGAGCATGGGACTGGGCAAGCACAGCCTTCTCCGTGACGCTGCCAACGGGTTTCCGTCCTGCTTTGGAAAGGCTCCCTCCTGCCACCAGGCTTGGGCCGTGGGACGCTTGCTAGTCAGGCATTTTCAGGTACATTTTCTATAATACACTCTAATCTCTTGTTGACCAAGTTTTCTAATGGCTACATTGAGCAACCTTTCCACATGCATTTTCCGAGGCCTGTGACCCTCTCTGCTTTTCTAAATCCTTGCAGGCCTCCAGAGATTGACCTGCCTGAGGCACCGAGGGAGTGACAAAAGGACAGACAGCCACACATACACAGGAGAGCTGGGATTGGCTGGTCTGGGCTCTTAGATGGTGAAGCCACAGGACCCTGGAAGCTCAGTGTATTTGTGTTTACTGTCTAGAACTGAACAGGGAGGTACACAGATAAACCAGGAGGCGTTTAGCTTGGTAGGAGCAGTTTGTGTGTGTGTGTGTGTGTGTGTGTGTGTGTGTGTGTGTGTGTTTCAGGCTGTAAACATGACAGTGGTAGTTGGGGAAGAAAAGTGCACACACACACTGTCAATATTCACAGTCAGACATGAGGAAGGCTTTGCCCATGTCAACCAACCATGTTCACTCAGGATTTCACTGGCTCCCTGCGTTGCTTGACCAGAAGATTCCTTCACACTGTCTCACAGCATGTGCTGTAATATTAACTACTATCGTAGCAATTTGGGAAAGCCTTTTCTGTTTTCTTGCTTTGAATACCATTAACTTAGGTTTCTTTTTCTTTTTCTTTTTTCTTTTTTTTTCCTGTTGCTGGGACAAAATATCCCACAAAAGCAGCTCAAGGAAGGAAAATGGGGTTTATTTTTGCCCCCAATTATAGCTGGGAAAGTGAAAGCAGCAGGAACTGACCACAGGGAGAAGAGAGCAGTGAACGTTGGTGCTCAGTGCACTATCTCTGGTGTCTTAGACACTCAGACGCCAGGGAATGATGCCGCCCACAGTGGGTCTGTCTTCTACTTCCAATCCCCTAATCGAGATAATGCCATCCCGTCTCTCCCAGAGGCCTGCCTTCCAAGTCTTCTCGGTCTCACCAGACCGACAACTGAGGTGGACCCAGCACAACCATGATTTCTAAAATGTTGAGAGATGGAAGGAAACAAATATCGAATGCCAGAATTAATACCCAGGGAGAATTTCTCTTTTCTCCTTCTCTCTTTTTTAAACTTTTCAAGACCAGGCACGTACATGACTAACTAACATGTTCCCATTTATTTTGCCTGCATTATATGGTATTAATGTAAAAAGAGACCAGAGTGCTGTCAGCGTATTGCTGCCAGTGGTGCTGGCTGTCTACAGGTTCTTGGCCTTTTATCCAAAGAGCTAAAACTAAGATAGGGTTTTGAAAGAAGCAGGATAGATGTATTCAAAGTGGAGCGGTAGTGTATATTAAGGAGAGATGCGCTGTGAAGGTGGCCAGAGGGCCACCTGAGTGAGCGTGCTCACAGGCCCTGACTAGTGTTCAGGGCTTCCTTACTTTGGACTGGTCTTTATTTAGACTGATAGACTAGGATATGTAATCATTTTGTTTACTGCATAAGTCCCTTTCCACGGTGGATCCGATGTTTTGTCTTTTGCTTTTTTGTTTTTTGTTTGTCATGCATTTTTTTTTATTACACATGGTGGATCTGATCTTTATCATATACCTGCCCAATTATCCACAAGCATTGGACGGAATGGACAATTCAGCGTGTATTATGACTTTCCATGTAATACCTTCTGCTCCAATTAACCTGCATACAGCACAGTGTACTTTCAGAATCACTATATATATCTGGCCTTCAAATCAGCAGCACCTTGAATGCAAAGACAGACAGAGTTCAAGGCCAGCCTGGTCTACAGTGCAAGTTTCAGGACAGCCAGAGCTACACAGAGAAATCTTCCCCTGCCCATCCCACCCCTACCCCACCCCCACCCCACCCCCACCACCTGCCAAGAGAAATTGTTATATGTGTGTATAACAAGAATAAAGCCCTGGGTATTGGGCATTGTCGTTTGAACCAACTTTATATGTCTGAGCTCTCTGGTACTGCATGAGGTTTCAGCCATATTTCCTACAATGGAAAGGGCTGGCTACCTCACAGCAGCTGGAAACAGGACTTCCTACTAGGGATTTAAATCCGAATAGAACAAAAGAGTAAGAGGTAATTTAGACTTCATTTTACAGGCATCCGTAATGCCTCAAGCCCAGTGGCGGATAGTGGAGGTACTGTGTCTAATCTCCAAGATGACACTTAGATTACCCTTGTGTTTCTGTGGTGTGACCTTGGAGATAAATTGCTGGATTGCTGTTGTTGACTTTTTGTTTGTTTGTTTGTTTTGAGACAGGGTTTCTCTGTGTAGTCTTGGCTGTCCTGGACTCACTTTGTAGACCAGGCTGGCCTTGAACTCACAGATCCATCTGCTTTTGCCTCCCAGAGTGCTAGGATTAAAGGTGTGTGTGCCACAACGCCCTGTTTGTTGTCTTTTTATGAGTCCAACTCTACTTTTCCTATGGGTTCCTGGAAATCTTTCTAATGATTTGTCCTGCCCCCCCCCCCCCCGCCATCCCTTTGTGACTCAGAATTTGCTTAGCTTGCAGATAAAATTTGCTCACAGGTGCCCAGACCACTTTTATGGCATAGTTTGACCAATCTTCTTATCAGACAGTGGGAAAATCAAGTGGCAAGTGCTCTTTGGGGAAGCTGCATTTTTAGGCAATGGAGAAGCTGTAGCCATAGTTCATGACACTGGAAGTTCTTGCTAGAATTTGTTGTATTTCTTTGACTGGGGTTGCGATTGTTCCAGGCCACAGTTCCATTCAGATGAATCACAATAGCAAGGATGTTACTGCTTGGAACTGCTCACATTGTGAAGAAACAGCACACATACAGATCAAATCACAGACGACTGTTCTTCGTTGTAAAATAAAGAGCCGGGTCATTTTCACCCTCTGAGTCCTAAACACAGAGAATTGGAATATGGGCTTTAGTAAAATCTTTTAAGAAGGTTTTTTTTTAAAATCACTTTATTACTTATAAGAAAATATAGACTACCTCCATGTATCCTTCACTCGCACCACAACTATCAATGTTTTTGCCAACCTTATTTTTTTTATCTATAACCACTCCCTTATCTAAAATGTTTTGTGAAAGTCCAAACATCTTGTAAATTTACTCATAAACATCCTTTGTTGGTTGAAAATAAGATTTTCCCATGTCTCTATGTCAAGGCCTCACTCACTGTTAGGTAAAAACTGTCTTCAAAGTGATTCTAAAATTAAGTGGGGCCTTGAAAGACAATTAAAAGATTTTTAGATTTTATTTAATATGTATGAGGTGTTTTTTTTGTTTGTTTGTTTTTTTTTTTTTTTGCCTACATGCATGTGTGTATACCATGTGTGTGCCCTTGTGGAAGGAGATGTCAGATCTCCTGGAGTTGAGTCAATGGATGGCCGTGAGCTACCGTGTGGGTTCAGCAGACCGAAGGTGATCCTCTACATAATAGGTGCTCTTAACCACTGGGCCATCTCTCCAGCCCATTGACAGATAATTTAAGTGATTTATTTATATGATTATTTGAGTAACCATTTCTAAGCGATTAGGCATTTTGATTATGTTCCTTATAATCATCCCATCTCTTTTTATTTGAACAAGTGCTAGCAAGAATTTGCAAAATTGCTTTTAGAAGCTGTTGCTAAGTGACAGTTTATAGGGTAATTGCTTAGCTTTTTATTTTTTATTTTTAGAAGAAATGCCAGAGGTCAAGACTACTGAATTCTAAGAACAAACTAATTTTTATGTGCCAATTAATAACAATTTCCATTTTCTTAAAATCAAAACTTTCACTGGCCTCACTGATGGCCTATGTGGAGTATTCAAATAAAAAAATGCATTGCTTCTTGATGGAAAAATGATAACTTAGCCCGAAGATAATGACATTTAAGAGTTCGGAGCCCTCATTACCTTGATCCTATTTCAAAGCCTCAGGACGATGGAGTGTCTTCATGGAACTTACAAAGCAAGGAACTTTCGCTTCAGTCGGAGGAGCTGGCAGCAGCTCCCATCCTGATCTCTGTCCCATCGCTCTCCCCTCGTGTGTTGCTGCTGTAGGAGGGACAGGAGGCATTCCAGGGTAGAACTGTAGGACACTGAGCCACGAGCCCGTTTAATGACTGTGACAGGAATATGGAGGCATGCTCACACAGGTGGCAGGGCGCCCTAGGTGTGAGAATGGCTCCCAGGGAGCTTCTCCCGCCTACACCCCCCCCAACCCCCGCCCGCTGTCCCTCTGCTGAATCGTTTGACATGCAGATGCTGGGCCAGATGTTACCTGCTGTTTGAAGCTGCCCTGGGGTTTGATCCCAGTGAGTGGGGCCAGTTTGGAAAAATAGGTTTTCCAATTGCACACTTTCTACATTTCTTTCCTTCCTTCTTTCTTTTTCTTTTTCTTTTCTTTTCTTTTCTTTTTTTTCTTTTTTTTTTTTTTTGGTTTCTTTTCTTTCTTTTTCTTTTTTTTTTGGTTGTTTGAGAGAGAGTCTCTCTGTGTAGCCTTGGCTGTTTGGGACTCACTTTGTAGACCAGGCTGGCCTTGAACTCACAGCAATCCACCTGCCTCTTCCTCCCTGAGTGCTGGGATGAAAGGTGTGTGCCCCCACGCTTGGCTATTGTTAAATAGACAGGGAAAGTGCATTTTAAAATGTAGGAAAACATAGGTCCATGGCTCAAAGTCTTATGCTATAGCAAATCTGATGAGGTTTATGGTAACTACCGGATTTAAGACTTTTAGAATGTCTTTTTTTGGGGGGGCTTATTTTTAGATTAATATATTTTAATGTTTCTACTTTGCATTCTTAATTTGTTTTCTTTATTTTATTGTAGGCAATTACATTAGGAAGTTAAACTCATGTGTACGAGTCAAGGTTTCCTTTGGTGCAACTAAAGTTTTTTTTTTTTTAACTTTTAGAAAGGTGATTTGAAATGTACACATTTAGCTGGCCATGGTGGTGCACATCTTTAATCTTAGCATGTGGGAGGCACAGGCAGGTAGATCTCTGTGTGTTCAAGACCAGCCTTGTCTACATGACAGCCAGAGCAGAGAGAGAGAGAGAGAGAGAGACAGAGAGAGACAGAGACAGAGACAGAGAGAGAGACAGACACACAGAGACAGAGACAGATGACACACAGAGACACAGAGACATAGAGACAGACAGACAGACAGAGACAGACACAGAGAGACAGACAGAAACAGAGAGAAACAAAGAGAGGGCAATACAACACTTACTAAAATTAACTGTTTGGAGGGCAATATGTTGCAGGTTGTCATAATCTTTATCTTAATATGAAGGATCCTAACTTTTGTCTTATGACTTCTTTCCCTTTAAAAACTTAACATGATATTTTTCTTCTAACTTGAAAGAAATAAGGAATATATTACATATATATTTATTTTATATTGTATGTAACATATATGTGATATATATAAAACACAAATATTTTTAGAGGCTGGAGAGATGGCCCAGCAGCTAAGAGCACTGGCTGCTCCTCCAAAGGACCTAGGTTCAATTCCCAGCACCCACACGGCCACTCACAACCATTTTTAACTCTAGTCCCAGGGAGTCTGATGCCCTCTTTTGGCCTGTACAGGTACTGCACACACACAGCATATACACACATGGGCAAAGCACCCATAAACATAACATAAAAATAAAGGCAAAAAAAATTGAAATTGCATTTTTTTACTGTCTATTCTTTGAAATTAATTATCCTGGTTATAATTAAACAATTTTAATTTTTCTCCTTGAAGATACACATGGCCATTGCCGGTGATCTATAATCAGTGATCTCTACCTCATTCATTTGTCTATTCATTTTTATTTCGTGTGCATTGGTGTTTTGCCAGCACGCATGTCTGTGTGAGGGTGTCAGACCTTGGAGTTACACACAGTTTTGAGCTGCCGTGTGGATGCTGGGAACTGAACTCAGATCCCCTGGAAGAGCAGCTAGTGCTCTTAACCACTGAGCCATCTCTCCAGCCCCAAGAACATAATTTTGTTTTAAACTTGATTTCACTAATCATTTGGGAGTAGAGAGTTTTTTTCCTCTGCATATAGATTTCTAATTCCAGGTTTTACTTGTCATTTATTTCTAAAACGAGAGTCTTGAAAACCATTTTCTTAATTTTCTTGAAGCATGTTAATTTAGAAAATGGCCACTGATCCTTAAAGCTTGCTTTTTTGTTACTTGAAGACAATCCGCTTGGGCGCTGCTGGAGGAGAGCCTCTTTCTCTGCCTTCCGCACATCGTCGGTTGACGGGTATCTTAAGTCATGAATTACAACATCTATAGCAACATTTCAGCCCAGGGACTGAAGGCCACTAGAAAGACAACTCATTTCTACAAAAATGTAAGGCTCTGTTGTGATGAATATTTACCAAATGGCCCTGATAGTACTCACATGTCAAAATATCTTAGGTGACACAGGACAACAATATTCAAGCCAGATTTGAGATTAATAATGACGGTTTCCTAATATGGCGTAGGACATATGGATACGACTCTTGAACCCAGGTTTGCTAACGTCTTTTGGGGACTCAGCCTTGTTAGCTTGCCGTACCCCGTAGGCGGTCATCCCCCTTGGACACTACTGAGATGAGCCTGAGCGACCCACTTCCAACCCCAAATACCGGAAACAGTAACAGAAAAGCTCATGCCAGGACTCTGAATACGAACTTCTTGTATCTACCATTCGATTGGCTGGCTGAGGTGTTCTCTCCGAGAGCTGCATTGCGGAGGGGCAGGCACAGCTTCTTGTGGAGCCCTTTGTTCGCAGGCACGAAAGCCCTGAGTTTGGCCCCCTACACTGCAAAACAAGCTTGCTCTTTCCGTTACAGACTGCACTCTGCCTGGTTTCGCTTCCCTCTGTTTGTCTCAGCGACCCAAAGCTGCTGACTGAGGTAATAATACTATTAGAGATAAATGTTGGTGCCCACTCCACAATAAAGTAAATAAAACGCCATGTAACTCCATTAAGGCCACCCCAAATGACATGTTGATAGTGTCTGCTGCCTCAGCCAGACTGCGGGCCTGGGCTGTGCCGCGAGGCTGCTATGTGCATTCCACATCTTTATGATTCCCTCGGCCGGCTAGTCCAGACCGTTGCGTGTGGCAAGCACTCCAAAATGTTTACGGATTGGAAATAAACAAACACATTTAGAATAGGATTTGGAAGGCACTTCCTTCACGGATGCAGTATCGGCTCTCAGCGGGCCTCCAGCCAGGCCGCCCAGAGTTTCCTCCTGCATACAGTCTTGTTGTATTAACAGGACTGCAGAGAGACAGACCGAGAGCAGGGGTGGGGAGTGGGGTGGGGTGGAGTGGGTGAGGGGGGTCGGGGGCAGTGGGGTAGGGGTTGGGAGGGGGGAGGGGCAGAGGGGGCGCTGGGTTTGGTTAGGACTCCAGCAGGGTGGGGTGCACAGCGCTAGGAGAGCCATGGCTTTCCCATCTGGACCTGCTGCTTCTGGATGGGACGCTTACCTACTTTGGGGTCTTGTTTTTGTCACTGTGGATATAGGCCCGTGCTATGCGACGTGAATAAGGCACGGACAGTGTTCTTCAAGCTGCCACTGGGTTTCCGAACTCGCTGGGTGCCTTATTAACATGGGAGCTTGGGTTCTGCAGTGGAGCCCAAGACGCTTTGTCCCCAGTGAATTTACTGATGATAAGAAGCCAGAACCTCTTTAGCTCATCTCTGTGTATCTAAATAATATAAACTAAATAGATCACATATTTGGTATCTGTTTGTTGAAAAGAAATTAATAGGCCCGTCTTTTATATCCACATTATACAGATTCCAATGCGCAATCTAACCCCTGGAGAAGAAATAAAGGCTTCAGAATTCCAAGCATTTCACTCTTCATCTCAAAACCTGAAGCACTGGTGGACTGAGAACGCAGCGAAAGGCTTGAGACTCTCTGCAAACTGAGTGGTCCAGGGCTCAGACTTCACAGAACCGCAGAAGCCGGGGTCTGTCGTGTAACCCGCATGCTACCTAAGTGACCTACCAAGCGTTGGGGTTTCAACAAGAACGGCCACCACCGTAAGCTCACAAATTTGACCTGTTTGAAAAGATTAGAAGGGTTAGGAGGCGTGCCCTTGTGGCAGTAGGCGTGGCCTTGTGGCAGGAGGAGGAAGTGTGTCACTGAGGGATGTGCTTTGAGGCTTCACAAGCCCACACCAGGCCCAGGGGATCAGGATGGAGCTCTTAAGTACCATTCCAGCTCTGGCCTGCATGCCACCATGACGGTAACGGACTGAAACTGTAAGCAAACCCCAATTAAATGCTTTCTTTCCTAAGAGTTGCCTTGGTCCTGGTGTGTCTTCACAGCAACAGAACACTGACTAAGACACCAAAAGAGCACAGTTTACTTGTATGCATGAATAGCATCAGCGAAATATAAAACTACGGCCAGGCACAGTGGCGCACACCTTTAATCCCGGCACTCAGGAGTCAGAGGCAGGCAGATCTCTGTCAGTTCAAGGCTAGTCTGGTCTACATATTGAGTTCCAGGACACCCAAAGCTACATAGTGAGACTCTGTCTCAAAACAAAAACAAAAACAAACAAACAAACAAAACAAAAAAGAGGCAAAAAATTAAAATTACTGTAGATAGCTGAGAGCAGGGTATGCTTCCTGGACCCCTGGGCACGCAGGGAAGTGACTTTCCAGGTGTCTCCTTCCTGCCTGACCTCCAGAATACAGTTTTCTTGACTTAGCCCTCAGGTTTGCAGGGTCGGAGGGTACACTCAACAGGCCTTTGGTGATCCAGACAAAGAGTGCATGCCCCCTTCACAGATCCACACAGGCTGTGGTCTCTTGCTCATTCCATGGGGATTAAAATTGACCCTGTCATGCTCAAGCACAGTGTTGCGGCAGACCCTGTGCGAGATGAAACTGCGAGAAGCTGTGGCCTAAAAACTTGCGGTAAGGGGATCCTACCAAAGGCGGGAGAGTTTCGCTGTCACCTGGCTTTCTTTCTACTGTGGACCAGCCAAAACCTGCGTAGTGAGGCTCGTACCACTCTCGAGAACCCAGAAAAAGCCATGCTGGACTGTTGCAGTCACAAGCCTGGTTGCAACATCTGGTGCCTGGGGAAGGGAGTTGGCCTAAAGCTCGGAAAAGTGTTGTGACATCGTTGTTGTCATACTAGGTGGCCTTTTAGCTCCTCTGGGAACTGGAATGCCACTCAAGCTGACAGTGGGAGTGGAGGAGACCATGAATCAATGACTGTCCAGACCAGGGGCCCAAAGCCTTCAAAACAGCGGACTAAGAAGCCAGCACCAGAAGATCACAAGGCCGCGATGCTTCCAGTCCCTTGTCCCCTTGAGGTTCCGCCAGCTTTGATTGCCACCGTGAGAGCTCTGCAATTGTAGGGTCTCACTCACACTGAGCTAATCTAACCCCCACAATAAAGCAGATTCTCAGGGTTCATGTGAGACCCGGTGGTCAGTGTCCAGAGGCTGAATCTGAAAAATCCACTTTTTCTGTTCCTTCTATCCCCTCTTCCTTTCATCATCATCATCATTATTATTTCTTCTTCTTGTCCTTCTTGTTCTCATTCTCCTTCTCCTCCTCCTCCTCCTCTTCCTCTTCCTCCTTCATTTCTTTCTTTTCTTGTTTTCTTCTCTCCTTAAAAGCAAAACAAACAAACAAAAAACAAAAATCAGACTGCTTAGCTGGACCTGAGGTCTTATAATCCCAGCACCTGAGAAGCTGACGTAGGAGAACTTCCATGAATTTGAAGCCAGCCCGGGCTACATAACAAGCCTGAGGCCAACCTAGGATATAAAGTGAAATCCCATTTCAACAAAGCAAAGCAAAACGAGACAAAACTTCCTCAGATGCCTTTTGCTGCCCACGTAGGAAGAGCTGGGAATGGGTGTTTGCGAACACTGTGAGTTTTCTGTTGCTCTCTTCACTTCCCACGACCCTGTGGGCCAGACTTTGACGACTGTCCCAGTGTTCTTGGCAACTCTGCTTCCAGAGGACTCAGGGTGGCCCAGGGAGGAAGCCCAGCCTGGGACCATGGGCTAGAACAGCAGAGGAAGAGGGGCCAGAAAGGTGGCCAGGCGAGCCAGTCAAAGCCCTGCGGTGCAGACGAGAATACAGCAGCCCTAACAGAGCTGTGAGCATCGCTGACATATGTGCAGATGCTGCAGAGACAGTGTGAGTCGTGAGAGGACGGAGGTTCTCCTCAGCACCAGCATGGTAAATGGAAGAAGGAAACTGGTTCTAATCTGGCTACAGGCAGGGTACCTCCATTTTCTGTCTCAGCACCTTCCTCTACAAAAAGTCGCCGGGTGGTGGTGGCACACAACTTTAATCTCAGCTCTTGGGAGGCAGAGGCAGGTGGATCTCCGTGAATTCGAGGCCAGCCTGGTCTACAGAGTGAGTTCCAGGACAGCCAGAGCTGTTACACAGAGAAACCCTATCTTGAAAAACAAAACATTAAAAAAAAAAAAAAAGTCAACAGTATGAGCTTGGAACCATTTGCCTCCTCCATCAGTGAAGGAGCTGGAATAGGGCTTGCTGTAGAGAAAACGCTCCAAAGCCACATCTTTCTCATTCTCCTTTTTCTTTGAAATTTCATTGTAAACAATGGACTTTGCACATAAGGCAAACAGTTCATGCTCACACTGCTTCTGTTGTCACAGACATTGATCTTGATGTAAAAGAACCTTGCTCAGTCTCCACATATGAATGTTTTCCCATATGCAACTCAGTTCATCTGATGCTCAGCGTCTCGGTAAGTCGGCTCTACGCCGTGCTGTGTGCTGAGTGGCCAGCCTGGCTGCACCAGCACCCTGTCTTCGATGTAGAAATCTGTGAGGATTTCTTGAGGAAGGAGGCGGGATGGACCTATTTGATCCTCTTTTACCCTTTCTCAGTTGGGATTCTTTAGTTTTATTTGTTTTGTCATTTATTTGTTTAGCTTATTTACTCTGTGATACAGTACAGATCTAAAATAGCTCCCACAGGTCGTGGGTTCAAGGCTTGGTCCTTGGGATGGTGCCTTTGTGAGGCGGTGATAGGTTGAAGGTCAACACTAGTGAAAGGTCTTCCAGTGACTTGCACGCATGCCTTGGGCAGGGGCAGTGAGGCCCAAGCCTGTCCCTTCGTTTCTTTTGCCTTCTGGCCATGAAGTAAACATCCTGGTTCTGCCAGGTACTACTAACTTCATGTGATGCTCTGTCCCCAAGCAATGTTCCAAAACCATGAGCTAAAATAATTCCTTTTCTTTTTATGGGTTAGTTTCTCACAGGTATTTGTTACAGTAACAAAAGCTGACTTTGTAGCATGATACAATAGTAGCACACACACCTTTGCAGTCACCAACGCCTTTCTAATTGGACTTAAAGCCAGCTCAATCAGGGGGAAACCATGCCTGGGACTGGAAACCTAGCCAATTGCCTGCGGCTAGCGAAGTCATGCATCTTGGAGGAAAACCTGCAACTGCCACGTCACTACACCAGCCCTCTCAATATGTGTTGTCATAACCACAGGCGAGTGTAGCTCTCAACCCTCATCAGAGAAGCATTTCTCTCAACAGAGACAGCACAGAAAACTACAGGTGATCAAAGTGTACAGAAGAAGGCGCCATGTGGAGCCCCGCCCCACGCGGAGCCCCGCCCCACGTGCAGCCCCGCCCAGTGTGGAGCTCAGCCCCTGTTAATCTATCTACAGTGATTAAGGCTGAGGAAGAGGAGGCAGAAAGATTGCAAGAGCCAGAAGAACAGAAAATTTGCTGTGAGATTTTGTCTCCCAGAAACGTCAGAGAGGCTCCACCAATGATGTCTCGTCGACAAGGCTTCCTAAACAAGACCTGAACAAGGACAGCACCAATAAACACGCCAACACGGAAGGGAGAAGGCGTACAGGGCCTCAGTACAGGCAGCTAAGGAGTTCCGAGAGCAGGAGAAAATAGTCTTCCCCAGGGGAGAATTCCCAAAGTGATTACATAATACCAGTGGTCGGCCTTGAAATCTGTTACATACAATTAACATTATATGGGCTGAACAGGTTACAGGTTGTAGCTAAATACGTAGGAACACACACACACACACACACACACACACACACACACACACACACACACACACCACGCATTAAAGAAGTTGAGGACATGAATTTGAGGGAGAGCAAAGGTGTGTGTACATAGAAAGGATTGGAGAGAGAAAAGGAAAACAATGTAACTATATTTTAATCTCAAAATTAAAAAAAATACTTTTTTTTTTTCCAAATAAAGAAAAGCTCACTAATGTAGTCAATACAGGTCTCTTTTCATTTATTGTCATTTCTACCAGAAGTGAAAAGAACGTGGTGAAAAGGGCAGAGCCTCACATATACATGTTGCTACCTTTTTGTGTGTGGTCATGACTATTATTTACCAGCGGAGAGAAAAATGCATAACCAATGCTGACTTACAGTGCTTATTTCTAAACCTTTACAAACAGCATTGCTTCCCCGCCCTCCTTTTTTTAAAAACCAGGCTTGAAATCTCCCCTGCTGAAAAGGTTTTGATACAACTTAAATTCCCCAGGACCTCACTTGTGTCCCCGGGGCATGTGAGTTCTTAATGTACCTTTGAACCTGAACACACTGCTCATTGCTTCCAGACCCCGAGCCATCACTGCGCGGCCTGCAGTGCCCACTCAACTGCCAACACTGGGGAAGAGATGCTATATTGGTGGCCTATTGTTCTAGCCCCGAAGACCCTGGAAGACATTTGTAACATGTTTTTTAAGTTTGAGGTTTTAAAGGAGTATTTACAAGGTCAGCTGTTTAATGTTTTTTTCACTAATTAAGCTAATCCCTTGCAGTTTGCCTCTCTTTTGTGTTTTATATTTATTGTGATCTATACAACATAGCAAAAACATATAAAGCCTTTACCATGGTAAGAAAAACATAACAACTAATTAAATAAGTGCATTATTACATACTTTTTGGGGAGGGGGCAGGCTCAGCTTAGCCAGATGGTCCCTCCTTGCTTGTCTTCATTTGGGGTTTCCCCAGGCTTGTGCCTTTAGGGCACTGGCAGCTAATAGGTCTTTGTTCCCAGTGGGCCTTCTGTACCCCAGGTCCACCTCCCCCTTGGTCTGGGGGTTTTCATTTTCCTATGCCCTTTGGGGCCTTGTGGTCTCTGTTGAATTTTAGGCCTTGGATTACTGGCCACAGTGGGTGGCCCAGCCTGCCTTCGTTTCCCTAAGTGCTATAGAGCCGTGAGCAGAGAGCCAAGTGCCCACCATCTGGGCTCCTCCGTGAAGTTCCAGCCTAGGTCAGAGGATTCCTGGAGAGATGATGCGCAGAACGAGCCACGCTCTCTGTGGGGCTAACGAGGCACTCATGTGTCACCGCCATCTGCTCTCCCCTGGAGCTGTTTACATGCAACAGTTCTGTGAAATCCGTCTACCACTCGGCCTCCTCGTTCGGTAAGGATGTGCACAGATGACGTAACTTAGTGACTTTAGTCCAGTTGGAGGCCCTTCCTGTAGCACAGCAGTATGCTCTGAGAAGTTTTGAAAGAGGGAAGGAGAGGAGAGAGGAAAGGCTGGTTTACCATCTCACCCAAATCATTTTCCATTTCCCGGGGCACAAAGGAAAGCCCGAGACTCCAACAGAGCGAGTGCAGGTCGCCCATTACTTCATTTTATAATGTTTGGCAAGGGAAGCATGTTAAGTCAGTTAACTCTGTTTATTTGGTTCTTCCAAGCACGCTGTGTAGATGGGGCCTGAGCTGGGGGGGGGGGTGTGAGGGGAATGGGATATATTTGGGCTAAGATGCCTTCCTGGAGAGAAATAGGTTTGCTTTATAAGCAGGGCCACCTGGACTTGAACTTAATTCCTAGCTGTCAGAGGGTTAGCTTGAACACTCTGCAGGTGAAGAGTCATAGAAACCTCTTACCCCACAGGTTGGTATGAGGTGGCTCTGACCGATATCACCTGGGCTTGGCCCCCACTTGTGACTTCCGGCGAGTCATGAGCTGGCTCTGTGAGTTCCCCACCTCAGAAGACCTTCGCAAGGACTGCACGGGAAAGCAGATGTGGAAGTTCCTTACACTGCCCAGGAGCGCACTGAAAACAAAACAAACCAAACCGTGCCCCCTCAGCACCCAGAAAGCGCTGTTGCAGCTAGATCATGCGAATAGAAAGGCGAGAGAGCACGCAGCGTCGGGAAACCATGCCCTTCTCAGACCTACCCCAAGATGGCAGGGTGAGGGCATGATCAGAAAAGACAGGAGTCATGTGCAGTAACGGCATAGGTGCCTCTGCTGAAGCCTGTACCACAGCAGAACTAACCTCATGGTGTCTTAGCACTGGAAACAATCATGGGAGCCGCAGAGAGAAGATGAGGCAGGGGTGGGGGGTGGAGTAGGGGGTGGGGTGGAGCATGGTGGGGGCGGAGGGGGGAGGAGGGGAGGGACATGGACGTTAGCATTCTTAACACCACCTGATTACACTCTGGCCACTCTGAATTAGATCCCTACCTGCCTCCCCCCGTTGTTAGTCCTCAACTACAGCTCTCGATTTCTCTCCAGGACGGCATCTGAGCACAGCCATAGGTCAGCGCCCCACCCCCCATCCGGGCACCATCTGTCCACACAGCATTGCGGGAAGAGCCAACTCTAGGCTCCACTCCCATCCTTACCTGCATCTTAGAGAGCCCGGCAGGAGTGAATAAAGGCTCCACACATTTGTAAACTGTCCACAGCAGCCCCCAGAATTCCTTAGGGTTATCTAGAAACAGAAAGCCTGAGGAGGAAGAGAGAATCTTTCCACGTGACTGCTTGTCCTGGCCGGTGCTGAGCTAGGTGGAAGCCTGCCGTTTAGAACGCCGAGTTCTCAAAGAAGCCTCTGGACCCTTCTTTTGAGATTCCAGGGACACTTGTTGAAGTGCAACCTGTCTTAGTTTAGTGTTTCATTCCTGCGAAGAGACACCGTGACCTCGGCAACTCTTACAAAGGAAAATGTTTCATTGGGGCTGGCTTAAAGGTTCAGAGGTTATTGTCATTATTGTCATGGCAGGGAACATGGTGGCACGCATGTACACACGAGGCTGGAGAAGGAGCTGAGAGCTCTACATATGAAGGAGACTGTGCCCCACACTGGCTGTAGTTCGAGCACATAAGATCTAAAAGCCCACTTCTACAGTGACACACCTCCTCCAACAAGGCTACACCCCCTCCAACAAGGCCACACCCCTCCAACAAGGCCACACCCCTTCAACAAGGCCACACCCCCTTAGAGTGCCGCGGTCAATGGCCAAGTATTGAAACACATGAATCTATGGAGGACAGTCCTGTTCAAACCACCACACAACCCTTCTGGCTTCTTTGAAGATAGAAATC
Organism: Acomys minous; assembly: GCF_964271855.1. NCBI lineage: Eukaryota > Metazoa > Chordata > Mammalia > Rodentia > Muridae > Acomys > Acomys minous. Next base: position 1,976,556 of record NC_140490.1, read on the forward strand.
CCATTTCTGATTTCCAAAAACCTCCTTCATCATGCTATAGTTGGTTATAATTATTCATACTTATTTAATGTATTCTACTTACTATTAGTCACATTAAATTTAATTATTAATAATTACACAGAACATTTACCATATATTTAGTTATTATATTTAACACATATCAATAAATAATACGTTTATTGCATTTTAATATGTACACAACACATTAATTATTGTTAGTATATTGCTTACTGTATTATTAGTACTTGTATCAATGTATTCTGCTTATTCTACTTAATGAAGATTACCACATTAGGAAGAGGGAGGAGTTATTTTTGTCGTCTCAGTACTTTGTAGATCATCAGATAAACTAGTAGGGATCAGCAAGATCAATGACAATAAGACCCGAGCTTCTCAATCCTCCCAGAGATTTGCCCTTTTGTAAAAGCGGTGGCTCTGATCCTGAGGCTCTGAGAACTGCCCCGCACTGTTCCTGCTGGGCGAGTGGCCTCTCCGTCCCTCAGCTCCCACACTCACCTGTTTCTGGTGCTGTTGACCACTGCACTGCACATGTTGATGAAGAAAAAGATGCAGCCAGAAGGAAATTGGGGCTAGCCAGCTTTTCATGCCAGACCTTGTATTCTCTGTGATTTTGTTTCTGTTTTCTCTTAGTTGTGTTTACAGCCAAATAAGCAAACATTAGCAACTCCATGTAACTGACAAAGAGCACTTGCTTCCCAAGGCGACCCTGGTTTATACATTCTCAATAGTCCGTTGCATTTCAGATGCTTTTCCTACTTAGCTTCACTCCCACTAGCTGGTCACAGAGCAACGAGGATGCCTGCAACGTGGGCTTGGGTAACTCACCTCTGGCGGCACACACATCTGGGTCACTGTGGGGGAGGGAGTTGCTTGGGAGAGACGTGATGTCGGGGTACACAGGGCTGCTCTGTCTATGTGGGTGAGACAGATGCTTCTGGGGCTGTAGGGCTGGTGCTCGCTCATCAGTGTGTGAGGGAGATCTGGCGTGAGATGTTGGTCAAGTCACCAGGACCAAACAATGGCGCACAAAAAGCATTTCAGGAAGTGCACGATATGGAAAAACTAAAAGAACCAGTCCCATCTAGTGATAAAAGGACGTTTCACCAATGCCCTAGTTTACTTTCTGGTGCTGTGATAAAACACTTGCACCCTAAGCAACTCAGGGGAGGGAAGGGCTTATTTGGCTTACACTTCCAGGTCACGGTCTGTCGGTGAGAGGACTTCCAGGTCACAGTCTGTCGGTAAGAGGACTTAGCAAGAACTTTAAGCAGGGAGCATGCTTGTTATTTCACTCACTAGCACATGTCCTGATGGCTTCATCAAACAACCCAGGACCATCTGCTCACAGAATGGTGCAGCCTACACAGGCCCTGGCTTTCTTGTATCAATTAATAATCAAATCATCTTTGAGCCTTTTGAAGACATCATTTAACTAATTTACCTTATATATCTATAGGATCGTATCTATCTATTAGACCTAGAATATATATTCTTCTGATAAAACTAGACTAGTACTTGACATAGCCATGATTTGCATCAATATACAAAATTCAATACCATTGAATTAAAAAATAACCTTATATGTGCGTAACAATTAAGGCCTTGAGATGAGGAGTAGATTCAATAATCTACCTTTTGTTCCATCCTCCCTCTATATTTCTATACTCCCTTTCTTTCTTTTCAGCTCCTATCTCCTTACCTACAAAGAAAGATAACGGAAAAGAGAGACGACCCTGAGCCAAACCTAGTTTCCTCTCTTTGTGAGGCCAATAATAACTTATAACCAACTCCTGATGAAAATAAGCATCTGTAGCCCAAGAGAGTACACAGAAATGTATACAAACCCCCTTAGGGGAAATGGGACGTTGTTATCTTAAGGTTTCTTCAGGGCTGATTTAGGGCAAATAATACCTTCAAAGGCCCTTCATCCCATATTGGGGAAAATGCTTAAGTAAGCCAGGGATAGCATTTGTGGCCCAGTTTCTAAATGTTGAGAAATTCCAGGCTTAACAGGAGTCCTGTTTGGGACAGTCTGAAATGCCAGACCAATTGGGATCGGAAGCTTTCTACAATGCTGTCCTGTTCTGATGGGTAACAGCAACTGAGGCTCCTGGGACTGAAGCATGGAAGATGCAGGATGTCAGCGTCCACCATGTTGAGAGGAATGAATCCTGCCAGGTCTGATCCAGTTCTTTCATTCTGAAAACCATTTCTCACAAACATTACACAGTTCTAACGTTGTGACGGTACGAGGTGTGCAGGATGCACAGAGCAATTAAAGCTGGTTCTCTGCTCATTGTATGAACAGGAGTAAGACATCTGCAAATCTTCCTTCACACCACACTGAGAAAGGCCTCTAATTATAAGTCACAGGGAATCTGTGACCAACGTGAAGCCTTGTCTACGCATAAACCTTCGTATCTCAGCCAGTGTCAGAGCTGTTCCCGTGTAGTGGGATTAGCAATATTAGTTACCTGCTTGTTCTGCCGTCTGAATTCCTTACCTCCTGATTGATGCCCCCTCCTTTATCACCTCCCAATCCCATCCCCTCCCTCATCCCTTCCCCTCCCTCCTCTAGTTCTTAGAGAGGGAAGCCCTCCTCCCCTAACGTCGGACCTCAGCTGGACCTCAGCTTATCCAGGGTACTCTGTATTACCTGTACCCTCTTCCTCTGTGGCCTGGCAAGGCCACCCTGCCAGGGGGGAAGTGAACAACATCAGGAGGCCCAAGTCCATGTCAGTAGTAGTCCAGAATGTGGCATTGAAAAATGGTTTTATTATTCTAAAGATCCTTTGACAACAAGACAAATTAACTTCTGACAACACTCAGTCTGCCTCAAAGAAGATGATGAGCATCAAAGAACCTCCTTATGGAGATGGCTTCAAATGTGGTGAACCAGCCACTGGGCAAAATGTCCTTGTTTCTGCCACAGTCAGAATTCTGTCTAAAAATAGGCAAGTTTAGATGCAGGCAGAGCTGACGGCTGAACTCTGCCAAGACAGAGTAAGCAAGTCCTCAGTAGTTCCTGCCTCACAAATATGTCTGTCAGATATATTGGGCCAGAAGGCTGAAGATGATGCTCCAACATTATAGAGAGTATTGGGTGACTGTTCAGGCAGTAAACTGTCTCAGTCATTTTTTCATTTTGGAAGCTGCTAACCTGCACTTCTGGTTCACTCAGGTATTTAAGTTTTATTCCTTCTCAAATCTCTGATGGGGTTGAAGACCAGATAGTTTAGTCTTTCAATTAAGCTTAGTAGGTTAGGGGTTAAGATGCTTTTAGATCAAGATAGATGTTCTTAAGTTAATAGAGATGAAATATGATAGATCTTGATCTACATTCAGGAATTTAGACCCAACAAGATAGAAAAGATGTTTACTTCAAGTTTGCCAGATACAAATAGTCAAATCACTATGAATGTAACATTTACATAAGTCTTGATTGTTTCGTGGTTCTTCCTGCTGTGTGTAGTTTATTTTATTCCTGTGTCATAATATAAATGTGTATGCTAAAAAAGAAACATACTAAAAAAATAATAATCAAATAGTCCCCAGAAGACATGTCCACAGGCCAATCCAGTATAGGAAATTTCTCAACTGGAGACCTGCTATCAGATGACTTTAGGCTGTGTCAAGTTGTCAGTTAAAAGTTAACTAAGGGGAAAAAAAGTTAACTAAGATAGACAAATGCTTTGTACTCATCCTTGCTGAAGTACTTAAGTGGACTGTTCAACTTCCAGCTTTTCTGTTTTTGGTTGAATTGTGAGCCTGACACAACTTACAATCACCTGGGAAGTGAGTGTCAGTGAAAGTGTCTTCACTGGGCTGCCCTGTTGTGGGCACATGTCTGTGAGTTGGTCTTAATTAAGATAATTGATCTTAGAAGGCCCAGCCGGGTGTGAGTGGTACCAATCCCTAGGCAGGGGCCCTGAATCGTATGAGGGTGGATAAGCTGAGCTGAGCAGAAGGGAGCAGTCGAGCATGTATGTATTCATTTCTTTCTGCCTCTTGGACATGGTACGACTTGCCGGGCTGTAACCTGGAGGTGTTGGCTGAAAGGAACACCTTTCTCCCCCAAGGTGCTTTTGGTCAGGGAATCTTATCACTGCAACAGAAATGAAATGAGAACACGCTCCTTTCCTTGAGGGTAACACCCATGGTGACTAATCCTGATTGTCAAGGGACAACATTTAGAATCTCTTAGGCAACAAGCCTTTGGGTATGTCTATGACCGCGTGCCTAGGTGGGTTTACTGAGGCAGGAAGGTGCACCCTGAGTGTGGATAAGACTGTTCCACAGACTGTGATCCCAGGCTGAATATGAAGGAGAAAGCAAGCCATGCACTAGTGCTCACCCGTCTGCCTCCAGACTGTGTGTGCAATGTGATGACGTGCCTAGGGATTGGAGCCACCAGCACTGGGCTGGGCCTTCTAAGATGGATCCAGCTGCCATGCCTTCCCTAAGGTGAGGGACTGTGATCTCAAACTGTGAGCCCAAAATACCCCCCTTTTCCTTAGTTTGCTTTTGTCAGGCATCTCTTCACAAGAATAGACAAGCGGCTAATACAACATCATTCCTGGGTGATTTAGAATGGGACCCTTGGGCTAAGGAGTGAGGGTCCTCTTGGCTTGGCTGTTTCCCAGCCATCTGGCCTTGCCATGTGCCTTCTCAGAGCCTTACTGTTCTTATATGCTCCTGTATGAAAATGGAATCTAGAAGACATATTTTATATTGTTCAGATAATGTTTATAGTAAAACCATATGTATTAGAGTGCTTTCATATCGTGTGAACCATTTGTGATATCTCAGGGTCATCCGTATGACAAAACCACCTCAGGCTGGTGTGACATATCTCGTTATAATTAATCAAAGAGGTGGACAGGTCCTATAACCACACTGCACCAAACATTTCATGGAAAGCTTTTAAAATTGGTAGCAGAAGTAACTAAAACCGAAAGCCATGGCTGCTTAACACTATCTAAGATTTATATAATTGTTCTATTTATTTGGAATGCAAAAATTATGATTAAACTGCTATGAGCTATTATAATCACTCAGAATTATATAACAAATTCTACTCACGGAGATCACTCCCTTAGGAAAGCAGGACAGTTATTTTTGCTTCAATTCATTAAGCTGGAGACTTCTTTGTTCCAAGTACTTTGAAGTTCATAAGACTTTCTAACTTTCAAAGCCGTTTGCAGACCTTGCTTCATTTGATGTTTGCATGGCAGAAGCCTCCTGTATATTTTTCCCCTCTCACAGCATAGGTGGTAAGATACTGGTGATTCAAAAGCCCCAGTGGAACCAGAGGCCAAGGTTACCTTAAACTACCTGGCCTCGTCACCTTCCCACACAGCCCACGGCTCCTTCCTGTGTGCACTCTGGCCACTGCTGTGCTTGGATGCTTACGTCTGTGTTTATTTCATAGGGTATCTTTCACCTCTCATAGATGCTCCATAAAGAAGGGACCGGTCTGTCTTTGGTTACCTTTTGTGCGTATGCATGTGTACATGCTCATGTGTGTATATGAACATATGAACGTGTGTGTGTGTGTGTGTGTGTGTGTGTGTGTGTGTGTAGGCTAGAAGTCAATGTTGGATATGTCCTCTGGTTGCTCTCCACCTTAGGTGCACACTATGGCATCTGGCATTTTCTTACTTAGGTATGAGGGATCAGACTCTTGGCCTCGTACTTACATACAGCACATTACTGTCCCTCAGGTCCCAGAGTTCACTCACCTTTGTACTTCCACTGTTCACATTGTGCTTGACACTAGGGGGCCTTAGTGAGGGTTTGTTGAATGAGTCCAGCATTTGTTGCCCGCTTGTTTTTGTTTGTTTGTTTGTTTGTTTTTGTTTGTTTGTTTGTTTTGAGGTATCTGGTAGGGATTTCTCTGTGGTCTTAGTGTTACCAACAACAGTGCTCCCCCTAAATAGCTGTGGGTCTTTCTTACCCTGTGGACACTGTTGCGCATCTGATCCTTATCTTCCTGTTTGGCTGCTAGAGAGCCGTGCAACAAGTTCCACACATGTGGAGGGTGTCCCGACATGTACTTTGTATGTGGGCGACTCTGTCACTAGTGGTTTATGCACTTTCTTTATTTTTCTTTACCGTTCTTATATTCAAGGTTTCTGCAGTCTTTGCTATTGCCTTAGTATAAGTGGGGCAGGTTGGAGGAAAAAAATAAAAATAAAAAACAGCCCTGCTTCTATTGATGTGGAGAGATACCAGGATCAAGGTGACTTACAAGTGAAAGCATCTGATTGGGGCTTATAGTCTCGGAGGGTGAGTCCGTGGCCATCAAGGCGGGGAGATGGCAGTAGGCAGGAAGGCATGACAGAGGAGCGGTAGTGTGGAGCTTGTATCTTGTCCAAAAGTTGGAGGTAGGGGCTGGGGGCTGGGGGCTGGGCCCGACACGGGCTTCTGAAGCCTTGGAGCCCACCCCTAGTGGCACACCTCCTCAGACAGGGCCGCACGACTGAATCCTTCCCAAAACAAGTCCACCAGCTGAGGACCAAGCAGTCAAATGTAGCAATCACTGGGCCGTTCTCATATGGAACAACCACAGCGTATTTTTTAAGGTTTTTGCCGCCGCTGCTGCTGTTGGCTGGTTTTAAAGGTAAAGTTGTGGTAAGAATTGATTTCAAGATGGAGGTGTTTGTATTCTGAGGATTATAAATTCCCATGAGGACATGAAATCGTGGACCTACACTTTACTACCTATTGAGAGACTATCAGAGAAGAGAGTCATCCAGTAGAATTTTTCTAGAAAGATGGTGCCACTTCTCAAAGAGTCTGCTTGGCCAGGCCTTTACTTCTGGGAGACTTGGCTAAAGTCGGGGCTACCACTGGCCTACCACAGGCACGGTGGATCTCCTTCCCTTGCCCAGAGATGCCAAGGAAGAGCGAATTCACTCCTCATGCTGACATCTTGGTCCAGCCTGGGCCTCTTCACGCATTCTTTTGGCTTGAGAAATACTGCCTGACTCACACGGCCCCTGAATTAAACCCCAAAAGTCAGGCCCAGCTACAGCCTTCACTGAGCTGAAATGGCTGGGTTTGTCGCACCAGCAGCTGCAGTGGCGACCTTGCGCCTCCTCTCCATGTGTGTCTGGAACTTTGATGACACCCCTTCCACCGACACCCCCCCCCCACATGCCCGTTGGGGGCAGGGGACTTTTGTTTATGCATGAAGCACCACTTTCAGTTAGAGTCATGATGGTGTGACTTTTGGTATTTGCTATGTCCTCACTCTCGGCCAACACAAATATGTTATCACACCCGACCTTCCTCAGCATGAGAATGACTTTGGAAGGCCACAAGGTTTTCTAATAAACAATAATGAAGGAAGCAGGAGCACCTGCAGAAGGAAGGAAACCCTCCAACTGCAGATCAGGAGATAGGGCGTAACAAAGCCGCCGCCGGCCGTCTTGTGAAGCGCTGGTCCCGTCCAAGAATGTGGAATGCGATGACCGCTTCTGTGGAATTCCCTGTTACCGGCCGGTTCCAACACAAGCAACAGGGGCCGGCCAACCCAGGAGTGTTGACTGCTCCCCTGTCACTGAATGAGCCCTTGGACATCCAGTAAGGAAGCCTCTGCTGGACACCCCACCCAGGAAGAGAGAGGGGACAAGCTCCTGGCACCATTCCACTGGAGACTAAACTCTAGTGGGTAGCAGTGACAAGAGCCACTCCCAGCCTTTCTCCCTTTCTGTTCCCCCTTGACCCAAAGCAATGCCTGCAACCTTTTTGGTTTTGTTTCGTGTTGTTTTTTGAGACAGGATTTCTCTGTGTAGCCTTGGTTGTCTTGGATTCGCTTTGTAGACCAGGCTGGCCTCGAACTCACAGTGATCCACTTGCCTCTGCCTCCACAGTGCTGGGCTTAAAGGTGTGCGCACACAATTTTTGCAGCAGCTGCCTGGCTATTAGAGGCCTGATTCTGAAGCTTGTACCTCGGTTTGGGGAGAAAAGAGGGTCTCTCTTCTTCCACTGGTACAAACTTTATTATCCTCAGTGTTATCTTCTGAAAAGAATCCAGCCAGCCCAGAGAACCCCCAAATTGATTTTACTGCCCCAATTTTATTTCTCTACTCCCAAGGAAATTTAAGCCTTTCCTAAAAGCCTAGTCTGACACATTCTAGATTTTCTTTTCTTCATTGTCTCTTCATAGAATCAGCTGCCTTAGCAGCTTGGCTGTGGCTCAGGGTTGAGTCCTCGCCTCCAGTGTGTAAGGCCGGGGCTTGACCCTGCTCTGGGGCCTGAGGCAGGTTGGGAACAGGCTCCAGGCTCAGACCCATCTGGGCTCAGATCAACATGCATCTTCGGACATCTTAAGCAAGTTTTTAAAACTTCCTAGGTCTTGCTTTCCTCTTCTGAGGGAGAAGAGACAATGCTTCGCTCGATTCCTTTGTTTGCTTTGAAGGCCACTTGAGGAAAATCTGTGCACAGCCTCGGGATCTTTTCTTTTTGTCACTTGCCTTTTCCCCCACTTCTTCCTGTTTAGCTTTCCTTGTCTGGTTCTGCCATCTCCCATTGGTTCCACGTCCTAGTTCTGCCTCTCCTGTTCCTTCAGTATGTGGGTAATAAACAGTTCACAGGGTCCAAGGGCCTGAGCGCTGGAGTCCTGTCTCTCCTTCCATCTCCTTCTGTGACCCTGAGGCAAATTCGGAGGACCCGTGTCACTGGTACCAATGCATCCTGCTAGTTTTCACATTAGAAGACTCCAGCTGCACGGGACTGCTAGGCGTGAGAGGCGCTTGGGTTATGTCCTCTGTAACGACATTCAATCTTTTCAAAAGCCAACCTGGGCATGAGCAGTGCTGGTCTTGGATTCATTAGGGTCTTAGAGTGGCTCCCTTCCGGGACTCTGCTCTCCGCCCTGACTGAGGGCAGACTGAGGGATTGGGAAGAGAGGAAAGTGGAGAGGCAGACAGGAAAGACAGGAAGGGGGAAGGGTTTGTGTAAAGCAGGTGCTCACACATATTTGGATGATGGCTGATAACTTAAATTTTAGGAAAGCTTTCTCAGGTTTTTGAAAGCCAAGTGCTGCCTATTACATGCTGGACTCTGACCACCAAGCTGAGAGGTTACAGATTCACCCATAGGCATGGGTGCCCGAATACGCAACAGAGTTTCACCCAGCTGTGGCAATCAAGATGCGCTGCCAGTCGCTGTCGTGGCCTATAGTACTACATTGAGAAACCGGGGAAGGACGGTCACAGTTCCTTATCAACACCATGGCCAGAGGAGACGAGGGGTCCGTATGGGTCATGCAGTTGCCAGCTCTCCAGTGGGAAGCAAAGTGACTCAGGTATGGTGTTCTGACAGAGGAGCAGAAAGAGAGAACTTCGTTGGCGGGGGGGGGGGGGGGGGATAAGTAAGGAACCAGAAGGAGGGACACAGCGTGGAGAAGATGGGACCGCTGACATGAACAGGGGAGGGGAAACTGCTGCATTCATTGTAGGGGAACAGAGCTCCGACATGAACATTAAACTGTGTGGTGATGTCATTTTTAACAAAATTCTCCTTGCACCTGTTAATGCTTAACCTCTGCAGAGGTGGACTCCAGTAATTCAGCTGGACATAGCTGCTGAGTGCAAACGGCTTTCTACATTTCCCCATATGCCTTTTCTGTCTTAAACTATTGATAGTTGCAGAGAGAAAGCGGGGGGGAGGGGGGCTTTCATTCAAGTGTATAGAAGATGTTTTGCTTGTCTTTAAGCCCTCTGATGAAAAGCTCTTTCAGAGAAATTTAACTTTCTCAAGATTTCTAAGAAGTCTCTCTTGCTTTAAAAACTGTTACTCATATAGATTGACACTATAAGTCCAAAGCATAAGACAGACCTGGCTGTGGCTTCAACACCATTTCAAGCGTGAATTCGCCCTCAGTCTTCCCAATATAAAACAGGATGTGTTCAAATGATTAGAAAATACTTATTTATTTTTGCTCTATGTGTGTGTTTGCCTGCATGTGTGTCTGTGCACCACATCCACGCCTGGTGCCCATGGGTATCAGAAGAGGGCGTTGAAACTCTTGGAAGTGGAAGCAGAGGTGGTGTGAAGCTGTGAGTGAAGGGAACTGGACCCGTGTCCTCTGCAAATGCTCTCAACCACGGAGCAAGGGAACTGGACCCGTGTCCTCTGCAAATGCTCTTAACCACGGAGCAAGGGAACTGGACCCATGTCCTCTGCAAATGCTCTCAACCACGGAGCAAGGGAACTGGACCCGTGTCCTCTGCAAATGCTCTCAACCACGGAGCAAGGGAACTGGACCCGTGTCCTCTGCAAATGCTCTCAACCACGGAGCAAGGGAACTGGACCCGTGTCCTCTGCAAATGCTCTCAACCACGGAGCAAGGGAACTGGACCCGTGTCCTCTGCAAATGCTCTCAACCACGGAGCAAGGGAACTGGACCCATGTCCTCTGCAAATGCTCTCAACCACGGAGCAAGGGAACTGGACCCGTGTCCTCTGCAAATGCTCTCAACCACGGAGCAAGGGAACTGGACCCGTGTCCTCTGCAAATGCTCTCAACCACGGAGCAAGGGAACTGGACCCGTGTCCTCTGCAAATGCTCTCAACCACGGAGCAAGGGAACTGGACCCGTGTCCTCTGCAAATGCTCTCAACCACGGAGCAAGGGAACTGGACCCGTGTCCTCTGCAAATGCTCTCAACCACGGAGCAAGGGAACTGGACCCGTGTCCTCTGCAAATGCTCTCAACCACGGAGCAAGGGAACTGGACCCGTGTCCTCTGCAAATGCTCTCAACCACGGAGCAAGGGAACTGGACCCGTGTCCTCTGCAAATGCTCTCAACCACGGAGCAAGGGAACTGGACCCGTGTCCTCTGCAGATGCTCTCAACCACGGAGCAAGGGAACTGGACCCGTGTCCTCTGCAAATGCTCTCAACCACGGAGCAAGGGAACTGGACCCGTGTCCTCTGCAGATGCTCTCAACCACGGAGCAAGGGAACTGGACCCGTGTCCTCTGCAGATGCTCTCAACCACGGAGCAAGGGAACTGGACCCGTGTCCTCTGCAGATGCTCTCAACCACGGAGCAAGGGAACTGGACCCGTGTCCTCTGCAAATGCTCTCAACCACGGAGCAAGGGAACTGGACCCGTGTCCTCTGCAAATGCTCTCAACCACGGAGCAAGGGAACTGGACCCGTGTCCTCTGCAAATGCTCTCAACCACGGAGCAAGGGAACTGGACCCGTGTCCTCTGCAAATGCTCTCAACCACGGAGCAAGGGAACTGGACCCGTGTCCTCTGCAAATGCTCTCAACCACGGAGCAAGGGAACTGGACCCATGTCCTCTGCAAATGCTCTCAACCACGGAGCCATCTCTCCACCCCTTGTTTGTCCGCCTTTTATCTTCTGAAAACATGTTTCTTAATGAAGTCAATATTTATTAATTCTAAACTGGTGGCTGAAACCAAAGGATAGTTAGTATAGGTAGATTTTTATTTTTCATTGCTGCAACTTAAAAGTTGTAGACTCAGCTTTCTGGGTCAGACCAATGAGAACACGTGGGAGGGATTGTGTATTAAGAAGGTTTGTATGGGAAAGGGGGGGAAAAAAGAAATATGAGAGCCAGAGAATAGGGTGGAGTGTGTAAAACGCTGTCTCCTGACCCTGGCATGGCTGTTACACTCATAAAGTCACAGCCACCGTAGTTACCTGCACAAGATGAAGACAGTCAGAGATCAGCCGTGGGTGGGCGGGGGTGGGGGGTGGGGACGGGCTCTGTCTCTGAGAAGCTGCTGGTAGCTGATGGCTGCAGGAGGACGGAGGATCGCTCTTCTCCGATGGCCTGGCTGATGGCCGGGCCATGAATAGCCTTGCACACATGTGCATTCAGGCAGCACTAATTAGACTCTATGGGTTGTGGAGGAGGAGAAGAAAGAGGAGGAAGAAGAGCAGAAGGAGGAGGAGGGAAGGGGAGGAAGGGGAGCCAGAGGAGGAGGGAGGAAGAGAAGAGGAGGAGGACGAGGAGGAAGATGAAGGAGAAGAAGACATGAGGATGGGCGGGGGGAAGTACTGAAGAGTTCGGTGGGCGTTGGGAGGTGGATATGATCCTGCATAAATATTTTAAAAAACAAACAAACAAATAAAAGGAGAAAGAAAAAGAAAGTTTGGTCTCTTCCTTTGCCAACGACTTCCCGTTCTTCCTCCACCATAAGGAGCATCCTTTCCTGTGGGCTTCATGTTCTGCTTTGTGCTCAGCCCAGTGCTCCAGGTGGATCTCTGTTTAAATTTGGTCAGCTCTTGCTTTTAAAACCACCTGCTATAATAATATTGATACCCCACTCCTATCTTTATTAATTTTATTTTATTTTTTCTTGAGACAAACAAGGGCTGTCCACATAGCCCAGGCTGGACTGCATCACACTAAGGCCAGGCTGGCCTTAAACTAAGTCGGCTGCCCCTCACCACCCCCACTGAATGCTGGAGTTAGAGTCGTGTGCCCCATACACGACTCTAGTTTGTTTCCCCTTAAGTTGAAAATGTTGGGCTCTTTCCCAACACCTAGAGGGCATTGTGGATGGAGTCAGGAGTGGTGATGCTAATGCTCCTACAAGGCTCAGGACAACCACACCCTTTCCTGTCCCTCTGCAGCCCATGGATGGCAGCTCCACACCACACAGCACAAGCTTTCGCCACACAGTTGTCTGTTCCCGGGAGAAGCAGTGTGTTCTATACACAATGTTGCATCCCCACTTTACATTCCTGTTCGCTGGCTAGAGTCTTACTCTCCCTTTGAGACAAGGTAGACTCCAAACCGTTCCTAGGCTTTGGCCTCTGTCCTAGTGCAGGTTGGATTTCCAGACCATTTGCTCTAGGGCAGCTTTAGCTGGGGAGTTCCTTGAGCTTTGTGGAGCACTATGAGGATGGTCTACTTGAGGCGTTACAGTTCCAACCCCACTTAAAGCGCGGCCCGGTTACATTTGCGCACACTCTAGCCTTCCTTATAAAGTATAGTTTCTCTTTGGGTGAGGATACACCCTGACTCAGGTCAGAATCCCAAGCATCCTGTCTAGAACTTGGAACAAATTAGATGCTTGCCACTCGGGGAACGAGCACGAGACAATGTCTGGGCCAGGGCCAGGGCACGGCCTCCGATGAGCTCTCACACTGGCGGCAGGGCCTCTCGGCTGGGCTGCCTCTCCTTGTGGAAGTGGTACTTAGCGATACCTGGGCCCAGCTTCACCACAATGTGAGGTAGAGTGGGGTGCAAGGGTGTGGGGAGCAATGCTGATGACATCTGTGGGTAGAGTCAGAAGTGCTGCTACAAGGCTCGGGACAACCACACCCATGCAGATTTACAACCCAGAGGTTTATAGCCTTAGCAACAAGCCTTTCTCAGTGCCTCGTTGATGCTGGGGCCCTATCCCCTACCTGGTTATCTTCCCCCCCCAACTTTCTCCACTCAGGGGTCCAGAAAGGTCTGAAGAAGAACTGAAAAGGGCAGTTTCCTTTTGCTCCCCACCTTCCCTGTTCTGAGCTGCCTTTGATTGCTGTTTACCTGTCTTTTGTAGGTTCAGGCACCTCTGTAGTTTATACGTGGACAAGTGGAGGTTCCAGACAGCGTGCTGATCCAAGAGGATTGTGTTTGAGTCCTGCAGGAGAGGGCATGAGAGTCTAAACACTTGACTGTGTCCAAAAGACACCAAAACACCCTTTGGTTGGGACATGGAAGAAAGAGGCTGCCAGTCTGTTCTGTTTATGTGGAACAAGCTAATCGTTTGCCCTACATGTGTGGTTGATTTTGTTTTATCTTAGGTAGCAATTATTCCTCTTTTTTCCCCATAGACCAACTAAATTACTCATTTTTTTGTGATCTTTGTTTTGGCTTTTTTTTTTTTTGGTTGTTTCTTATTTTGCTCCATAATATCAAAATATTTTCTTCAAAGACAATTTCCTTTAAAAATAAAATGTTATCAGGAGAGAGACTATGTTCACAGCTGGTAAAGGCATGATTATATAATCACCGTGTGGGGAATTAGAAAGCAATTTCATAATGTAGCACTAGCATCCAAAGAGAAAATCAAAGGAAACATTCCAGTTTAAAAAAAAAAAAAACAACAACTTTTAATCAAATGAAGTGTTTGAACTCTATTTGGGTTTTGTAAGTATTTTTTTGTTTTGTTTTCTTGGCAACTTTTGGTATGTGCATGTTTTACTTGGTAAGGCTCTTAAAGAGGTTATCTTAGTATGCCCAAGGGGCTTCCTGAGAGTTTGGGTCGCCTTCTAAAACTCCATATAAAAGAGTCTTGTAAGGAGTCACATTAAATGTTTTAGGTATAAACTTGACACACAACTATTTATCTTTATGACAGTCTCTATTGTCACTCTCTTTTTCTTTTAAATATCATTAATATAAGTGGAAACTGTCTACGTTAAGTCCACAGAGTGACGTGGACTCCAAGACTCCACGAGCAGTGAAGCTGTACCTACTTAAAAAACCAAAACCAAAACCACAGCCAGGACAACTTCCCTCATCTCCTCCCAGACCCTCCCACCTACACACCCACCCAGTGCCACGCTTTCTTTCTCTCTCTTTAGAAAACAAACAATAGGCAAATAAAAAGACAACCAAATCAGAACAAAACAAGCCAAACAGAAAAAAAAAAGTTCAAAAAAAGCATCACACACACACACACACACACACCATAAAAGACCCCACAAACCTGGAAACTATAATATATAATAAAAAAAAATAAGGTTTAAAAAAATGCTCAAACAGAGCATTAAGAGACAAAACATCTCCCAAAACACCACTGACCTCATTTTGCGCTGGCCATGGGGCCTGCCCTGAAGTCTGGTTTGTGTACCCAGTGAGACTTCCTTGAAGAAAACTATATTTTCCTTTGTGAGTGGCTGTCCACTGGAGACAGCTCCTGGGCTGGGAATGGGAGCACGTGTCCACTTTCCCTTCAGTGCTGGGACCATCTGGCTTGTACCTGTGCAGGCTCTTTGCGTGTTTCCACGGCCTCTGTGGGTTGATATGTGCATCAGTCCTGTTGTGTCTGGAAGGCACTGTTTCTTTAGTGTTATCCATCCTCACTGTCTCTTGTGATTTTTTTTCCACCTCTTCTTCCACATAGTTCACCAAGCCCAAGAGGGGATGGTTTAGATGAAGATATCCCATTTAGGGATGAGTGTACCATGTAGGACTCTTTACAAATCGTCTGTCTGTAGGTGTCTGTGTTTGTACCCATCTACGGCGGGAGGAAGCTTCTCTGATGAGGGCTGAGGCCTAAGCTCTGGTTAGGGTAGAGTCACCGGGAGTCATTTTTATACCTATAGCTATCTTCCTTTAACTGAATGATTGCCTTTGGTTTTCTCTTAGGATGATGATTTATATAGTTTCAGGTTTTTGGCCACGTAAGCAGTGTCAGGCATGAGTTCCATCTCGTGGAGTGGGCCTTAAATCAAAGCAGATAGTGATTGGTTACACCCACAGAGCCTGGGCCACTATTGCACCAGTGGATTGTGCAGTCAGGTCACCATTGTAGATCAAAGAGTTTCTGGCTGGGTTG
Source organism: Acomys minous (assembly GCF_964271855.1). NCBI lineage: Eukaryota > Metazoa > Chordata > Mammalia > Rodentia > Muridae > Acomys > Acomys minous. The sequence continues at coordinate 1,992,122 of NC_140490.1, forward strand.
GTGCTTACCTTTCTTCTTTGGTAGCATGCAAAGTACCTTTCAGCACCCTGAAGACTAATCAATAGGGATATATATATATATCTCTTCATCAATAGAGCAACATGGGGAACAAGCAATAGTCTTGACAATCATATGAGTTGTTTGAGAGTTTTCACGGGGCCCCTTTGGCTATCGGCTCAATTAGATTTAACTCGTTCTTGACACTGGAGCACAGAATTTTGGAAGATGAAATGAAGATGTTATAGAAGACAAAGAAGAAGAAAGAGGAGAAGGAGGAAGAGGAGGAAGAAGAGGAGGAGGAGGAGGAATCCGGTCAGTGGCATGCAGATAAGGGCAAGAGAGCAACCATCTTTAGGTGTTCTTGTCTTATGAACATCTGCTCAGCATCTGGCATGAAGTGACGTATCTGAGGTTGGTCCTTAGCTCCTAATCATTTTCTTTGTTTCTTTGGCTCTCTGGGGCTTTTCACTCTCTTGTTTTATTGCACCAGTGGATTGTGCAGTCAGGTCACCATTGTAGGTCAATGGTGCTTTGCTCTTGTTACCATCTCTGGCTCACAGCACAGATCTTTGCTTCAGTATGACATGTGGAAGGACAGGTATCTCCCCCAGAAACCCATGTAGACAAGAGCTGGCTTCTCCTGTGGGGAGGCGAAGGCTCCTGGAGTAACTTCACAGTGTACGTATTTAACTGGAAAGGGAAAAGCCACACGGGTGTTTCGGCTTTAAGAAAGTGCACCCATGAGAACAAGTGTGATGTACAGCACCTTTCTGTTTATCATTTCACACGCAGGACTGCTTGGAGCTTAAGCATTTAAATTTCCCTTTCTATATTGTTGCTGACACTGAATATTTAGAATAACCTTTCAGATTCCAAATCCTTTTCTGGTTAAAAAAAAAAAAAAAAATATATATATATATATATATATATATATATATATATATATATATATATACTAAGAACCAAGATAGTTTTTGTTTGTTTGTTTTGCAGCTGTATAATAAATGTAAAAGTAAACTAGTAAACCAAACAAACAAACAAAAAAAAGCACACAGGTGTCTATTAGGCTAAATAATACTTAGAAAGCAAAAACAAAACAAAACAACTTCAAAAGCCCAACTTTAAAAAAAACAACAAACAACAAAACAAAAAACAAAAACAACCAGAAGTTTTAAATGTTTTCTTTGCAAATAACATTTCATCCTGTGGGTCCCGCCCCCTAAAGACCACAGGAAGCATAGATATCTACAGTAGGATTCATAACAGGAGCAAAATCACAGTTATGAAGTAGCAACAGAAATAACTCTATGGTTGGGGGCCACCACAACACGAGGAGCTGTGTTAAAGGGTCACAGCGTGAGGAAGGTAGAGGGACAGGCTCAGGTAGCAGACTCTAATAACGTACAGTGCTGTGCTCCTGTAAAGTTGAGGGGGGCCTCATAAATAAAGTGCGCTGGCACTCAGATGGCTCCGATGTTCCATGGAAGGCACCCCGAAGCTTTTCCTTTTCAGCAAAGGCCCATGCATAAATTCACCACAAGCACGTGAGCGGTGGCTTTCTCACAGTTTTCGTGTTCTTGTGTCTTTGAGTAAAAGATTGTTCATGGGCAGGCCAGACACAGCCCCGTGACTACAATAATGGGCAGTTTATCATTTCAAAGTGGACACCAGTACCTGAATGCCGCCTCCCAAACTAAAAAAATGGCATGGATACTGAATCCATATGCTTAGTAAATAAGTTACTAAAATGGGAAGAAGAAGAAGAAGAAGAAGAAGAAGAAGAAGAAGAAGAAGAAGAAGAAGAAGAAGAAGTAGAAGAAGAAGAAGAAGAAGAAACCCACAAAAAAAGCCTTATTTGCTCCTAGTGGACACTCCCCCCTCCTTTATTAAAAGCAATCATTACATTTGAAAAGGCATAGTTAAAAGACCCAGCTCAGAAACACATCCAGAGACACATCCAACTTCAGGATGTGGCTCCGACATTTTCGCGGAGCCTCTGCCGAGCACCAAAGACTTGCATTTTACTGTTCTTTATATATATTTTTTCCACACATATAGTTGGATTTCTTTTTAAAATTGGGACTCACTGACCAGCTCCCAAACAAGCCTCAGACTTTATCCTGAGGGTTCCACAAACCTGAATTCAAGTTGTAGGTGCTGTTTGCAATTCTAAAAATGCCAGCATTTGTCATTGTGAATTATGCGTCCTTTGGGGAATTCCTTTACCAAAGAGAGGCAGTCATTACTGACACTAATCATATGCCTCTGTGCTGACCCTCTTCCAAATGGGGCCAGCTTGCTAGGCTATTAGTATTTAAAAAGAAATAACCGCTCAGCGTAGCGTTTCAGTAAATAATGACCGACAGGGCCTGCTACGCGTGGCCTTCAGTGCGTCCCGCCGGCCGGCGTGATTAGCTTGAGAAACACTACAGGTTTGCTCACGTCAGCTGAGCCAAGCCCAGAGTTCTTCATTCACGGTTTTTTCCCCCCACTTAATCCCATGGCTTTGAAAAAAATTTTTTTCCTTGTAAGTTCCTATATATAAAGATTAGAAACCGCTTCTGGCTATGTGGAATTACATGCTTTTAGATGAAACCCAATCCATTGTGAAAGGTTTTGTTCAGAGCCGCACTCTCCTTTTTCCTTGTTGAGTTTGGATGACACAGAGAAGGACTTTGCTTAACTGGGAACAGAAATTGTGTTAGCCAATTTTAAAAAAACCTGTAGGAAGAATTTTGGGAAAGACCAGACAAATTCAACACCAGTGGGTTTATTTAAGCCTTTTAAGGAAAAAGAGGAAATACCGGGAGATAATTAAAAGTGCAGGGCCGCCTTTGCCCCTGGAATGCCTTTGACAGACAGCCTGCCTTTATATAGGTTATGCCCTGACGAAGACGGGGGATTTAAGAAGAATTTTTGGCATCTAACAAAATGATGGTTCTGTAATGATTCTTAATACTCTCCTTTGTGTAAATTGGTTAAAGTAAATCTTTAGTAGTGCAAAGGGGAAACTACTTAGATCTCATGAGCAACTGGGCATTGATTTCCTCTATTTTAATTTAATTTTATTTTTTTAAATGTTAACTGGTTAAAATTCTGGAGACATTCTGAAAACTTGTTATCTTCTCTCAAATGACTTACCTGAGGAGGTAAGGCCCAGAAGGGACCCTGAGATAGAAAGGCGGACACAGGCGTGGGGGTTGTGCTTGTAAGTCAGCCCCGGACGTGGGTGTGGGGGGGCGAACACTGAGTATTTCATTCGTTCACAGAGTGGGCCGGAGTGCACGCCCCTTGTGGCGCATACCTGCAGAAGAGCCACAGAGCTACAGAAGGGCTGCATCACCTGAAGGGCCGCTCGGATCCAACGGCAACAGGTTCTTCACGTGTTTTGAGTTACACGCTTTACACACTTAACGTCTCTTTCAACTCTTAGAAAGGGCAGAACTAGCGTCCACAAAGTCCTCACGGTTGCTCCTCGCAGCCTCCTCTGCCTTTCGCATCTTCTCCTCGATGCATTTAGCAGACTTTTGTTTTCCTTTGTGTAAATGAGTTTCATCGCAAAGCAGCCACAGCGCGCTCCCGGTTCTAAACCCACTGCTAATGGCTAACCCGCACCCCCTGACTTCCTCGGTTCCCAGTCTGAACCCGCCAAGCGTCCGCTGATCTTCTGCGTTTAACATTAGCAGTGCATGGTTCTCAGGAGTCGTTCAAAGATGGGAAATGAGTTTTTTTTCCCCCTTAATTGACTTGGCTGGGAGATGTTCATATAGAAGGGATTGCTGGGAAAAGAAAAGGAGTAGGCATCCCAGGGAAGTGAGGTCATCGCACTGCACTGCGCAGGAGGTGGTTCCGGAAGTCACCGCCAGGAGTGAACTTCAATGTTACCAAACATGACTCTCCCAGTTTTGGGCTCATTTCCGTGTGGTAGGAAGAGCTTCGTGAACAGTTAGCCTTTTCCCCTACAGACTCTTTCAATACCCAGTAAGTGACTGCTTGTTCTTTGAAAACTCTACTGTAAAAGATGCAAAGGAAAAGAAGGAACCACGTCCCCTCCGAACAAAGAGATGAAGGATCCACTGAGCTGAAACTCAGAGGAGGCGGCCAAACCACAGTTAAAAAGAAAGGCAGAAACGCTGGGCGGAAGAGGCCGAGTCGCATGTGAAATAAACTAACCGTCAGCGTGGAAACAGGTGCCACCAGGACGCGCGCAGATTAGGGAGCTGTGGAAGAGAGACGGGCGGCGTGCGCTTGCCGAGTGGGTGAATGGAGTGTCCCCGGAGCTGCAGTGGCCAGGGCTCGAGCTGGTTCCTTTTAATGTCATTTGTGCTAGGCTCGAACATTTGCTTTGAAATCACAGGAAGAAAGACTCCATATAAACTAAATGGCTATTGTTTCCAGTAATATTATTATGTCACACTCAACCCCAGACAACAATGGAAGCAAAGCATCTGTGGGTGGAGCCCGAGGTCAAGTAAGTTCACTCCTGACTGTAGCCAGACTTTATGTAAACCACTGGAAGGGAAGCAAAGAGGTCGGATCATTTTTTTTTTGAAGGTATACGCTTAATAGAAACACAATTTGAAGAGAGAGAACATACAACACAGAGAGAGTATTATTCATTTTCTTCAAAGGGGTATGCTACTCTCAGACCTGTATCCTCCTTTTTATTTTTATTTTTATTTTTTCTTGGATAAAGTTGACAGGAGAAGATCCTGGATCTCTAAGTTCTGAAGTGGGTGTGGCTTGTTCTTAGGCGGACACGGTTTCTCTCTGTCCCTTGGCTGATGCTAAATCTGAGGTGTAGCAACAGAGTCGAGGTGGGTTTTTTTTTTTTTTTTTTTTTTTTACTGAATTTTGATGCTGTTGGCGACAAATGAGAGCTCGTCAATGCTCAGTGGTGCCTCGGGGCTCCATGAGGACGGATGGAAGCTTCTAGCACAGTGAGAAAAGGATGACCTCCTCACGTCACCAGATGTATGCCCTCCTCATTATAATATGCCGCCAGAACTACGTGCTTTTCATCTGTTTTTAAACTATTTGCCCATCGCATTATAGTTCAAGCTGAGGCCGTACACGGCATGATTTCTGGCTTCCTGGGGCTCCTGCATTTGTACTGAAACAGTTATAATTAACAAATAAGAATCCTCACACTTGGATTATACCATATTGAGAAGCTAAAAAGTACTTGAAGAGAGAGAGAAAGCGGGGGGGGGGGGGGAGGGAGAGGTAGTGAGAAAGGGAGGAAAAGTCAAGAAAACAAACCATAGGGTATAAGCTTGTAAACAGCAAATCCCAGATTCAGTGACAATGACAACAAAGGCCAGCCCAGGCCCACAGATTCGCGGTGCCTTTTGCAGAAGTGCTTTTGGCAGGGCGTATGTTAAACAGAAGACTTAAAGTAGCAATGGCAAGGGCCAGCTTTATCCAGACTTGAAGGTGTGATGTTCGGTTCCACCTGCTCAGCCACAGTCAGGCTCCGAAGATGACTGCAGTGTGTCTTACCAGGTATACTGGGCACAAGCTGAGAGACCCTCCCTCCATGAGGTCACTCCAGTGTGACAGCCATGCTGTTGAGGCCCTTCACGTCAGTAACCTAGGACAAGGAAAGACTTTCTGTCATTTGTCCACATGTCTCCTTGCCCAGGAGAAAGGACCACACAAAATGAAAGAGGGTCTTCTCCCGCCCCTGAACATGCGCTTCCAAATTCTACTCTCCTCTCAAGAAGGAGCAGTTCTGACATAGAAAGACACACACACACACACACACACACACACACACCATACACCGCCACACACACACCACACATACACACCACACACACACACGACACACAGCACACAGCACACACCACACACATACACACACACCACACATACCACACACACACCACACACACACACCACACACACACCACACACACACCACACACCACACACACACACCACACACACATACACACACACCCCCTACAATCAGACACCACACACCACACACACACCACACATACATACACATACCACACACACACCATACACTATACACACACACACACACACCACACACACATACCACACACACATACCACACACACACACACACACACACCACACACCATACACACACCACACACACACCACACACACACACACACACACACACCACACACACACACACACACGCACCACACATATACCACACACACACCACACACACACCACGCACACACACACACCACACACACCACACACCACACACACCCCCCCCCACACACACACACACCACACACAGAGGTCCACATTCATGTCTCTCAATCCTCTAGTCTTACAAGAGGGGCCAGAAATTTGGGATCTATGTGAAAAATATCTTCACCCAATTAATTAATTAATTGATCAATAAGTCTCATCTAGACAATGTTACAATCATAATTTTTTTTCTCTTTAGAACACTGTGATGACCACACAAACATCTCTGTGGTATAGGCTTAGCCCCACAGACGTTTGTGCTTTGTAGCTTTAGTGTGATTAAACACACAACTATAGTGCTATGAGGAAAATCATTTAAGAAAATATTATTTTCAGTCCATATTCATGAACTCTTTTTGGCGTAGATAATTTTGATGGAGAATGGCAGTTGCTGTGTGTAATCTAATGCTTTATTAGGAATCCCCCCTGGCTCCATCCCCCCTGGCTCCATCCCCCCTGACCCCCATCCCCCCTGGCTCCATCCCCCCTGACCCCCATCCCCCTGACCCCCATCCCCCCTGGCTCCATCCCCCCTGACCCCCATCCCCCCTGACCCCCATCCCCCCTGGCTCCATCCCCCCTGACCCCCATCCCCCCTGACCCCCATCCCCCCTGACCCCCATCCCCCCTGGCTCCATCCCCCCTGACCCCCATCCCCCCTGACCCCCATCCCCCCTGACCCCCATCCCCCCTGGCTCCATCCCTCCTGACCCCCATCCCCCCTGACCCCCATCCCCCCTGACCCCCATCCCCCCTGGCTCCATCCCCCCTGACCCCCATCCCCCCTGACCCCCATCCCCCCTGGCTCCATCCCCCCTGACCCCCATCCCCCCTGACCCCCATTGCTCCCCTCCCCACCCCCGCCCGGTGCATGCGCCATCTGCTGCAGCTTTCTATGAGCAGGTGCCTGGGGTTCCTGTATTTGTTCCAAGTCCTAGAGTTTCCTTAGGGATCCTGCTTGTGCTTAACCCACCTGGATTACAGGACAAGTGCTCCTGCCTGGTGGCCAGTGTGAGTACCAACTAGAGAGTCTACAAAAGGCAACGGTGCTTACTGGAATTCCGCTTGCTCCCATTGGCTGTAAAGATGTTTGATGAAGTTCTGGGGATTGGTGGGGAACTGGGGCCCAATACAACTCTGGAGACAAAGAAGAGGAGGAGGAGGAAAAGAAGGAGGAGGAGAAAGAAGAAGAGCAGCAACAGAGACAACAATTAATAATAATAATAATAATAATAATAATAATAATAATAATAATAATAGTAATAATAATACAACCAGACAAAAACAGACTTTGCACACTCTCCAGCGCAGAGCTAATTGCCAGGTGTGACCTGCATGGAACATCTGTGACCTTCTGGATTTCAGAAGTTCCAAGAAGAAGCTATGGCTCCGGCTGCCACCACTGGCTGAGCTGGTCGGCAGGAAACTTGGCTTGCCAGGAAAATAAGGGAGGGAACTAGAAAGCTGTTTTCCCCAACTTATTCAGAAGCTTCGCAACCCAGAGCTGATTGGCCAAATAGACTTGACTTGAGTGAGTCTGTCTTTCCTAGTCTGTATTAGCTATGGCAGACCGCATGATGGTGTGAGCGATAGCCCCCTCCCCCAGTTTCAGCCGGCTTACACAAGAAAAGCTTTATTTTTCCGCTTAGGTAAAGCCTGCTGGTGCACGGGAGGTGTTCCTTAGGGAGTTCTCCTTCATCCCTGGGGGACTCCACTGTCTCCTAGGGCGTCCTTGAGGTCATCAGCTGGGGAAGCAAGGAGAGCTCAGTGCTATGTCCTGGAGCTGAAGTCGTGGCCTCTGCCACATTCCACCCTCCAGAACCTAGCCACAGGGGAAGCTGTGTGTCCTCCCATTCACCCTGGAGGAGGAGACAGTTGTGTCAACACCACCACCTGTCGATGCTCTGAGCAGAGAGGGGAGACTCGTGCCAACACGGTCCTCTCTCCTTGCTTTTGCCCTCCTTTCTCCTTTTCTTCATGAACCTTTTGTCTCTGACATAATGGAGAGCCCAAGGCAAGAAGAAGGCCAGCTGACAATCAACTTGGCTCTGTGTGTGTGTGTGTGTGTGTGTGTGCGTGTGCGTGTGTGTGTTTGGTTGGCCTTTAAATGTTAGGGAAGGAAGAAGTTGGGGGTCTCATTCAGTTTGGAGCTCACAAGCTGATCTGCGATTCTTGCTGATACAAGATGTGTTAGCAGCATTCCAATTCACCATGCATGTACATACACCCCCGTTACTTTGATTGACCAGAACAAATAATTTAATTCATTGTCCTGTTGGGCTTTTCTAAGTGGCTTCTGTCAGAAGACCTGGTGATGCCACACAGACAGCTAAGTCATTTTAGTCACACGAGTGAGTATGTGGGGGCACCAGAGCCAAAGCTCCAGTTTCCATAGCTCACAAGGAAGAAGGTAAGGCACAGAACAAGTGAGGCATTTGCCCGCTGTCATCCTCATCGCTAGAAATTCCCAAGTTTCTAAGACTCTAAATTGTCTAACACCACAACCACACCAGCTAGAGGCAAACAGTTTCTGAAGTCACATAAAATTTTGCATTTAACTCTTTTACATTATTTGTGAAAATTATATTCATGCTTCACCCACTTCTAAAGATCTGTTTTTATTTTATGTGTATGAGCGCTTTATCTACCTGTATGAATGTGCACCACGTTTGTGCCTGGCACCCTTGGAGGCCAGAAGAGGGCGCTGGATCCCCCCAAAACTGCACTTAACAGACATGTGGGGTCTGGGATCTGGTCCCAGGTCCTCTGCAAGAGCAGAATTGCTTGTAACCTCCGAGCCATATCTCTGGGTGTGTATTTTAATCCACTGCCATTAAAACAGAAGACCCTTTGCTCCAAACCAGACTGGCTGAGGCTCTCTAACTCAAAACCCAAATTTTAATGCCATCAGGCCACAGGAGATGTCCAAGTAGCTTGTGGACATGGCTCCTGGTGACAGACCTTGTGTTTCTGTGAAACACACTTAAACGACATGCGTGGTCATGAATTCCATGGTAGCAATTGGTATGGGGAGGCATTAACGTGCTCACCATGCCAGGTGAAAGATGACTGACACATTGTACACACAGTTATTGTGCAAGAAAGATGCACTGTCAAGCGGGCTTAAAGTGGCGTTTTGGTGGGGCTTATCGACCCAGTGCAGCGGAGCTGAGATCAGCGCAGTTTGCTTTGAAGTTTACTCTTGATCCAGCTCCTCAGTCAGAAGGTAGTTTCCAAATCAGTGGTCTGTGAATACTGCTTGTGATTAATTACCCTTTTATAATCTTAGGAATTCTGTTCTCTGCTCTATTTTGAATAACTCAGACTCCACGGGGAGTTGTACTTTGGCTGGTATATTTGGGACTGCTAATAAACACCCACTTCCTGTTTTTCTTACTACTGTGTCTAGCAAATTGTAAAATCACTTGTAGTGCCTTTCCGCTTCTTGTGTGTTTAACAAGCCTTGATTTATGCCATGGAATTATCTGCATCAAACAAAGTTCTCATGACTCCACAACGTAAGATACTGTATCTTTTCCTTGCAGTACAAACTTGAAGGATGATGGGAAAAATAATTCTATTTCACCAGCACAAGAGGGCTTGGAATTTTAGTATTTGAGCTCTCAATAACTCTTGAGAAGTTTATTTTTCACATATGTTTTAGAAGTCATCAATTTTATTCTTTTTTAGCAACACATATTGCAAGACAAAAAAAAAAAAAAAAAAAAAAGAGAACACTCTGTTTTAAGTATAAGTCTCAGGCTCAAGTCTAAGCCCTGGACTTAGCCAGAACAAGTACTGTTATTATTGTTATCCCTGCCAGGTTTTCCCGTTTGCAGAATTCTTCAGCTGTTTTTGTTGATAACTTGTGGCTGGCTGGCCCGGCGTGCAGCAACTGTGGTATAGACTGCAGGCTTATGTCCAAGCTGAGGACGTTGCTAGTGTCGGAGGTCTGGGATCCTCACAGGAGAAGAGGCACCGGGGGAAGAGCGCCTTGCTCTTCAACACCAGCCCCGAGAGGAGGTAGCTCTCCTTTGCCATCCAAGGCAGCTACTAAGTGAATGTTCAACAGCTGTTCTTTCTCTTCAGCATATGCAGCAGGGTTAATGAGTAGTGAGTTTCTGGAGCCTCGAATCTTCATCCTCTTTGGACTCCACCACCCAAGAGCTGCACTTCATGTCTCCAAGGACCTGACTGGGAAGAGAAGGGTTGGAGGTGCTCAGAGATGGCACATGGGTACAGCCTGTGGATTTGGCCCTGCACTGGCTGCAGAGCTACTGCACTGTGCATGGGCGCAGCCTGTGGATTTGGCCCTGCTCTGGCTGCAGAGCTACTGCACTGTGCATGGGCGCAGCCTGTGGATTTGGCCCTGCTCTGGCTGCAGAGCTACTGCACTGTGCATGGGCGCAGCCTGTGGATTTGGCCCTGCACTGGCTGCAGAGCTACTGCACTGTGCATGGGCGCAGCCTGTGGATTTGGCCCTGCACTGGCTGCAGAGCTACTGCACTGTGCATGGGCGCAGCCTGTGGATTTGGCCCTGCACTGGCTGCAGAGCTACTGCACTGTGCATGGGCGCAGCCTGTGGATTTGGCCCTGCACTGACTGCAGAGCTACTGCACTGTGCATGGGCGCAGCCTGTGGATTTGGCCCTGCACTGGCTGCAGAGCTACTGCACTGTGCATGGGCGCAGCCTGTGGATTTGGCCCTGCACTGGCTGCAGAGCTACTGCACTGTGCATGGGCGCAGCCTGTGGATTTGGCCCTGCACTGGCTGCAGAGCTACTGCACTGTGCATGGGCGCAGCCTGTGGATTTGGCCCTGCACTGGCTGCAGAGCTACTGCACTGTGCATGGGCGCAGCCTGTGGATTTGGCCCTGCACTGACTGCAGAGCTACTGCACTGTGCATGGGCGCAGCCTGTGGATTTGGCCCTGCACTGGCTGCAGAGCTATTGCTCTGTGCAGCCAGGTTCCTGATTTATTGAATTCTTTCTTTTTCCTGGTGGTCCAGCAGTAGGTAAGAGTTACCCAGAGGAACAGAACCAGGTAGAAACTGTTCCTTACGTGATGATGGTACTGTGTCCCTGCAAACTCATTCTGAATTGTTACTATTCTAAGTAAAAATGCATTTAATACACCTACCAAATCTCCTCAAAGAACACAATAGCCTAGCCTAGAGCACTGCTTCCAATCTTCCTTGTGATGTGACCTTTTAATACAGTTTCTCATGACCCCCAACCATAAAATTATTATCTTGCTACATCATAACCACAATTTTGTTACTGTTATGAATCTTAATGTAAAAATCTGAAATGTAAGTCTCATGATAAGGCCAGTTGATGCCCCCAAAGGGGTTGTGACCCCCAGGTTGAGAACCACTGGCCTAGACTGATTTAAGTATACTCAGAACAACAGTATTTGGTGCAAAATGACCAAACATAAAGTATACTTTATGTATCTAATAAAGTACTGAATATCATGTGTTGAGTATGGCACACTTCCTTGTTTTCCTCTTGTGACCACGTGGTCGACTGGGTGCTGCCGCTCTGTGATAACTACTGACCAGCATTAGAAGAGAACACCACCCCAGGTGTCACTAACTTGGAAAAAAAAAGATAAATATTTACCATGTGAGCTGTAGTTTCTAGTAAATATGTACGCAGCTCTGCGTGATTGATAAGCGGTGTAGTTGTAAATTGAACAAGTGAGTTGGGGGCTTGTATATGTATTCCCTGTGAGGGCCTCTTCACCAGCTCTCCAGAGGCCTGGGTGGAGCTTGGCGCAGTAGATAGTAAACATGCATCCCAGGCCGTCGTTCACAGGGCGGAGCCAGCGACGATGACATAGTATGCAACTGAGACTCAGCATCTCCATTTACCGTGTTGACCGTGTTAGGGTCGCATCTGCCTTCCCTTCGTGGTTTCTTTTTATTGAAAACATTTTATTACACTAATTCTGATTTTGGCTTTCCATCTCTGATCTCCTCCCAGATCCTCCCTACTTCCCCACCCATCCAGTTCTTTCTCCCTTTCTTTAGAAAACAAACACACGTATATAATCAAACCCAGAGTAAAACATATCAACCAACAAACAGGAGAAGAGAAACAAAAACCAAGACCATGAGAAACATGCATGCATGAACAAAAATACCCATAAAAACGTAAAGCTGGAAACCATAATATTTAGTCAAAAGACTATCAGGTTAAAAAAAATGCCCAAACAAAGCATTATAAGACAAAACATCTCCAAAAATACCATTTAAGTTACCTACTGCTGGACACACACACATACACACCTGACCTTAAGTGTGTTTTGTGTACTCAGTAGCACTCTGCCGGAGAAAAGTAATGTTTTCTTTGAGAGAGGTTGACCCTGGGATCTAGTCTCTGCCTCAGGGATGGAGGCTGGTGTTCACTTCCCCCTCTCGGCACTAGGACCCTGTCTGGCTGGGATCTGGGTAGCCCCTTTGTATGCTACCGTGGTCTGTGGGTTCATATGCACATCAGCCCTGTTATGTTGGGAAGACACTGTTTCCTTGGTATCTTCCATGCCCAGGGGCTGTTTTCTTTCCCTCTCTTCTCCACTGTTCCTTAAGGGAGGGGTTTGGTGAAGACATCCCATTTAGGACTGAGGGTTCCAATTTCTCACAGCTGGAGAGCGGCTGTGGGTCTCTGTGTCTGTTTCTGTCCACTGCAGGAGAGAGATTCTCTGATCGTGTTGAGTAAAACATTCAGCTATGAGGACAGCAGAATGCCATTGGGAGTGATTCTTACAGCTCTAGCCCTTTAGCAGAACGACAGCATTTGGTTATCCTCTGGGCCCGGGGCCCGTCTAGCCTCAGGTCCTTGGCCCCCAGAGCAGTTTCAGGCATGGGTTCCATATTACTGAGTGGGTCTTTGATCCTGTTAGTGATTGGTTACTCTTACAGTGTTTGTGTCATTATTGCACACAGGGAGGTCCCCATGATAGACTGAAGGGTTTGTAGCTTGTGGGTGTATTCCTTTCCCCTCTGATCACGGGCAGAGAATCTTCCAGTACGATGAGCACTAGTCAGAGGTAAAGGCTCAAGTTAGGCATCAGTTTAGCTTCTCGGTGTGCCATGGGACACGGAGGTGTTGTCTTCAGCCTTACCCTTAGTTTGTGGGGAGCAACTGACAGCCTCAGCAGTCATCTGAGTTGTTTGGGGGAGTCCACTGTGATCTTTGGCTAACAAGTCAATTAGATTTAACTCCTTTCTGGCACTGGAGGTTTCAGTTGGTGGCAAGAGATGCCTTGTTGGAGCTTTGTCCCACCCCATCCCCAGCCCCCATGACTGGGCGATTCCATTTAGATTTCTTTCATATGTGTGTATATTTTAAGACGTTCCCACCGCAATATGTTTTATGTGACCCTTAGTGTTATCTGTCCCTCCTGTGTTCTATTTTTCTCCTCTCCACTCAACCTTGCCTCCCATTCCTGTCTGCATTCCATGTAGATCCATAGCTACACGTTCAATTTCCCCTTCCTTGGGAGAACCTTCCCTCCCCACTAGTCTCTTGCCTCATCCATAACCTCTGTGGTTATACCAATCTGAGGACCATTGCACTGTGTGAATGTAACACATTTTCATTACCCATTTCTGTGTTGATGCACATCTAGGTTGTTTCTAATTTCTGTCGATGATGAATAGAGCAGTAGTGAATACGGTTGGGCAAGTGCCTCTGTAGTAGAACCCAGAGTCCTTTGGGTATACGTCTAAGAGTGGTACAGCTAGATTTTGAGGAACGTCTGTGTCCATCTTCCCGAGGAACCACCGCACTGATTTCCATGGTGGCTGTAAGAGTGTCCCACCAGCAGTGGATGAGTGTGTCCCTTAGCCCACACCCACACCCTCACTAGCATGAGCTAACATTGGTTTTATTGATCTTGGCCACTGGGACTGACGTAAGATGAAATCTCAAAGTAGTTTTGATTTGCCTTTCTCCGATGACTAAGAATGTTGAACATTTCTTTAGGAGTTCCTCAGCCATTGGTTTTTTCATCTCTGAGAATTCTATGTTTGTTTTCTTGATGCCCAGTATTTTTTATTTGTTTATATAATTTAGATATTAACTATCTATCAGATGTGTAAGCGGTAAAGGTCTTCTCTCATTCTGTAGGCTGTCTCTTGGCCCAAGTGATAGTGTCCTTTGCCACGCAGAAGCTTTCCAGTTTTATGAGGTCCCATGAAATAATTGCGGCTGGTTGAGCTTGAGCTGCTAGTGTTCTCGTCAGAAAACCTTTTCCTGTGCCAACCAGTTCAAGGGTAGTCCCCATTTTCTCTTCAATAAGGTTCAAAGAATGTGACCTTCGATGCCCCTGGAGTTGAGCTTTGTGCAAGGTATAAGTATAGGTCTATGTGGATTTTTCTTTGTGCTGTCATCCAGTCTGAAAAGCACCCTTTGTTGAAGGTGCTGTCCCCTTAGCTTTCGAGTGCCTAGCTTGTCAAAAACTAGGTGCCCCAAAGTGTGTGTGTTTGTGTATGGTTCTTCAGTACAAGTCCAATGATCTACACATCTGTTTTATGCAAATATCATGCTGGGTTTTTTTGTTGCTACAGCTCTGTAGTACAATTTGAGATCAGTCCCATGGCAATACCTCCAGTTCTATTATTATTCAGGATGTCTCAGTCATTTAGGGTTTTGTTTTGTTTTGTTTTCTGGTTCCATATGAAGCTGAAATTGTTCCTTTCAATTTCTGTGAAGTGTTGTGCTGGAACGTTGATGGGGAGTGCACTGAATCTGTAGGTTGCTTTTGGTAGGACGGCCATTTTCACTACACTAATCCTACTGATTCATGAGCAGGGGAGACCGGTCCATCTTCTGATGTCTTCTTCAGTTTATTTCTTTAGTGTCCATTTTAAAAAAAATTGTTATACGAGTATTTTACTTGCTTGGTCAGAGTTATCCCAAGATTTTATTTCTTTTTCTGCTCATTAGTCATTTGTATATAGGATGCCCATTGGTTTTTGTGCTAGTTTTGAGTCTTGCTACTTCGTTGAAAGAGTTTATCAGCTGCAGGAATTTTCTGGTGGAGCATTTAGGGTTGTGTGTATATCAAATCATATCACCTGTACATAAAGATTCTTACTTTATTTGTAGTCCTGTGATCTCCCCTCCCCCCAAGTATCTAATTGCTTTAGCTAAGATTTCAAGCACTATGTTGACTAGGTATGTAGAGTGGGGAACCTGTCTTGTTTCTGACTGCAGTGGAAATGCTCTGGGTTTCTCTCCATTTAAGTTGATGTTGGCTGTGGGCTTGCTAATACCACTTTTATTTTATGTTGCGGTCGGCCCCTTATGCCTAGTCTCTCCAGCACTTTTATCATGAATGGATGTTGGGTTATGTCAAAGGCCATTTTTACATCTAGTGAGATGATCATATGACCAATTACATTTATCTATTTGTGTATGTTGAACCATCCCTGCATCTCTGTGATGAAGCTACTTTTTTTTTATGGCGATGATCCTTTTTTATGTGTTTTTGGATTTTGTTTGCAAGTATTTTACTGAGAAAATTTGAATCTATGTTCACAAGGGAAATTGATCTATAATTTTGTTTCTTTGTTGGGTCTTTGTGTGGTTAAAATATCAGAGTAAATACGACCACATAAAGAGAATTAAGCAAGGCTTTTTCTGTTGCTATTTTTTGGAATAATTTGTGAGTATTGGCATTAATTCTTCGAAGGCCTGGTAGAATTCTGCTTAAATACAACTGGTACAAGGCTGTTTTGTTTAGGAGCCTTTTAGTCACTACTGCTATTTCACTAGGGGCCATAGTTCTGTCTACATTGCTTATCTCATTTTGATTTAACTTTGGTAGGTCATATGTTGAGAAATTCACCCATTTCTTTAAAGTCTCCAATTTTTATGAGCAGAAGCTTTTGAAGTATGCCTTTGTAAGTGTTTGGATTTCTCCAGTGTCTGTTGTGATGTTTCTCCTCTTTGCCTCTAATTCTATTAATTTGGATCTTCTCTCTTCATCTTTCAGTTAACTTGGCTAAGGCTATTGGTTCTTCATTTTTTTTTTTCTGTTTCTATTTTATTGATTTCATCACTGAATTTGATTATTTCTTGCCTTTTACTCTTTTTTGGGTGTTATTTTTTTCTTTTTTGTTCTAGAGCTTTTAGGCATGCCGTGAAGTTGCTAACATGATATCTTTCCAGTCCCCCCACCCCCTTCCCCACCCCCACCCCTGCCCCACTTTGCGCTATGGACTTCCTGAGCCACCTTCATTGTGTCTCATCAATTTGGCAAGTTTTTTTCTATTAAATTATAAGACTTGTTAATATTTCTCCTTAATTTCTGTCTTGATTCATTTATCATCCAGCAGAGAGTTGTTCAGTTTCTGTGCTCCTTAAAGTTCCGGCTATTTCTGTTGTTTGCTTTTCAGTTCTAATCCATGTGGCTCAGATAGGATAAGAGCTATTATTTCAGTTTTATGGTATCTGTTGAGACTTCCTTTGCCTCCAAGTATGTGGTTGGCCTTGGAGAATGTTCCAGAAGCTGCTGAGAAGATGATATATTTGTGTGTGTGTGTGTGTGTGTGTGTGTGTGTGTGTGTGTGTGTGTGTGTGTGTGTGTTTGGGCGAAATGTTCTGTAAATATCTGTTAGGTCCTTTGGTTTATTTCTCTGCTTAGTTTTTGTCTGGAAGACCTGTCTACTGGCAGGAATCAGATACTGAAGTTGCCCACTGCTGCTATGGGATTTAAGCTGTGGTAGTGTTTCTTTTAGGAGCTCTGGTGCCTTTGTGTTTGGTGCATGTATGTTTAAAATTGCAATTTCCTCTTGATGACTTTTCTTTTTGATGAGTATGTAGTGTCCTTCCCTATCTCTTCTGATTAGCTCTCTATAGCTGATTAGAAGTCTATAATGTCAGATATTAAAATGGCTACACTGGCTTGCTTCTTGGTTATATTTGCCTGAAATATCTGTTTCAATCCTTTACCCTAAGGTGATGTATATCCTTGATGTTAAGGGGTGTGTGTGTGTGTGTGTGTGTGTGTGTGTGTGTGGGCTTTGTTTGTTTGTTTGTGTTATTTTGAGGGCAGGCAGGGTTAAGGTGTGGTTTTTTTGAGGGGGGCAAAATACATAAAATGTATGGATCCTGTCTTTGAATCCAATCTGTTAGTCTGTGTCTTTTTATTTGGCAATTGAGAACCATTAATACTGAGAGTTACTAAATAGCAGTGTTTCCTGTGTCCTGTTATTTTGTTGTTACAGTGTAGGCTTCTTCCCTGTTTTATGATTTGCAAGCCTGAGATTATTTAGTCCTTGCGTTTTCTTGGGTGTGCTTAATCTTATTTCCCTCTAGCACCTTCTATAGAGCTACATTTTTAGCTAATTTAATCTTAACATAGAATATATCTATTGTGGTAGATAGTTTTGCTGGGAATAGTAGTCTGGGCTGGCACCTGTGCTCTTAGAGTTTGCAGAACATCTCTCTAGGCTCTTCTACCTTTTAGAGTCTCCACTGAGAAGTCAGGCGCTGGTCTAACGGGGTTGCCTTGGATGGCTGCACAGTCTTTTTCCTCTTATATTTTTAAATAGCCTTTCTTTGTTCTACATGTTTAGTGGTTTGATTATGTTTGTGGGAGATTTCTTTTCTGGTCCCTTTTATTTGGGGTTCTGTACGCTTATTAGGGACCTCTTTCTTAAGATTAGAAAGTTTTTTTTCTATGATTTTGTTGAAAATATTTTCTGTGCCTTTGGCCTCTATTCCTATTATTTGTAGACTTTGACTTTTTATACTGTCCCCCAATTCTTGCCTGTTTTATGCTAGGATTTTTAAAAAGCTTTTATTGATTATTTGTGCATTCACATCATGCACCCTAACCACAGTCATCTCCTTGTCTCTTCATATCCTCCCTAATGTTTCATACCCTAAGCCCTTTTGTCCACACAGCTTTACTTGCAAATGTTCGTGGCAATGAGTCATTTTCCTGCTTCCAGCCCTCTGACTTCTGCTACAATATCAATACTAGATCCTCGCTGGGACTCCTCTCAGGCATCCCGTTGTTGCTGTGTGTCACGGCAATCCCAGAGCTTTGGAGCTGCAGGACTGGCCCCTTTGTGGTGCCAGCAGTTCATAGATGTGGCAGATACTGGGGTGGGTCAACTCAAAGCCCTAGATTTGTGCCTGGGTGGTAGCTGAGCCGGTCAGGGGGCCAGTTCCCCTACCCCCACACAACCAGGGTGAGCTTTCCAGCATTGCCAGGGCGAGCTCACCCAATGCCACAACTGGCAAGAGGCGGGGCTTGCTACCCTTGCTCACACCCTCGGGGGCTGGCTCACCCATGCCAGCACCACCGGGGGCAGCTCTACTGTGCTGCCAGGGCATGGTGCAGGGTGAGCTCTCCCAAGTGCCACAGCCAGTGAGGCTTTTGCCAGGGTTTTAAAATGTTTAACACATTATTTGACCTAGCTATCAATTTCTTCTGTCATGTCTTTAATGCCTGGGATTATTTCTTCCATGTCTTGTACTGTGTTAGTGGGGCTCACCTCTGAAGTTTTTGTTTGACTTCCTAAATTTTTTATTTTTATTTTTATCTGTTTGTTTGTCTTTACTGATTTTATTCCTTTATTAAATTCTATTTCCATGTGTGAATTGTCTTCATCATGTTATACTATTGTTCGTTTTTCACAGACTTCATTAAGAGATACATCATGTCCTCTCTAAGGTCCTTGGTCATGCTCATAGTAGCTGTTTTGAAGACCTTGCTTTGTGCCCCAGCTCATTTCTTCTCTCCAGGCCTACTGTAGTGAGGTTACTGGGTTCTTGCTAGGGTCATATTATCTTGTCTTCTGTGGATTGTGTTTTTTTCCACTGGTGTCTGGGCATCTGGTCTTGCTGAGTGGCGGTTGCTGCTGGCCTCTCTGGATCTCAGGGAACTGTGGTGACTTACTAGGGAACTAAGGGATTCTGTTCACATCTAAAGGTGGGGCCCATGGGGAGTGTGAGGTGTGGTGAGAGAAGGGTTCCTGAAAGCATGTTTTCAGTAAGGCAAATAATTATCTGGGGAGACAGGGATGAAAACACTGGGGATATCCTGGGTCTGAACCAAGATGCGGTGTCTCCAGTGAGTGAAGCTGAGGTGGGGGGTGGGGTATATGCAAACACACTGCTGCTGGGCTGAGGGTGGAATGGAGAGAAAGTAGCAGGGAAGTGGGGGAGGGGGATCAGAAGGGATAGTGTGATCCACCCAGCTGAGTCCCGGCCAGGTGTGGCCACCGAGTGCACCGTGCTGAACCTGTTTCTAGGCATCGGTTTGGCAGAGTACCCCAGGAATGGAGCTAGGCAGGAGGGCGGGGCCCTCCAAGCAGACTGCTACAGTGCTGCGACAAGATGGGAGAGGCCAGTAGAGAGCAAGAATGAAGGTTCAAATCTCCTGCCTGAGTCCCAGACCAGTGTGGGCTCCCACTGGGGGTCCCAGAGAGTCTCTAGGTATCTGCAGGTGACATAAGGGGATGGAGGAAGGAGGAAAGGTGGGGGTCGGGGGCTGGGGGGGTGGGCAGTCCACTCCAGGGTTTGGTGGTGTGGACCTGGACAGGAGGAGAGGAGGGAAGGCAGACCCCCACGATCAGTGTGCTCCAGGGCTGGAAAGAGACCAGAACTATGTTTAGTGCTTATTTCCCTTAACGTCGCTGTGCTTGCTTCCTCACAGTTGAGGCCTTTTAGGATGTACGTCGCAGGTGGAGTCCCAATGGTGACAAATGTGACCATCTTCTGCCTCCTCAGGTCCTTGACACAGTGCTCCGCCAACTGTATTCATTTGTCCTTCCTCACTCACTTGTACTCAACGCTCACCAATTATTTCTTCCCTAGGAAATCATTTTTTTTTTAATTGGCTTTCACTCCCATCAGATGGAAAGGTTTCAGTTTCTAATTGGCCTTTCTACAAAAATACAGGGAAATAAGTATACACAAGTACAGATGAAAGTATAAAAGTTGCTGAGTTAGACCCAAGAAAAGAACTTTTTAAGGCCGAACACTCCCTAACCAATAAAGATAAATTAACACTAATCAAGAGATAGAGGGGAGGAGGGCATGGAGCCGGTGGGAGGCCACATAGCTGAAAGGGCTGTTGCACAACCCTGACACGCCAAGTCTAAGCCCCGAGGGTGACCCTGTAACCCCAGGGCAAAGGATGGAACCGATTTGACTTCGGAAGTTACCAGCTAATGTTTACTTTCGCACACAAATAACAACAAAAATAAAAAGCATTGCACAAACCTGAGCTGATTCGGTGTAGAAACACAAACAGCAGTACCAACACGAGGATCTGACTGGAGAGGACTCCTAACCGATGTGACAGGGGCCCTGAGGCGCAGCTCTGAGTGGGGAGGGAGGAAGTTCTCCTTCAGGGGCTGGCCGCGGGGAGTTTGACGTTGCTTTGGCTGGGGTTCTATGGCTGTGAACCCCAGTCACCAGGACCATGGCAACTCTTCTAAAGCATTTAATTGGAGACCAGCTTGCAATTTCAGAGGTTTAGTCCCTTATCATCACGGTGGGAGGCAGACACGGTGCTGGAGAAGGAGCTGAGAGCCCTACATCTTGATCTGCAGCAGCGGAAGGAGACTGTGAGCTACGCTGGGCATGGCTCAAGCATAGGAGACCTCAATTTCTGCCCCCACAGTGGCGACTTCCTCCAACAAGGTTACACCTCCTCGGATGAGGTTTCATTAATAGTGTCGCTCCCTGTGGGCCAAGCATTCAAGCACGCATGTCTCTGCGGCATAAACCTATTCAAACCACCACAGCCGTGCTCCAGTGAGTACACGGGCAACACAAATTGGACTTGGATTTTTTTTCTCCTTTTTTTGGGTGGTGGTGGTGGTAGGGGGGTCACAAGGGTGGGGATGGGCCTGGGAAGACTGGAAAGTTAATGTAATTGGGGTGCATTATGTGAAACTCTCAAATAATCACTAAAATATCTTGGAAAAAAGACTTGTATCTTTGGCTTTTTATATTCTAAGATAACTTAATTAGGTAGGTGTATAGAAGTTTATAATGACTTTTTTGATTGATTGAATTAATCTTATATTCCTTTGCAAGGGCCTAGAAGCATGTTAACCCCTCTTGAGGTGACCCTACTCTTTTGTTCTAGCCTTACATGGGTGCAGGCTGGACTCAGGTCCTTATGTTGGTGTTGGTGGCCACCAAAATTTTAAAAAAATTGCCAGTGTAACCAAAGTTAAAGTGAAGCTCATTATTGTTTTAATTTACATATCCTTTTTAGTATAGAAGACACACACACAACCCCCACCACCACACACACTCACACACACACACACACCACACACACACCACATACCACATACCACATATCACACACACCACACACGTACACACACCACACACGCCACATACCACACACACCATACACACACACCACACACACATACCACACACACACACCACACACACACACCACATACCACACACACACACACCACACACACATACTACACATACACACACCACACACATACACACACACACACCACACACACATACTACACACACACATCACACACCATACACACCCCACACACACCACATACCACACACACCATACACCACACACACACACACACACACACACACACGTATAAAGGATCCGTAACTAGGATGCAAGAGTAGGGACTTACATACAAAAAAAAAAGGTACCAACAGTTAAAAGACAAGACACAGACAACTAAAGGAACGCCTGTGCCCAGTGCAAGATTAGTACCTGTAGTACCTAAAACAAGACAAGTGTTACAAACAGGTGACAGGGGAAAGATGAAGTCCCATATACCTGGAGCTCAGTACACATTTCCCAGAGACTGAATGTGTAGATCCTTGCAGATGTCACGCCTTGGCTGCCCTCCCGAGGCCACTCGCCTTGAGAAGCCTGTTTGAGTTTGGGAGGTTTACTAGGGTCACAGGCAATGAGAGAAGCAGGAGCGGTCAACCCTGAGGTGCTGGAGGCAGTGTGGCCTGCGGGACGCCTCACTGACTGGGGCGAGGAGCTGGGCCCTGATACCCTTGCATGTATTACTTACTGGCCCTAAGTTTCCTGAAGAAAAGGAAGTAGCCTTGGCAGGGCAGATCTGTTGGGCTGGGAGGACTGGCCAAGGACGCAGCTGCGAGCCATCAGTAGCCTAACTCCTGGCAGCTGTGGTGCAGCAGGTGCTGGGTGGGGCCCACGATGCATCTGTTACGTGCAACATTAAGATCCAGTGAGTTCACCAAAACACGGTGATTAAGAACACTGGTGTTGACATGTAGCCACCTCAGACTTAGCACAGTTCCACCACTTACCAGGAAATCTAGTTAACTGGTCTTGGTCTTAGCCATGGTATAAATCGGCAAGTATTTGGTCCAGTGCCCAGAGATACTTTGCCTGGAGATGCTTGTGAGGGTGAAGTGAAGGACTGAACACAGAGCTACTATTTGACGGGCAGTGACGACCCTTTCTTACTAACAATGATTAGTAAAAGCACGCAGGACTTTTGATTTTTTTTTATTTTTTCCAGTGTAATGCTGCAAGAAACTCCCTTGGAATGTGTCTCTGCGGATGTCTTAGGCCAACAGGACTCATGCTCAGAGGAATTGGGAGAAGCATTGCTGTCTCCCGCCAGCCAGGACATGCCATTGCTGTTGAATGAGACCTTCCCTGGACTCATAGGTCAGCCTTCTCAGCCGTCCGCACCGCACAGCCAGTTGCTGTTTTCTTCCTATCTTCCGCCTTAATTTCTATACTATCCGGGTCCATAGCAGAAGGGTTTCAGTCAAGGAGTCAAGAGACCGAGTGCCTTGTCATCCTCCTCCACCAGGTGACGGTGGTAAGCAGCCTCTGACAGTTGAGAATCCTTTCTTTTTTTGAACTTACCAGAATCGAATAAATGTTAGGACTGTAGACCTCAGAGGTTACATGAGCAATGGTTTTCTTTTTCTATAGTGAGAACCTGCTTTGTAAAATCTTCTTGTCAGGTCCCAGCCTGCAGGAAAAATCGAATCAGGGTTCACCTGAAAGAGGGAGTGGGGATTGAAAGTGGGTTACAGAGACACGAGAAATAACGAATCAAGTCAGGACATTTCTGATCAAGATTCACTTTAATGTCGACTAGCAGGAACATATATAGGGCAAAGTCAATAGGATCTATTCTTATCTCACTCACCCTAGCCCCCGGGCAAGAATGCAACAGCCTAAATCGCTCCCTGTAGAACTTCCTAGTTCTCTGAGTAGTTCCTTGTAAGAACTTCCTAGATCCTCTGGGTAGTTTCAAGTTAAGACTTCTCTACTTCTTTCAAAGGTAAATAGTCCAAGGATAGTCTAGAACACAAGACCTCGTGGTGAGGTAAAGGTCAGCAACTCGAAGGTCACAGCATACAGCCTAAGCACAGGAGTTCTGACATGGCAGAATTTAGCACGGGTCCTCACATCTTCTACTACCTTTTCTACAAATAAAACTTTTTTTTTTTTTTTTTTTCGAGACAGGGTTTCTCTGTGTAGCCTTGACTGTCCTGGACTCGCTCTGTAGACCAGGCTGGCCTCGAACTCACAGCGATCCGCCTGCCTCTGCCTCCCGAGTGCTGGGATTAAAGGTGTGCGCCACCACTAACATTGGCTCATTATTCAAGGGTTAAAAAAAAATAAACAAGCCAACTCCTGCCCACCAACAAAAGCAAACAAACAAAGCAAGCCAGCTCCAAGTCAAGTGGTGATGGGGAAGTGAAATGGGCTTTTTCATCTCACTCGCTGTAGTTATCAAACCAGGTAATAAGTCAGACAACCAATCAACTTGTTGATCAGCTAATAATAAGAATGCAACCAGTGCACTGTGAAGATGAGGAAACACCCGCGTTTCCCCCTTTGACCTTGTTGGCTGCTCTTCTCAATCCCCTTAGCTGGGTCTGGCTCTCCTCTGCCTCTGCACCTCCCAGGCCTCCATTTTGGGACCTCACTTCTTTCTTCTGCAGTCACATCTCTGAGGATTATATAGACTTTCACAGTTTCAGATCAATTCGTAGGTTCCTCCTCCCTCCCCACTGCCAGGGGCTCGCGCACACTAGTCCCCCCTCTCCCGGTGAGTACCAGCTCTACACCCACTTGCTCCCATTTTACAGATTGTTTCCTCAGGGCTAGCATTCCTCCCTTGCCAAGCTTCAGACATGGTTCCAAATGCTGAACACTCAAATGGAGAGCCTCAAGATTAACTCACAAGTGAGACACTGGCCTCCTGCAAAGCATGCTGGGCTTCATGACAATCCTTCCTTTTAGATGCTCGGACTCAAGCACCTTAGCAGTCTTTTTTCAGCTCTCCCATCTCTTAACAGACAGACAGACAGACAGACAGACAGACACACACACACACACACACACACACACACACACACACACACACACCCTATAATTTATCAGGAATGCTTTGGGCTCTCACATAAATTGTTATCTTGAATGAGGCCACTTCTGACAACTGTCGCATAGCATCACCACCATTTCTCATCTGTATCCCCACAGTGCTGTTCCCTCTCAGTCAGGCTGTAATGTAACCTGGGGCTTTCTGAAAACTCAAAGGGAGGTGGCACTAGAAACCTCTGTGGGATCAGGCTCAGGATTGTTGGAGATCACTTGGGCTTCCCTTCCTTCTCTGCCCTTGGTCCTTTAAGGTCTAATTCCGGTACATCTGTCTTCCAGGGTCCTTGGTGAGGACTCTGGCTTATATACTGGGTGACATGGAGGGCCACTGGAGGGCTAGGAAAGAGGGTCTGAAGCTGGTTTTGAATAAGGCTCAGCGTCTTCTCTTTTATCCTTTGACTAATACCCATCCCACATTGTTTCTACCTAGAACCATCATTTGTATTTTTTATAAAATTATTAATTTTATTATTTTCCTTTAAATTTTTAAAAATTTTATTAATTTATTCAGATTACAACTCAATTGTTATCCCATCACTTGTATCCTCCCATTCCTCCCTCCCTCCTGCTTTCACCCTATTCCCCTCCCCTAGGTCTAAGACCGAGGGGGACCTCCTCCCCCACTATATGGTCATAAGCTTTCAAGTCTCATCTTAGTAGCTTGCTTATTCTTTCTTTGAGTGCCACCAGGCCTCCCCACCAAGGGGAGGTGGTCAAATATGGAGCACCAGAATTCATGTCACAGTCAGTCCCTGTTCTCCACATAACTGTGGAGAATGCCCTGTCCATTGGGTAGATCAGAGTAGGGGTTCAATGTTTACTATTGTATTGTTCTTGGTTAATGTAATAGTTTGAGCTGACCCCCCTGGGCCCTGATCCACCCAACACCATGTTTTTCTTGTAGGTTTCTAGGACCCTCTGGGCCCTTCTATTTTTCCATCTCCTATATTTCTCTTACCTAGAGTCTCAGTAGGATGTCTTTACATCTATCCCAGTCTCCTGGTAAGTGGAGACTTTCGTGGGACTTGCCTTTTGGGCTAGTGCCCAATTATAAGTGAGTATATACCATGTGAGTCTTTTTGTTTCTGGGTTAACTCACTCATTATGATCATTTCTAGTTCCATCCATTTGTCCACAAATTTCGGGATTTCCTTGTTTTTAATAGCTGAGTAGTATTCCATAGTGTAAATGTAGCACAGTTTCTTTATCCATTCTTCAACTGAGGAACACTTAGGCTGTTTCCAGGTTCTGGCTATTATGAATAAGGCTGCTATGAACATGGTTGAGCATATGTCCCTGTTGTGTGGTGAAGCATCTTCTGGGTATATTCCAAGGAGTGGAATAGCTGGGTCTTGAGGAAGCCCTATTCCCAGTTTTCTGAGAAAGTGCCAGATAGATTTCCAAAGTGGAACCATCACTTGATACTCTGTCATCTATTACTCCTTTGCTTTTCTTCCCTTGCTTTACTTTTATTTTGAGGATTAAAAAAATTTTTATTTTTAATTTTTATGTGTCTGCATGTTTTCCCTATATGTTTGTAAGTGAAACGGATATGTGCAGTGTGTGCCTTGGTGAAAAGAAGGAATTGGATTCCTTGGAGCTGGAGTTGAAGTTATGACTTTAGGACTCTCTCTAGCTCAACGTCCATCCTTCTTTATTTCTTTAAACTATAAAATGCCTATCTTGCCTCTTGGTGACTATTGAGATAGGGCTTGAGTCAGACCTGAAGTGTTGATTTGGGAGTTGCTGCTGGGGACGTGTGGCTCTTCTATTTCTTGTATCTGAAAGTCTTCCCAAGGCTTAGACAAGGATCTAAAGTTATGTTTTCTAATTGACTGCAGTTGCTTTGACACTATTTTCACTGTTTCCCCCCCTTGCAATGTCTTCATACAGCTTTCAAAATATTATCAAACTATTTTTCCTGAGGGCCTATCTGAATATCTCTGATTTAACCTAAAACCTTCTGAAGATGAGGTAGGAGCCATGGTGGGTTTTGCCTGTCTGTTTGAGTTCTGGTTTTCTAGTCCCCCCCCCCCCCCTTGATTCCACTTTTGCTCATATCTTTGGTTTTCTTGTGATCACTCTGAAAGTCAATGTCTTTTGTGAGACAGGAATACCATTATTAACAAACATGGCCATGAGCAGGACAGACGGCCACATGGACACCAAGTGTGTATTTGATCAACTGCTCTCTCTCCGGGACCCTTTCCAAACGTCTCCATCTTGTCCGTGTGTCCGTAGTCTCCTTGGCTGGGCTCCTGCAAGCTGGAGCTGCCCAGTGTCGCCTGATCTCCCGATGCCGGTTCATGGAGCCAGCGCTGAGATCTCCGCCAAGGAGGCCCCCTAAACACTTACAGGTATGACCAAGAAATTCCAATTCCAACTGTCTGTCTTTAAACACAGAGGAGGCAAACACAGAAGGTCTTCGTTGGTGGTAATTTTCCTTCCAGTCATGCAGTAAAATCTGAGAGAATGCAGCTCTTTCGTTAAAACACACACACACACACACACACACACACACGTAAATAAAAAAAAAAACAACTGGCAGAAGAAAGAGAATGAGGCCGAGTTTCATTTTGGCCCTGAGGGTCAGTGAAGTATCCTGGCATCCTCTTCATTGCCACACTAATAATAATTATCTTCTTTAATGAGCTTGAATTGGTTTCTGTTATAGCTCAGAGCATCTTGACCATGCTAGTATATGTGAGAGTGATTTGTAGACCAGGGTTAGGTATCACTAATGTCTTTTACTTATGCTCTGCATTTTCTTATTATGCCCCAGTCATCGTTGTCAACAGAAATGTCCCGCAAGGTGTACCAAGGGGCCTTTACTACCGGTATCGTGTCGTTGTACTTTGATAGCCTGCTAAGGGATTCTGGAGCAGGAAAGAAAGTGGGGCGTCTGTGCGAGCTAGCTAAGACTGGGTCTGGGAAGAACACACCGATGCCAGAACACTCAACAAAAAGCGCCCCTGGGGCAAGAATTACGGTAGAAGGGCTGGTGCTGGTACGTCATGACTGACAGAGCTGCGGGATACTGTTTCATGACGTACTTCCGGCAACACTCTAAACTAGCGCATCACTATTCCGTGGTCCATTTTGGTTTGGCCTCCATTGCTTTCAAATGCGAACTCTGAGGGGTGAGATTAAAGTGAGACAGTTGCGCCTCAGGCTCCGAGGCGGAAGTGGTAAGTTAAACTTCTTTCCTTTAAGTTCACACCTTTAAAGACATTAAGGCTAACTCTGACAACCTCAATGCATATTCACACGTTGTGAGGGAGCTGAAAACATGCTTGTTGCGAGCGAGCGACCTTGCTGTTGCGACCCAGGTGAAAGCCTCACCACGCCTCTCACACAGGAAGTCAATAAGCGAGGTTAATTGCAGGCATCCTGTTGGACACAATCCTGGCGTCACAACAATGGTACGCAGCCTTGCCCTTCGAGGGCCGTGTGAGCGTGCATGGCAAGTGTCAAGGGTGGCAGGACGTTGAGGAAAGCCACATGTCTTAGGCGTCCCTTCTGTTGTGTTAAAATGCCTGGGCAGTGAGGAGAGCTGGCTGTGTCCCATCACTGGGAAAGGAAAGGAAAATCTCGAGCGAACGCAGTGGCTCTGTAGCTGTTTTTAGAAAGCAATAGAGGTTGGAAAGTGGGCCAGAGAGAGGCCTGACCTAAGCCATGTCCCGATGAGAGGCAGCTAGTCAGTGAAGAGTCAGGAAAGACAGGAAGACTCCTTGCTAAGGGAGCCGATGAGGCCAAGCAGGCTTCCCCTTGACGCAAACAGTGTCAGAGGAGCCCAGCGTCCCTTGTGGAGTGGGTAGAGGACCACTGCCCTCCACTCTCTGCACTCAATGATTTCAATAGTTTTAAGCACCCTGAAAAACAGATGGCCGTGCAGTTTTTCTCCTCTCAGAGCTGCCTGCTATAGTATGTTTTCATTAAAATAAGTCTGCATCTTAGTTGAGTCCAGGCACAATCCTGTAATGCCAGCACTTGGAGGGGGTGCTGTGGGGTAGTTGGAGGCCAGTCTAAGCCTCTTAGTGAGACTCCGCCTCAAAAGACAGCAACAGGGCCTGGAGAGATGACGCAGTGGCTAAGGGCATCTACTATTCTTGTGGAGGACCTGAATTTAGCTCCCAGATCGCATGTGAAGTGGCTCATAACCTCCTGTATCTCCATCTCCAGGGAGAGCGGCTGCCTCTGGCCTCCGCAGCATGTACTTATGCTATGTTTAAGTTTATTAAATAATTTAAACAAATTAATAAATACACCGTATATTATCAATCACTATTCTTAGCCATTTGGTGGTGTGCTAATTAGAGAATATCAAATATAAAGACATATATGTTTGCAAATCTTACATAATTATATTGTGAGTCAAGTATTTAAAAGCAGGGCTGAAGAGAGAGGCCAGTTGTAGTCAGTGCTGTAAAAGGAGAGGCCTGGGGGTCACAGGCAAGCCATCCTAGCCTCCTCCGTGAGTGTTAACCTAGAGAAAGCCCACACCACACACACACACACACACACACACACACACACACACACCACCACCACCACATACACACACACCACACCACCACATACACACACACATAACACACCACCACATACACACCACACCACCACATACACACACACATTCCACACACCACACACACACACACACACACAGACACACAGACACACACACACACACACACACACACACACACACACGTGCATGCACACGTGCCCATTAGTGCCAAGAATGTTGTAACACCAAGAAAGAAGTAATCCTGTTCCTTGGTTATTTTGCAAATAAATAACACAGAAAGGCACAGAATTAACTATTCAACATAATGTCAAGTCCCATGGTTAGCGATGCTTTCTCTTATACAGATTTTTTTCTGGTTAGTGAATGCTGTATAATTTAAGGAACATACTCTTTGGAATTCGGTCTAGGTGTGGAGCCTGGCTCTACAGCAAGTGTATCATTGTGGGCAGAGATTATAATCTCTGAAGAACTCAGTTTTCTTTTGGATAAATTGGAAGTAAAACCTACATTACAGTCCTAATAATAATTGCATACAGAACAAATGCAAGGCATCGGGAATTAGTAGAGTTTGGTGAATGTAATTTACAACCTTTCCCCTATAGATTAAACATTGTTTTGTTTACATTCTGTGTCTGTGCATATGTAAATGCGGGTGCCTGCAGAGTCCAGAAGACATCATCAGATCCTCTAGAGCTGGTGTTCCAAGAGGTGTGAACCATCTGATGTGGATGCTGGGAACTGAGCCTAGGTCCTTTACAAGAGCAGCAAACATGCTTAACCTTGGAGTTATCTCTCCAGCATTACAGTTTCCCCATTTATTAATTTATTTTGGAGATTATTATATAGTCACATCATGTCTTCCTCCCTTCTCTCTTCCAACCCTTCCATATGTCTCTCCTTGCTCTCTTTTTAAATTCATGACCTCTTTTTCATTAGCCATTGTTAGATACATAGGTGTATATGTTTATGCATACATATTTCTAAGTATATCATGCTCAGCCTGTATAATGTGATTTGTATGTAAGTTTCCAGCGCTGATCATTTGGTAATACACAGTTGGCACGCTCATCCCTGGAGGAGTCTGCTTCTCCCACTCCTAGCCGTCCAATACACAGTTGGCACGCTCATCCCTGGAGGAGTCTGCTTCTCCCACTCCTAGCCGTCCGGAATTGCCTGGAGTTCTTCATACAGCGTTGAGGCCTCATGGGTTTTTCCGCTTATCCACTTTGGCATATCTGTTCTTGTTGGCCATATTCAGCTCATGGTTAGGCAGCCATGTTAGTGAGAGTTTGTGGGTGCAGCTCCTGACATAACCAGGAGACACAATCTCACAGCAAACTCCCCAATCCTCTGAACCCCGCAATCTTTTCAGACGCCTCTTCAGCAACGCTCCTCGAGCCCTGGGTGTGGTAGTCGTGTTGTGGAGACTGGGCTCCACAAGTCGGCATTTTTATTTCTTGTGCTTTTCTGTAGTGGTCTCTGTCTGCTGTAAAGAGAAATCTCTTTGATGAGGGGTGAGAAATACACTTATCTGTGGGTGTAAGAACGAAGGTTCCGAATATAGCTGGAAATTATGCTGTTTTAGTTAAGCAGTAGTTGTAGGTTCTCTTCCAAGATCTATGACGTCACTAGCCCTGAATGGGTTGCCTGGGTTTCCAGTGTAAGGCACAATTTCTTTCTTGTCAAGCAGGTGTTAGGTCTAATTAAAGAACTTTTGGTTGCTGCCAAGGTATACGTGCCACTATTGCACCCTTAGGGTAATTGTGCCCCCCTGGTGGCTGTTGTGGTGTATAAGCACCCTATCCTACCTATGTGGGTAGTGTAAGCAAAGGTGCAGTGAAGTCACCAAAGCAAGCCACTCTACGGGTGGAAGTCAGCTTATTTGGGAATCTAACTACCAAGCTATCTCTTGGTGGGCTGAGAACAGTGGCTGATGGGAAAACCCTTGTCAGTTTTACTGGGACAGTGACAGGAGCAAGGCCGTGGGCCAGAACAAGCTGGGATTTAGCATGGAGGCTTTGGTCTGGCACAGGCTGTTTGGGTTAATTAGCAGCTATAGGCTCTTTGTCCAAGGTAGTTGACCTTTCTCGGGTCATATAGGAGAAGTAACATCTTTCCCGGCCGAACAGAAACCCACCACACTAGAATTTTGAAGAACTCTGTTTTTTAGATTTGTGTTTATCTGATGGTGATTCTTCTGTTTATCCAGGGAGAGTCCATCCTGAGCAGAGTCCCGGCTGTCACTCAGGATGCTGTCAGCAGCACTGCCATTTTTGGGAGCCCAGTTTGCACACAGCAGGCAGGACTATTGATCACTTTTCTCCCATGGACCGTGTGTTAATCCTTCTGCTACCATGAAAGGTAGTCTTTAGGGAGGAGGCATTCTGGTAAGTTCTGGCTCAAAGGCCTCTGGGGGGGCAGGGCAACCAGGGTAAAAGCAATAGGCTGTATGGCTTGAGTTTCTTGGATAACCCTGACCAACAGCTCAAAAGATGGCTTCTCATGCCTGGTGTTGGGCATTTTGTTAGGTGGTCATTGTCTCTTAGAGGGTGCACAGTCAGCCCTGATGAGAAAAGACTGTTACAATTATGTATGTATGGTTATACATAGAATCACATGTATTTTAGTTTTTTAAGAAGACAGTTAATGGTATGACTCCTCGTGACTTTTTCAGACATCCTTATGGCTATTTTACCATCTTCCTTACTTCTTCTCTGTTTCTGTTTCTGCCTGAGGAGCCCCCCTCCCCCCTTTCCCGTGTCCCTTCTCAGATCATCTCTGCCTTCCTACTCCTTCCCGCCACCCACCTCTGGCTTGCTCCTCCTTCCAGCCTACGTTTTAGACCAATAACTGTACAACATTATTTTTTTTTAAATGTCCGTCTTTCCCTTCAGTTAAACTTGGCTTTTAATTCCTTTTCTTTTCAGCGAAGACACCACAAAATAAGAACAACGAAACCAGCGGCAAATGATCCCCGTGCGATCAGCGGATCAATACCCCTGGTGTCAGTGTCACACCTAGCCTTTGGTAGGTGCTAGGTGACTGGGGGACTGGAAATTCATTAAGTGCTTTAATTTAAACATTTCAAGTTTTACTTTGGAAACAGGGAGGATATCACAGTTTTCCAGTAGGGAATTATAGCGTCCTTAGAGAAATATCTCCATGTGTAGAAGGGAACTATTGTTTCCAAGAATGAGACTGTGGCAGCAGCTGCTGCCATCCATTCCCAGGGGGGATGATTTCAGCGACATCCCAGAGCGTTGTCCCACCAGCCTTGCCCGTTGCTCAGCGGGTGTCCTTGTGGTGTGTGCTATATGCCGAAACAATCTTAAGAGCAGCCTCTCAAATGTGGCATTTCTGAATGTCACTTCAAAAGTTTTAGTTTTATTTACTTAAGAATTGGAATACTGTGTTTTCAGTGTTTGGAGGTCAAATGCCTCATGTACCTGAAGTGCGCACTCCACCACTGAGATTCCCCTTGACCCCCAGCTTTTTTCCTTCTGAGACAGGGTTACTCTAGGTAGTCCTGGGTGTTCTGGAACTTTCATTGTAGCAGGCTGGCCTTTAACTTGAAGACCGACCTGTCTCTGCCTTTAAATTAATGAACATTTTAGAAAATATCAGTTTGGTCCTGATGCAGAGTACAGAAAGCAATAAATAATTCTATAGCCTTTCTGTTCCTGCAATGCTGAACTAGCTTTGATTCATTTATTGTTTTTCTATTTTAAATAAATTTTCTGTGCTTTTTTTATTTTCCAGCAATCCAAACAATTTGATGTGGTTTTTGTTGTTCCCTCCTCTTTTATTGAAAATGGATGGTCCCCCTCACATAATACACCCTGATCACTGTTCCCGTGTCCCTCGTCCTCCCAGTCCTCCCAGTCCTCCCCACCTTCCGTTCCATCTGGATCCACCCCTTTCTGACTCTCACTAGAAAACAGGCTTTCAAGGAATAATATAATATAATAATATATAATAAAATGTACTGAAATAGGACAAAACAAACAAGCAGCAGAAGAAGAGCCTCCAAAAAGACACAAGAAGCAGAGGCTCAGTCATTGCATACACAGGAGGCCCATAAAACGTGACTTCATTTGTGCATTGATCATAGAAACATGACTCCATATGTGCATTGATCATAAAAACATGACTCCATATGTGCATTGACCATAGAAACATGACTCCATATGTGCATTGGTCATGCTGATAAACAGCCTTATCTTCTTGGTGACTTCCATTTCCTCTGTCTCTTACACTCTTTCCCCTTCTCCTTCCACAGGGTTCTCTGAGCCCTTAGGGAAAGGATTCGATGGAGACATCTCATTTAGTGTTTCAAGGTCTCCCTTCCCCTCCTCCCTCCCTCCCTGCCCCTCCCTCCCTCTCTCAGTCTTTCTCTCTCTGTCTCTGTCTCTCTCTGTCTCTGTCTCTGTCTCTCTGTCTCTGTCTCTGTCTCTGTCTCTGTCTCTGTCTCTCTCTCTCTCTGTCTCTCTGTCTCTCTCTCTCTCTCTCTCTCTCTCTCTCTCTCTCTCTCTCTCTCTTTCTCTCTCTCTCCCCCTCTCCCATGTCTGGCTGTGCGTCTCTGTATTTGCTCCCATCTACTGCAGGAAGAATATTCTCTGATGATGGCTGAGCAAGGCACTGAGTGATGAGTATAGCAGAACGTCATCAGGAATCATTTTATTGCTGCTATTTTTTTTTTAAACAATAGCAAGCACATAGGGGCTAAGGCTCTATGCAGGCACCAGCTCAACTTCTCCTCCATGTTAAATGAGTTGGATACTTGCTGTCTTCAGCAATGAGGACTTGCCATCAATTTGTACAGAGCCACCTATAGTCTTGACAATAGCCTGGGCTGTTGGGGTCCCATGGGGACTCATTTGTAGCCCAATCCTGGGACCAGAAGCTGAACTTGGTGAGAAGAGATGGCCCGTTGCTGCTCTGACTCCCCCATCGTTTGGTGGTTTCATTTAGATTGCCTTCACTATATATGTATTTCAGGAAGATTCTACTGTATTAGGCTTCTATACTACCTCTCAAGTGGCCCTAAACTTTAGTTGTCTCTTCCTGTGTCTCCTCCCTCATCTCCTTTATCCCCACCTCTCTCCATTTGGTTCTCCTGTGTCAGTCACTGCCCACCCCAACCCACTGAGCCATAGCTACGAGTTCTGGTTCCCTTTCCTAGGGAGATGTATCTGTCTCCCCTAGAACCTGACTCTATATCTAACCTCTGTTGTTCTATAGGTTATCTATTGGG
Source organism: Acomys minous (assembly GCF_964271855.1). Lineage (NCBI taxonomy): Eukaryota > Metazoa > Chordata > Mammalia > Rodentia > Muridae > Acomys > Acomys minous. The sequence continues at coordinate 2,026,573 of NC_140490.1, forward strand.
TATCATCGAATGAACATCTAAAATGCACATATACCATATTTGTCCTTCTGGGTCTCAGTTAACTCCTTCAGGGTGAATTTTTTTCTAGTTCCAACCATTTACCTGTGAATTTCATGGTTTGTTTGTTTGTTTGTTTTTGGTGGCTCAGTGATTCTCCACTGTACAAATGCACCACATTTTCTTTATCCATTCTTCTGTTGATAGACATCTAGGTTGTTGCCAGATCTGGCTATTATAAGTAAGTGGTTGAGTAAGCATCTCTGTGGTAGGATGAAGCAACCGTTGGGTACCTGCCCAAGAGTGGTATAGATGTCTCTTAGGGTAGATGGATTTCCATCTTTCTGAGGAACTACCTGCCACACTGAATCCCGTTGTGGCTGTTTGAGTTTTCATCCCCGCCCCTCAATAGATGAGTGTTCCCTCATCCCACATCCTCACCAGCATGAGCTGTCATTGTTTTACTGACCTTGGCCACTATGACTGGTATAAGATGAAATTTTTTTTTGTAAGATGCAATCTTAATGTAACTTTAATTTATATTTTCCTGGTGGCTAAGGATACCAAACACTTCTTTACTTGTTTCTCAGCCCTTTGAGTTTCCTCTTTTGAGAATTCTCTGTTTAGACCTGACCATCATTTTAAAATTAGATTACTTTCTTGATACCTAGTTTTTTGAGTTCTTTATATATTTTGGGTATTAGCCCTCTATGCAGTTGGTAAAAATCTTTTCCTATTTGTAGGCTGCTGCTTTGTCACATGACAGTGTCCTCAGCTGTGCAGAAACTTCTCAGTTTCATGAGGTACCATTTATTAATTGCCAATCTTAGTGTCTGTGCTATCAGTGTTCTGTTCAGGAAGTCTTGGCCTGTGCCAATGAGTTCAAGGCTATTACCTACTTTCTCTTCCATTAGGTTCGGTGTATATGGTTTTATGTTGAGGTCTTTGATCTATTTGGAGTCGAGTTTTGTGCAATAAGTGTGGACCTATTTGGGTTCTTGTACATGTAACCATCCTGTTTGACCAGGACCATTTGTTTAAGATGCTGTCTTTTTTTTTCCCAGTTTGTTTTTCTCACTTTTAAAAGTAAAAAGTCAGGTGAGCATAGGTATATGGATTTGTGTCTGGATCCTTAATTCAATTCCATTGATCAATGTGTCTTTCTGTGCCAATACCATGCTATTTTTATTACTATAGCTGGGCAGTACAACTTGAAATTGAAGATGGTGATATCTCCAGCAGTTCTTTTACTATTCATGATTGTTTTAGCTATCTTGTTTCTTTTTAATGTTTCCATATCAAGTTGAAGAATATCCTCTTAAGATCTGTGAAGAATTGTGTTGGAATATTGGTAGTGATTGCATTGAATCTATAGGTTGCTTTTGGTAGGGTGGTCATTTTTAACTATATTAATCCTACACTCTGTGAGCATGAAAGATCTTTGCATCTTTGATATCTTCTTCAATATATTTTTTCAATGCCTTAAGTTTTTGTTTGTTTGTTTTGTTTTGTTTTTTATCATGCACGTTTTTCACTTACTGGGTTAGAGTTGCCACAAGACATATTATATTATTTTAGGTTACTATGAAAGGTGTTGCTTCCCCGACTTCTTTCTTATTCTATTTGTCATTTGTATGTAGAAGGGCTATTGATTTTTGTGAGTTAATTTCGTATCCAACTACTTTGCGGAAAGTGTCAGGTGTAGAAGGTTCCTGGTAGACTTTTTTTTTTTTTGTCATGTACATTTAAAATCTTTTTATCTGCAAATAAAAATACCTTAGGTATCTCGGCTTACTCCTTTCCCATTAGAATCCCCTTGATATTTTTCACCTGTTTATTGCTTTAGCTAAGACTTCAAGTACTATGTCAGATAGGTTGGAGAGAGTGAACAACCTTGGCTTGTTCTCAATTTTAGTGGAAATGCTCTGAGTTTCTCTCCATTTGGGTTGATCTTGGCTATGGACTTGCTGTAAACTACCTCAATTATTTTTGAGGAAGGCACCTTATATACCAACCATCTCCAGAACTTTTATCATGAAGGGGTGTTGGGTTTTGTCAAAGGCTTTTTCTTCATTTAATGAGATGATCATGTGATTTTGGTCTTTCAGTTTGTTTATGTAGTGGATTATATTTATTCATTTACATGTACTGAATCATCCCTGCAGCTCTAGGATGACGCTTACTTGATCATGGTGAATGATTTTTTAAAAATGTGTTCTTGGACTTTGTTTGTAAGTATTTGGTTGAGAATTTTCAGGAAATTTATATGTGATATACTTTCTTTGTTGAGTCTTTATGTAGTTTTGGTATCAGGATAACTGTGGCTTCATAAAATGAACTGGGCAATATTCCTTCTGTTTTTATTTTGTGGAATAATTAGAGGAGTATTGGCACTGACTCTTCTTTAAATGTCTGGGCCAATTCTCTGCTTAAGCCATCTGTCCTGCTTTCTGTTTTTGTTTTGCTTTTTTTTGTTTTTGATGTTGGTTTAATTGCTGGTTTTATTTCACTAGGGGTTATGGGTCTGTTTAAATTGATTATCCAATCTTGATTTAGCTTTGGCCAATGGTATGTACTAAGAAAGCTCTCCATTTCTTTTAGATTTTCCAATTTGGTGAAGTATAGGTTTTTAAAGTATGTCTTTATGAGTCTCTGGATTTCCTCAGTGTCTGTTGTTATGTCCCCCTTTTCCTTTCTGAGTTTGTTAATTTGGAACCCCTCTGTATGCCCTTTAGTTAATTTGGATAAGGGTTCATTAGACTTATTAATTTTCTCAAAGAAACAACTCTTTGTGTCATTGATTCTTTGCATTGTTATTTTTATTTGTTCTTTGTTTCTACTTTACTGAATTCAGCCCAATGTTTGATTTATTTCTTGCAGTCTACTCCTTCTGGGTGTGGTATTTTCTTTTCTAGAGCTTTCAGGTATGCTGTTAAGTTGCTCGTATGAAATCTCTCCATTTAATAAAAAATGTAGGTAGTTAGTGCTATGAACTTACCTCTTAGAACGCCTTCACTGTGCGCCACACTGTGCGCCATGCATTTGAGTACATTGTGTATTCATTTTCATTCTGTTCTAGAAAGTCTTTAATGTCCGTCCTGACTCCATGAGTTGTGAGCTTTCTGTTGTTTTTTTATTGTTGTTGACATCCATCTTTAATCCATGGTGGTCAGATGGAAAGTAAAATGCTATTTTAATTTTCTTTTATGTGTTGGAATTTGCTTTGTGTCCAAGTTGCTTTGTGTCTGACTTTGGGAGAAGTTCCATGAGTTGCTAAAGAAAAAGGTGTGTTATATTGTGTTTGGGTGAAATGCTCTGTAAATATCTGCCAGGATCGTTTAATTTATGACATTGGTTAGCTCCAGCATTACTCTGTTAGTTTTTGGTCTGGATGGCCTGACTGTTGGTGAGTGAAAGGTACTAAGATCTCCTGGTGGTTTGAGTAGGACTGTGCCCCAGAGGCTCATAGATGTGAACGTCTGGTCATTAGGGAGTGGTGCTACTTGACAGAGGTTAGAAGGTGTGGCCTTGTTGGATTAAAATGTGTCAGTTGGGGGGATGAGGGGGGAGCTTTGGGCCTTCAAACGCTCCAGGCAGGCCTAGTGGTGCTCTCTCTCCCTCTCCCTGAGATCGGGATGAAGAACTCTTGGCTCCTCCTGCAGCATCGTGTCTACCTGCAGGCTGCCATGCTCTCTCTCTCTCTCTGATGATGGACTAAACCTCTGAGATGTAAGCCAGCTCCAGTTAAATGTTTCCTTACTAAGATTTGCTGTGGTCATAGTGTCTCTTCATAGCAATAAAACATTGACTAAGACACATCAGTCTGTGAGGGTCAATATGTGATTTAAGCTGCAGTAGTGTTTCTTATATGGACCTCAGTGCTCTTGTGTCTGGTGCATAGATGTTAAAAATGTCCTTTTGGTGCATTTTTCCTTTGATGTGTATGTACTGTCCTTTTCTATCTCTTCTAATTAGTTTTGGTTTGGAGTCTATATGGCCATATTAAAATGCCTATACGACCTTGCTTTCTTGGGTCCACTGGCTTGGAATAAGAGTTGGTGGTCTATCCTTGATGTTAAGGTATTTTTCTTCAGGACAGCAGAAGGATGGATCCTGTCTTTGAATCCACTCTGTTACTCTGCATCATCTTTTACTGAGAAATTGAGACCATTGATGTTGAAAGAGATCAATGAGCACTGTTTGTTGATTTCTGTTATTTTGCTGTTATGGGGTATGAGTGTGCTTCCCTGGTCTGGGATTCTGGGAATATTTATTTCTAGTGTTTTCTTGGAGGTTTCCTTCTAATGCCTTCTGTAGGGCTGGGCTTGTAGATAGATGTTGCTTAAACTTTGTCTTATCATGCAATGTCTAATTTTTTTCCTCATGTATTGTGATTGAAAATGTGTTGCCAGGCAGTGGTGAGTCACATCCTTAATCCCAGGACTCAAGATACAAAAGCAAGTGGATCTCTGATTTGATGACTGCCTGGTCTACAGAGTAAATTCCAAGTCACCCAAGGTTACACAGAGAAACCCTATCTCACCGTCTCCACATACGACCAAACCAAAAAACAAAACCAAAATACAACCAAAAAGCCACCCCTCAAAAAAAAAAAACTGAAAGAAAAGATATTTTACTCAATATAGTAGTCTTGGGTGGCACGTGTGGTGTCTTGGAGTTTGTAGAATACTGGTTCAGGTCTTTCTGGCTTTTAAAGTCAGGAGTTAGTCTAAGAGGTCTGCTATCACATGTTGCTTGGCCTTTTCTCCTTCCATCTTTTAATATTCTTTCTTTTTGCTGTATGTTTAGTGTTTTAATATTATGGACTGAGGTCTAGTCTATTTGGTTTTGTATGATTCTTGTGCCATGATAGGAATCTCCTTTAGGTTAGGGAAGTTTTCTTCTACAATTTTGTTGAAAATATTTTCTGTGCCTTTGACTTGGGTTTCTTCTCCTTCCTGTTTTTCCTATTGGTAATAGATTTTTAAATTTTTATTTGTTTATTTATTTATTATTTATGTATTTATTTATTATTTATTTTGTCTTTTCATGGTCCCAGATTTCCTGGAATTTTTTTGGGGGGGGCCAGGTTAAAAAATTATTTAACACATTCTTTGGTCCAGTTATATCTGTTTCATCTATTATGTCTTTAATACCTGAGATTCTCTCTTCCAGCTCTTGTGTTCTGTTGTTAAAGCCTCTGAGGTTCCTGCTCACCTTCTCAAATATTTTATTTCTAGATTTCCCTTAGTTTGGGTTTTCTTTATTAATTTCCTACCACTGCTTGTTCATGGTTTCTTTAAAGGATTTCTCTTTATATTCAAAGGGTTATTTAAGATCTTTGTCTTGTGTTTCAGCTGTTTTGCTGTACTCAGGGCCTACTGTGGTGGGGTTGCTGGATCACGGTAGAGACCTATTGTCCTGGATGTTACTGGTTGTTATTTTATGCTGGTGTCTAGACACCTGGATTTGGGAAGATTCTAATCTTTGCACTGATATCTGGCCTTATCTTTGTTGGGTGGGTGTTTTATCCCCTGCTTTCTGTTGGCCTGTGGTGGCTGTGGGTCTCCTGATGGGAAATTCTTTTGGGATCCTTATAGTTGTGGCCACTCAGGCTTTCAGGCAAAAATGTGTTCCAAGGTATTAGAGGCTGGAAATTAGGAATGATATGGGCTAGGAGGGCTAGAAGGGCTGAGGGCTAGGAGGGCTGAGGGCTGAGGGCTGAGGGCTGAGGGCTGAGGGCTGAGGACTAGGAGGGCTGAGGGCTAGGAGGGCTGAGGGCTGAGGGCTAGGAGGGCTGAGGGCTAGGAGGGCTGAGGGCTAGGAGGGCTGAGGGCTAGGAGGGCTGAGGGCTAGGAGGGCTGAGGGCTGAGGGCTAGGAGGGCTGAGGGCTAGGAGGGCTGAGGGCTGAGGGCTGAGGGCTAGGAGGGCTGAGGGCTGAGGGCTAGGAGGGCTGAGGGCTGAGGGCTAGGAGGGCTGAGGGCTGAGGGCTAGGAGGGCTGAGGGCTGAGGGCTAGGAGGGCTGAGGGCTGAGGGCTAGGAGGGCTGAGGGCTGAGGGCTAGGAGGGCTGAGGGCTGAGGGCTGAGGGCTGAGGGCTGAGGACTAGGAGGGCTGAGGGCTAGGAGGGCTGAGGGCTGAGGGCTAGGAGGGCTGAGGGCTGAGGGCTGAGGGCTGAGGGCTAGGAGGGCTGAGGGCTGAGGGCTAGGAGGGCTGAGGGCTAGGAGGGCTGAGGGCTGAGGGCTAGGAGGGCTGAGGGCTAGGAGGGCTGAGGGCTGAGGGCTAGGAGGGCTGAGGGCTGAGGGCTGAGGGCTAGGAGGGCTGAGGGCTGAGGGCTGAGGGCCTAGGGCTGAGGGCTGAGGGCTGAGGGCTGAGGGCTGAGGGCTAGGAGGGCTGAGGGCTGAGGGCTAGGAGGGCTGAGGGCTGAGGGCTAGGAGGGCTGAGGGCTAGGAGGGCTAGGAGGGCTGAGGGCTGAGGGCCTAGGGCTGAGGGCTGAGGGCTGAGGGCTAGGAGGGCTGAGGGCTGAGGGCTAGGAGGGCTGAGGGCTAGGAGGGCTGAGGGCTGAGGGCTAGGAGGGCTGAGGGCTAGGAGGGCTGAGGGCTAGGAGGGCTGAGGGCTGAGGGCTAGGAGGGCTGAGGGCTAGGAGGGCTGAGGGCTGAGGGCTAGGAGGGCTGAGGGCTGAGGGCTGAGGGCTAGGAGGGCTGAGGGCTGAGGGCTGAGGGCCTAGGACTGAGGGCTGAGGGCTGAGGGCTGAGGGCTAGGAGGGCTGAGGGCTGAGGGCTAGGAGGGCTGAGGGCTGAGGGCTAGGAGGGCTGAGGGCTAGGAGGGCTAGGAGGGCTGAGGGCTGAGGGCCTAGGGCTGAGGGCTGAGGGCTAGGAGGGCTGAGGGCTGAGGGCTAGGAGGGCTGAGGGCTGAGGGCTAGGAGGGCTGAGGGCTGAGGGCTAGGAGGGCTGAGGGCTGAGGGCCTAGGGCTGAGGGCTGACGGCTAGGAGGCCTGAGGGCTGAGGGCTAGGAGGGCTGAGGGCTGAGGGCTGAGGGCTGAGGGCTGAGGGCCTAGGGCTGAGGGCTGAGGGCTAGGAGGGCTGAGGGCTGAGGGCTAGGAGGGCTGAGGGCTGAGGGCTAGGAGGGCTGAGGGCTGAGGGCTGAGGGCCTAGGGCTGAGGGCTGAGGGCTGAGGGCTGAGGGCTGAGGGCTAGGAGGGCTGAGGGCTGAGGGCTGAGGGCTGAGGGCTAGGAGGGCTGAGGGCTGAGGGCTAGGAGGGCTAGGAGGGCTGAGGGCTGAGGGCCTAGGGCTGAGGGCTGAGGGCTGAGGGCTAGGAGGGCTGAGGGCTGAGGGCTGAGGGCTAGGAGGGCTGAGGGCTGAGGGCTAGGAGGGCTGAGGGCTGAGGGCTAGGAGGGCTGAGGGCTGAGGGCTGAGGGCTGAGGGCTGAGGGCTGAGGACTAGGAGGGCTGAGGGCTAGGAGGGCTGAGGGCTGAGGGCTAGGAGGGCTGAGGGCTGAGGGCTGAGGGCTGAGGGCTGAGGGCTAGGAGGGCTGAGGGCTGAGGGCTGAGGGCCTAGGGCTGAGGGCTGAGGGCTGAGGGCTGAGGGCTGAGGGCTAGGAGGGCTGAGGGCTGAGGGCTGAGGGCTGAGGGCTGAGGGCTGAGGGCTGAGGGCTAGGAGGGCTGAGGGCTGAGGGCTGAGGGCTGAGGGCTGAGGGCTGAGGGCCTAGGGCTGAGGGCTAGGAGGGCTGAGGGCTGAGGGCTGAGGGCTGAGGGCTAGGAGGGCTGAGGGCTGAGGGCTGAGGGCTAGGAGGGCTGAGGGCTGAGGGCTGAGGGATGAGGGCTAGGAGGGCTGAGGGCTGAGGGCTGAGGGCTGAGGGTGTCCATAGGAGATAGTAAAGCAGAGTGTTCCACCAGGATCTACTTGGTGGGAATGGAGGCAGAGAGTGAGGAGAGGCCACACCGGATAGTGGTGGGTTAAGTACGTGGGTTGTACTCTTTGGAAGGGCCTTAAGGAAGGAGTCATGCTGAACGCATTCCTTCTTAGGGAAGCTGGCTAGGGCACAAGGAAGAAATATGTGGGTATCAGCATAGAACAAGTGCTGCTACCTGAGGCTAACATGCATCTATTCAACCAAAGTCCTCAAGCAATTGCTAGCTACCAAGCCCCAGACTGGACACAGCATGTGTGATCCTATGCACTTAACAATTAGTTCATTCTAGAATTTGTTGAAACTCTGGAAGAGCCATGTGGAAGGAAACAGGGAGCCAAGTGGCAGTACTGTCTGGACGGTGACTGATCCCAGGACAATCCCAGGGGTCTAGCCTAATCCTCTACCACGTGTGTGGAACTGCTGAGTGGCGGGTTCCCAGGAGGCCACAGCCCATGGTTAAGAAGCCAGTAGTAAGTGCTCACACGGAAGGCCTGCTCGAGAACCACTTTCATATGGTGTATTAAACACCTTAGCAGAGATTCAGTCAAGTCGGTGAAATAAATGCAAGCACATTTTTATGAGACTACTATGTAAAGAAACACATTAACTCAAATGCTTTCAAAGTGAGAAGCAGGCCTGTGAAAACGGCTCAGCAGGTTAAGGTGCGTGCCACCAAGCTCGGAGATCTGAGTTCAGTCACCGAGACGCTCCTCAGCATCAGTCCTATATGTTCTATACTGCTCCAAGTCTCAGTGACATGGAGTGGTTATATACCTTATTAAACATCATGTAGCTATTGAGAGGGCCAAGAGGGTCTTTAACCTTAACCTCTGACCCTAGAAGGAATTAATGGCCCTGACTGATGGTATGTCTGCTGTGGGATGAGACACATTGGGCAGCCAAAGCCCATGCTCTTCTGGTATTCTGTAACCCATAAACCTTGGAGGTACTTTTAACTGCCTTCTTGTTCTTCTTCTTGTTCTTCCTTTTCCTCCTCCTCTTCTTCCTTCTCCTCTTCCTCCTCCTCCCCTCTCCTCTTCCTCCTCTGTCCCCTTCCCTTCATTAGCCAGTATTTAAACCCTAATGTTTTTTACACCTGGTTGTTTTGAATCGGCCTATTTTCAAGACATTTTACCTAGACCACTGTAGTAATTTCCCAACTCTATGTCTCTTCTAGCTCAGACTTTACAGTGCTTCCAGGATGATTGTCCTAACAACTATGCTCATGCCACATCTCCCTGATACTCACACCCATCACACTAGCATCCCACAAACATAAGGACCATTTGAAGGGAAAACAGAGCAGCAGATTTCAGTTGTGATCACAAAGTTAAATGTGCTTGCTTCCATCTCAGTTTTGGTTTTGCCCTCAATTATTTGCATTGACAACAAAACCCATATGTAAGTCCTTTGAGGTAGGACTGCAAGGATTTAGCAAATTGAGGGTGACATTTAGCTTTCTGACCAAAGCGTATTAGAAGCTTATGGGTGGGTGGGTGGGGAGCTGAGGGGGCGGGGCTTGGGTGGGGTGGGTGGGGAGCTGAGGGGGCGGGGCTTGGGTGGGGTGGGTGGGGAGCTGAGGGGGCGGGGCTTGGGTGGGGTGGGTGGGGAGCTGAGTGGGCGGAGCCTCACTCCTCTACACCTGGGAAATAGTTACAACATCCCCATGAATATATGGTGAAGTGATAACAATAAGGCATTTCTAAAGCCTTTCTCACATTAGCACTCAATCTGTGGTGGCTACTACGTGTGATGCAGGGCAACAGTGAGTGACAATGCCTGTGGTAAGTTGGTTCATTTCATTACTTAGGCTGCAGCTTGAACGACTGCCTTTGGTTTGAGCAGTTCTCTGGAAAGCTTTTTTTTTTTTTTTTTTTTTTTAAACCAAGAGACTATTCAATCAACTGAAAAACAAAATTAAATCAGAAAGATTAGCTTGGACAAATAACCCAAGTCCAACGAGAGTTCAATACAGTAGCGACCACCTCCGCGGCAGCTGCCCAGGGCTGCCCTAAGACCACCAATTCTTTCTAGTGTTCAGCTACAAGGGGCAGTCACTTCCTAGGCAGTGAATGGCGTGATTAGTAAGACTGTCTTTCAGCCTTTGATCTGGGAGCGCTCCTCAGCAGACTCCAAGGCCTAGATAGCCAGCTTGCAGCCTCCTAACCAACTTGAGAATGAGACCAAAGTTGAGGGTCCATCCAAGGGGTACTGTTCTGGGTAAGCAGAACTCTTGAGTTTTACAATCCTCTTTTCAGAACCAGGGGAAATCAGAATCACCATTCTCGTTTTATAGGAAGAAAACCCAAGGCACCCGGGGATTAAATAATTTGTATTGGAATGAGATTTTACTAACTCCATAGAAAATTGACCTAAAACTTAAACATGGATAAACCACATCCTTTATTTGAACAATATTTTACAGTTTATGATGAAAGAATACTTGGAGATGGAATTTCCTGATTGCCGGTTTGTGAATTCACAGAAGGTCACACAACTTCCCTTCCATCCAGCAAACATTTACTCTGCATGTACCGAGTGTGAGGCACAGTGATGGCTCTGGAGATGGAGGCTCGCTTACAACCAGGGCCTATCTGCAGGGAAGACAGGGCACACACACACCAGGGCAACATTCGAGACAGCTAGCAGTCCTACAGCAGAGACAGAAATCTGTCCAGGTTCCAGTAGGGGCCCAGAGAGCAGCCAGGCGTGGAAGGTCACTGCTTTGTCCTGGGTGGGCTTGGCAACAGCGAGAACACGACTAAACACCGAAGAGTGTCAGCTCTTGCCAACATCAAGCCCACAAACAGGTAAACACATGGTACACGCGAGTGTTGCAAGTCATAAGCGCCGTGTGCAGGTCATGTTACCCTTTGTGTTTCGGATCTGAAAGGGGGTTGTAGTGTCCTCCAACTCTCAGATGGAAAAAAAAAGCTTTGGGGTGACGTACAGTTTGACTCTAAGTAATAATTCCTTCACCGATAGCTGTCCTGTCAGAGCCCAGTCTTGCTGAGTGGCGGGCCTGAAGTCAATCCAGAGGTTTATGGTGAGGAGGAGGTGGAGAGGTAGGATTTGCTAAAACCAGACCCAGCTTTCAACCTACTTACACTCTCCGTGCCTGCAATATTCCCTTGGCCTCCCGGCGGTTCTCGACCTTCCTACGGCTACAGCCCCTCAGTACAGTTTCTTATGTTGTGGTGATTCCCAACCATTGGCTATTACTACATGACTGTAATTTTGCTCCTGTTGTGAATTGTAATGAAAATATGTGGTAGGCAGGGTATCCTGATGTGTGACCCCCAGAGGGGTCATGACCCACAGGTTGAGAACTGCTGCCTTACAGCAGCTCTGGGACCACCCAGCCATTGGGCTTTCTCCTCACCTGTGGCTCCTGAGCAGTGAGTCTCCTTCTCCCTATGAAGTGTTCATGGTCCTTTCATGTTCCGGCTGCACTTAGTCCTTGGGTAATTGCCTATCACCCTGCTGTAACCTCTGTTACAATATAAACATCTATTACAGGCACCTGTCTCCAACTTATTTTTTTTTATATTTTTTTTATACTTTAGATTTTTGAGACAGAGTCTCACTCTGTAGCTCAGGCTGGCCTGGGAGTAGGTAGCCTAGGCTGGGTTTGAAGTCCTGGCAATCCTCCAGCTCAGCCCGCCTGAGCGCTGGATTACAGGGGTGAGCCACCATACCCAGCCTTTGTTTCTATTTAGATTTTTCCTCCAACACCCAGATTTCACCTTTGAGGGGGGGGCACAGGTTCCTTGGACTAAAGATTACCCATAGCGTCTGCTTCTGTGGACCGTTTTCTATCATGGAAACTACTAACCCCGTGAGTCAGGAACTCTTGCATCTAAGTCCACACACACACACACACACACACACACACACACACACACACACACACACACACACACCCCAACCAAATAACGTCTGCAGGGAGAGCCTCCCAGCCTAGTGAAGAACCTGTAGACTCCTGCCCACCTCACACAGGGATACATTGTCTTGATTCTTTTTCAAATTATTTTTTTCTAGTCTGCTACTTGACTTTGCTACAGTTTCTCATCATGGGAGTTTCCACCTCAAACTGTCTCATCTGGCCTGAAGCTTTTAACAGTTCTCATCACCTTCATTCTTATTTCATACCCTTTCTGTTATCCACAGTGCAGCTAAGGGCACTTAAGTAAACCTGGTCACATTACTTCCTTGATTAAAATATAGTCTTCCCCCACCCCCAGACAGGTCCCGTCTGACCTAGAACCTGCTCTGTAGACCAGGCTAGCCTCAAAGTCATAGAGATCCCCTTGCCTCTGTCTCCTGAGCCTCAGGGATTCAAGGTGTGTGCTGTCCCCATCAGCCTCTGGGCTTTTTTTTGCTTGCACTTAAGATAAGCCACAGGTGTTTATGGTCCATCTGATGTGGCTGGAGGGCACTCTACTCTTTTCTTCTGGTTCATAAGCAAGTTATCCACGTCTTTGGACACCCACCCATCTTCCTAGCCTTCAGCACTAGGTGAGTGTGTGATCTGTCACCCCGAGGAAGGCAAGATGATCCACAAAATCTGTGCTAGGAATGCTCATCTCCCTGGAAATGAGGGTAGACACAGCCTTGCCTCAGATCCAGAGTGGAAAGGCATGGGTTACAAGCTGTTGGCCTTCATTCATCTTCTTCCACGTCTCCAGGTCTAATCTTTGATTCTGGACAACAGGAGGAAAAACCTCTTAAGGTTTGCTTATTCAAGTAGTAGATTATTCCTGCTCATCTTTATTCTTCAGTTTTTTAATTGTATAATGACACCAGGGTCATCTGTTCAGTTCACTGAAATGTCTTTGTTTTATATATCTTTGTAAATATCTGTTTAGTTTACTGAAATATCTTAGCATAGAGAAAATCACTAGTGGATAAAGGGGGAAAAAACCAATAAACAATCATGGAAATACCTACCATTAAATACACCACCATTACCACCCCACCTGAAAATGTGAGTAGAAGCAATAAAGAAAACACAAGCTGAAGGAACCCTGGAGATGGAAACCCTAGGGAAGAGAACAGGAACCACAGACACAAGCATCACCAACAGAATCCAAGAGATGGAAGAGAGAATCTCAGGTGTAGAAAATATAATAGAAGGAATTGATATATCAGTTAAAGAAAATACTAAATCTAAAAAATTCCTGACACAAAACATCTAGGAAATCTGTGCTACCATGAGAAGACCTACCCCGTGAATAGTGGGAATAGAAGAAGGTGAAGAGTCCCAGCTCCAAGGATCAGACAATGTTTTCAACAAAATCATAAAAAAAATTTCCTTAATTAAAGAAAGAGATGCCTATAAACACACAAGAAACATACAGAACACCAATTAGACTGGACCAGAAAAAAAAAATCCTTCTGCCACATAATAATCAAAACATGAAATGTACAGAGCAAAGAAAGGAGATTAAAAGTCCCAAGGGAAAAAGGCCAGGTAACATGTGAAGACAGACCTATCAGAATTATGCCCAACTTCTCAACAGAGACTCTAAAAGCCAGAAGGGCCTGGTCAGATGTCTTGCAAACCCTAAGACACCACAGATGTCAGCCCAAACAACTATCCTCAGCAAAACTCTCACTCACCATAGATGGAGAAAACAAGATCTTCCAAGATAAAACCAAATTTAAACTATATCTATCCATAAACCCAGCCTATAGAAAATACTAGAAGGAAAATTCCATCCCAAGGAGGATAACTATAGCCAAGAAAACACAGGAAATATACAATCCCATACCAACAAAAAGCAAAAGAAGAGAAACACACACACACACACACACACACACACACACACACACACACCACCACCACCACCACCACCATCAAAATGACCGGAAGTAACAATTTTTGGTCATTAGTATTTCTCAGTATCAATGGTCTCAATTCATCAATAAAAAGACGCAGGCTAACAGAATGGCTGCCAAAGCAGGACCCATCATTCTGCTGCATACAAGAAACACACCTCAGCAACAAAGATACACATTAACCTCAGCATAAAGGTCTGGAAAAAGGTTTTCCAAGCAAAGGGACACCAGAAGCAATCTGTAATATCTAATAAAATAGACTTTTCAACCAAAATTAATAAAAAGAGATAGGGAAGGGCACTTCATACTTATTAAAGGAAAAATCCACCAAGATGATGTTTCAATTCTGAATATATATGCCCCAAATGCAAGGGCACCCACATTCATAAATGACACATTAATAAAGCTTAAATCACACATCAAACCCTACACATTAATAGTAGGAGATTTCAACACCCCTTTCTCACTAGTGAACAGGTCGTTGAGACAGAAACAAAACAGAGAATGAAACTAACTGAAATCCAATGAGTCAATTGGACCTAACATATCTACAGAACATCCCCTCCAAAGACAAAATAATATACCTTCTTCTCAGCATCTGTGGACTAAAATGGACCACATACACGGTCACAATGCAAGCCTCGACAGATTAAAAAAAAATGAAATAACACCTTGTATTCTATCAGACCACCATGGCTTAAAGCTGGACTTCAGAAACAACAGGACACCTACAAACTCATGGAAACTGAACAACGCACTATTCAATGACCACTGGGTCAAGGAGAAAATAAAGAAGTAAATTAAAGATTTTCTAGACTTCAATGAAAATTAAGGTATAACATACTCAAACTTATGGGACACAATGAAAGCAATGCTAAGAGGAAAGTTCATAGCATTAAGTGCCTTCGTAAATAAATTGGCATGATTCAGTTCTATCAATTTAAAAGAAAAACATTCCATGACAAAAACAAACAAACAAAAAACAAAAACAAATTTAAGCTCTTTCTGTCCACCAATGTAGTTCTACAGAAGACAATAGAAGAAAAACTTTAGTCTGAGGAGAAGAGTTAACTATACCCAAGAGGATATAGGAAAAAATAAATCCAAAACAGTTAACCAAATATATCTTTAAAAGAAAACCACCCCAAATCAACAATCACACGCCAGAAAACCAGGAATTAATAAACACTGCTTAATAATAACTCTCAAAACCAATTGCCTCGATTCCCCAGTAAAAAGATAGGGGCTAGCATGCTGAATGACAAAAACAGAGTCCACCGTGTTTTTTAAACCAGGGTTTTACAGTGAATGGGTAGCTCATAACTTTGGCTGGACTGACTGGCCTCTAAGTTTGAGGATCCCCCCACAGGCGCCCCCACTCCCCCCCTACTGCCCCCCTCCTGTCTCTGCTTCTCCCAGACTCGGGTTACAGATGTGCGGCAGTGCACTCAGCTGAGTATAAAACCTGAGTCCTCATACTTCATCAGCAACTGCTTGGTCGACGGAGCCACCTCCTGTGCCCAGTACCAGCCTGTATGGCCCTGCTGCCTCCTCTGTCAAGAGAGAAGCCATTGTGGGCCTTGATAATGTGAAGGAAGCAGCTTTTCCTCTGTGAGGGGTTGTGGTTCAAGGCCACACCTGCGGTGTAAACACTGGACTTTAACGCTTTGTGTCCAGGGCTCTAAAAGGCACGGAGGAAATTGCCAGAGATGAACATGCTTGGATGTCTATCTCCTGGTAACCAGAGAAACCAGATCTGAAAACCAATCCTTTTTCTTTTCTTTTGGAAAAAGTCTTGCTTTGTAGGCTAACCTGGGCTTTAACTTACTGTGGAGTAGCCTAGGCTGCCTTTGAATTCATGAACCTCCTGCCTCAGCATCCCAAATTCTAGAATTATACATAGACGTCACCATTCCTGGCTGTTGAGTATCCAGTCTTAATTTATACACTTAAAGCTGTAGTAGTGGGGGCAGTTGCTTAAAATTATTGTAAACTAACCTTGCCTATCTATTGGAGTCACTCATAAGTTTGCAAATATTTTTGGAGCTTAAGGACTTGAAAGAGTTTAAAAGTGAAACTTCACCACAGTGCAAATGTGTCTTTTATTTGTCACCCCAGTTATCTGACTTTATTAATTGTAACATATTTTTCTTCCTTTGTTTTTGGTGGGGACTGTGTTATTGACTTCTGTAAATTCCAGGTCTCCATAGCATCCACAATGGTGTGAGTGGAACTTCATTGTCTCTGAGCCAAACCACCACCATCTTCATGAGCTCAGCTATGCCCACTTGCAAACGACCACCATGGTTGGACTCGTTGATCTCTGACTTTCCCCTCACAGAAGGAAGGGTAAGGGGGGACTCGGGACCTTGGCCACCACAGAAGCCGTTCCTAACCAGTTGTTTGCAACTCTGACCTAACTGCACATTGCCTCAGGGAGGGCCTAGGCTCATACAGTCTGGGAAGGACGTGTGGGAGGAGATTCCATCTAGTAGGCAGTGGGAAGCTGTCATCCAACGCGGGGTGTAGGCCTTACTTTAGGTCTGTTTTAAAGTCACCCACACTCCTACTACACTGATGCCCCAGAGTGAACTTTTGTGGAATTCTTCCGGTTTGTCATTTGGTCCTTTGGAGGAAGGGCAGATGTGCCTGTCTCCCAGGGAAGGAATTTTAACACCACTAATGGCTTTTACCTCTTGCCCGGCTAACATTAAACTAACATCGGTTGATTGATGGGACCTGAAGAGATGCCTGGGTTTATATACTCTATTAATTGCTGCTAATCAAGAAAATGAAAGGTGAGTAAAGCTGAATCAGTCCTGAGAAATCATGAACTCACGCCTGGTGACAGAGAACCTGTCAGGGCTTGAGATTATTTAGAGGGTTAATTTTTTGCATTAAGGTGGAAGTATATACTTTGCCTGCTTCCTTCTTTGTCAGCAATGATTTCTTGGTTATGCACATTGTGAATTTGTGCCCTGCTGGGAATGTCCCAACAACCCTACCATACCAGCAAAACCAGACTGCTTACTGTAATGCTCATTTCAGATAGATTGTCTAAGTTTGTTTGCCAAGGGCCAGCCTAACTCACATCTTGAAACAAAACCTTGACCCTAACACCCCTTGCGGCTGAATATTACCCTAGCAGTGTCCTACACAAGAATGCTTTGTGCTGGAGAGATGGCTCAGTGGTTAAGAGCACTGCCTGCTCTTCCAAAGGACCCAGGTTCAATTCCCAGCACCCACATGGCAGCTCACAACTGTCTGTAACTCCAAAATTTGACACCCACACACCAACGCACATAAATTAAAATTAAATAAAATATTTTTTAAAAAAAGAATGCTTTGTGCTGTTTAGATTCACCTTACTTGTCTTCTCTCTTGGAATTGAGCTCTCTCTAGCTCTCTCTAACTCTCTCTAGCTCTCTCTAACTCTCTCTAGCTCTCTCTAGCTCTCTCTAACTCTCTCTAGCTCTCTCTAGCTCTCTCTAGCTCTCTCTAACTCTCTCTAGCTCTCTAGCTCTCTCTAGCTCTCTCTAGCTCTCTCTAGCTCTCTCTAGCTCTTTCTCCCCTTCACATTAGGGACTCATTTGTTTTTTCAGCCTCTGTTCTCACGTTGAGACTATTTTTTCAGAGGGTGTATGTTCCAATGTCACTTTCTTCTGGCTAGCCTTGTTATTGCTGAGGCCCCAGCAGCCATGCATTTGGTTTGGTTTTGACTTGTTTTTGAGCTCCTTGCCACCTGCCATTTGTCCTGGCCATGGGCTGAGAACCCGGCTTCCGGCTTTCACCCGGTTCTCCTGTTGCTGACACTCACACCACCCAGTCACCCTAGTGCTGTAACCTGCTTACACTTTATTGGCCTCCGTTGAGATCTGTTTTAGTTCCTACCATAACTGTGGCTCCTCCATTAACACCCGCTGTCACTTTCAGCATGCCAGAAGCCATTTTGCCTTCAAGTATTCATTTTGGTCATAAGCCCGGTGGTGGTGGTGGCACATGCCTTTAATCCCAGCACTCGGGAGGCTGAGGCAGGTGGATCGCTGTGAGTTTAAGGCTAGCCTGGTCTACAAAGTGAGTCCAGGACAGCCAAGGGTACACAAAGAGCCCCTGTCTTGAAAACAAAACAAAACACCAAAACAACAACAACAACAACAAAAACAACAACAACAACAACAACAACAACAAATAAGGTGAAATTAAATCCACGTTCTCAGTCTCCTACCTGCCTGGGAGCTTGAACCGCATTTTCCTGACAACTCGATGCTTGTTGAACATTCTTCTTGAATTAATGACTTATGTTCCTCATAAACAAAACCCACAACATCCTGCTATGTCCATTTCTCCCAGAATGCTGGGGATCTAGAAAGTCCCCAAGCCTGTATCCCAGCCAACCAGCTTAAAATGCTTTGTCTAGCTGCCTGGATACATTGTGGCTCGGAAAAGAATTGATTCTTCTTGTGTTTAATTGGTCCAGATGATGTCATGCTGCCCTCCTCTTGTTTTCTACATCCAGCGACCTGGTTGTTACCTGATTGCAGGTGTGTGTGTGTGTGTGTGTGTGTGTGTGTGTGTGTGTGTGTGTGTGTTTAATAAAATGCCTGCCTTAGAAACAGACCAGCATCATAGTCTGGCATCTGAGCCCAGGCTATGTCCATGACTGGTCAGTTTTTGTTCAGTGTTCAATAAATTTGCATCAGTCTGAGTCTGGTGTCCTAATGGCCAGTGTGTAGCGATCTCTGAACCCACAACATCTAGGAGCGAGTTAGTAACAATATCTTCGGTCTTTGTTCTGCACATGGCTCTTACCCAGGCAGGATCCTTCTCCTGAGTAACAAATGTCTTAGTTTACATGGGTGAAAAGAAGAATCACTGACTTGAAGGCATGGAAAGTCTAGAGGTGGGGGCCTTTCAGTGTTGAGGCCCCTGAGGCACATGTAACAAAACCGCCTTTCTTCATGAAGCTGCCTGTGCCTAGTGAACTCTTCCCCAGCAAAATTCAATCCCAGCAGGTCATTTCTTCCTCCTTTCCTTCCTTCCTGGGCTTGATAATTCAGACTCGTCAGCTCTTGATTAGATTAGACTCAAATCAGCTGCCATCTCTGAGCCAAAGACTCTCACCAGAGGTGTGGAAGCTGCTAATTGCAGAAGCCCGGTATCTATGTGTCCTTGGAATATGCAAATGAATCCAATCTTTCAGGACTTTGGTGTCGGGAGCACAGAGTACTGTTCACATGGAAGTCGGAGTGCTGGCAAGGAAAAGGGAACTGGTTGCTAGCCAGGTGAAAGCAACCTGTGTTCAGTACAGCCTCCTTGCGGTGACTGCTCCTTCCGGAGCTCAGGTTTCTGTGTGATTGGAGTTTGAACCTTCCCCATCTCCGTCAAGAACACTACAGAACACTTTCACTTAATATTAACAGAAAACCATGACCACGGCATGAGACAGAGCGCTGTACCGATTTCCCCACTTTCAGAACTGTGGCAAAAAATAAATGCGTGCTATTTCTTTCTCTTACTGACACTACCTGGGCAATAAGCAAAGTCTTCAGCGTAATGTTAGTGACATCTTCCACTGACCTCTTGTCCTTTAGGCCGTATGCCTGCTGTCCCCTTTGGTCTCAAAGCTTGGCTTTACTCCAGGGATTTCCTGGTGCTGCCTCGGCTCATCTCTGTGCAGTGGAGTCACATTGGGTGCCCTCTGGTTGGTTCTGGCCGTTTGATGGCCATACAGCTCGTTCCCTGGTGGCTGCTGTGTGACATATTACCTAAGTCACACTGTTAAAGGTGGTTCACGTCACCAACATTTAGCTGCCTTCTTGCTTCCTGGCAAGATTGTGAGGGTCTCTCGAATAAATGTGAGTGAAGCCGGCCTCGTGGACAGAGCTCAGTAAAGGGAGATGATGGTTGGGAGACGCAACTGCAGAGGCCCTGGCCCTCTGCTGGAGTTCCTAGAATTTTCCTGTCTCATCTGTCTTCATGTCATCTTTATTTGTTCTGACCAGTGAGTTCTTTGAGAGTTCATTACCTGTTTTTTCCGTTTGTATGCTTTTGTTTCTGTTGTTTGTTTTGTATTAACAGAGCATGTATGAAGTATGCTGAGTGTAGGTGGGTGGTATTTACCATTTCCACTTGACAAATGGGGAAACAGTCTTATTGAGGAAGAGCAACAGCTTGCTACAGAGCTGGGGAGGCAAACTTGCACTGCAGACCTGAAAGAGCCCGGTTGTCTGGTGCTTACCAGAAGAATGTTCTGGGAACCCGAGTGTGCACAAGTGCTCAGTGTGTGTACTCAGAGGCCTCTGAGGGGACCAGATGAAAGTGCTTGCAGAGCAGGACCTCAAAAAGTGGCTACTGCAGTTGGCGTCTCCAGGCAGATTTCAGACACCCTTTCCTCTGGATTTTACCTTTCTCTTTCTCTGTTCGGAGAAAGCGCAGCCTCGGTAGCCAGGCACCTGGTTGCTCTCCCCTGCCTTTCTCCCTTTTGAAACAATTCTGTAACTATGTGGGCATCCTATGGATCCTAATTGGCCTCCACTTTGAACACATGTGGAGAGGGCCTGTACCAGTTTGCTCGTGCTAGACTTCTAGGGCACAATGCACAGAGCAGGAGCTCAGCCAGTGTTTATTTCTCACGGTGGCTCACAAAGCTCTCTTCAGTTGGCTTTGGCTTTCTTCAGTGAGGCTGTAGCCGCTTGAGAAGAGAGGCTGCCTTTCCACTTTCCTCATGTTATCTGAGCGCTCCTCAGTGAAGACCACAAACTCACTCAGTTTTTAGCAGAAGCTGTATAATCCATGTTTGTTGATTTAATTAATCTCTCAACATTTATCACTATTCTTTCACAGGCCGTAGGATTTTTTTCAGAGTTAGAAATCATTTGAACATTTGTACTTTTGTTTCTCCTTTAAATGGCCATAGCAGAGAAAGCAAACCAACCAACCAAACAAACACCAACCAACCAACAAACAAACAAACAAACAACAACAACAACAACAACAAAAACTCTCTCAACTTTAGCCTCACAGGTAAAATATTTAACTACTCAACATTCTTTGTTTTGCATAAGGAAATGTTTAAGTAGGACTTCTCAGGTGAGAGTCAGATGGTCCATTTTAAAAACAAATGTGCCCATACAAATAAGGAAAGCACAGCATCCTTCCTGCAGAGCGCGACGGTTTGGGGAATTAGATATTACTTCTCTTGTTCTTTGGCGCTCCTGTTCTTTTTATCCCCGAAAGCTTGGATCTGCAGAAATGAGAGCTCCGTCCTTTGGGACCAAAGTCATGGTCAGTGATGCTCCTTGATGCTCAGTGTCCAGTCGCTGCCCAGGCTTCTGGAAACGGAATCACAAACTTAATCACTTTGCCTACAGGAAGTTTATGACCCAATTAGAGTGGCAATGAATCTGTACAGATGTAACAGAGTAAATGTTGGGTTTTCCAGCATCTTAAGGATCATTTAGTCTGAACTTCTCAGCTTTATGTAAGGAACTGGAAGCCAGCATAGACACTGGATACACAGGTGGTGGCCAGGGTAGACACTGGAGATGCAGTTGGAGGCCGAAGTCTTAGAGAGCATTGTACATTAAACAGGAAACCTGGATTTGTTCCCCAACCCCCTTTCTTCTGTTATAGGTCTTTTGTAAACCATAAAAAAAAAAATCTAAATTTGGGTTTTTTGAAGAAGAAAGCAAAACAAAACAAAACAATTACCCCTCATTAGAATGTTAGCAGCCTGGCCAGAACGGGAGGCTTCGTCACTAGAAGGCCGCAGCAGAACTGTGCCCAGGAGGCCACATGGTGATGCGTGCATGAGCCATTCAGGGACCAGGGTCTACTGAGTACAGGCCGATGACAATACAACCCAAGTCACAAATACGAGCTCTATATAGAATTTTACATTCTAGTAGCCACAATTAAAAAAAAAAGAAACCAGAGCCGGGTGTGGTGGCGCACGCCTTTAATCCCAACACTTGGGAGGCAGAGGCAGGAGGATCGCTGTGAGTTTGAGGCCAGCCTAGTCTACAAAGAGAGTCCAGGACAGCCAAGGCTACACAGAGAGACCCTATCTCAAAAAACCAAAGGGCGGGGGGTGGGGTGGGATGAAAAGAAGCCAGAAATAGGCAACGTTAATTTTAGTACTATTTTATTTGATCCCTTATCTCTAGACTTTCAACATGTAATTAATATGAACAAAAATACATTTTCCTTGGATTTTGTGTGTTAAGCCTGACAACATGTTTAATAGTGGCAAATGCCTGGCTTTTTTACACAGGACAAATGAGATCTAGAGCCATTGGCCACTGGATGAGTGGGCGGGCAGCAAAGGGCCAGGTGTCTTGGCCTGCCTGGGGGTTCCTAGAGAAAGCCTGTCGTAATGGAAGGTAAGCAGAAGTAAGTGACTTCCAGTGTCTGATTAACAGGCAGGTGCTGACTCACCAGGCTTGGTAGGCTGTTGTGGGGCTCAGTCTCTTACAAACTCTCACTTGTGCTGTTCCCACTCTGAGTTGCCAAGCTGATCTAGAGTGTCTCTCCAGCAGGGAAAACGGAAGCCAGCAGGGAAGATGGAAGCGCTCAGTAAGCATTTCATCAGCAGGAAAACATGTCTCTCTTCACCCAATTTCTCCTCTCGTGCCATGCTGGAAACTAGGAACCTTTAATCCTGCCTGCTTCAAAAGGGAAGGATGCTGCGTCCTGCGTGTTTGACACTCCCACCTCCCGAGGACGGAGTGGGGATGGATCTGATGAGAGAGACTGGACCGCGGTTCCGTCTTGAGGGGCCTGATTTCTCCCGCCGTCTTCAGCCCAGAACCAACCGTCCTCAAACCCATGAGCGCTCCTTTCGTTCCCTTCCTCTACAAAAGGGTGCCTGGTGTGCGTGTGTGTGTGCGTGTGCGCGTGCGTGTGTGTGCGTGCGTGCGTGCGTGCGTGCGTGCGTGCGTGCGTGTGTGTGTGTCAGGTGGGGAGGGGCAGAGGGGAGGGGTGGGGGGGGTATAGCCCCCTCAGAGGTTTCAGAGACTAGTGTATGGCTGCAGTGCCATCAAGTGAGTGGAGGAAGGAAGGGTGGTTCCAGAAATGTTGGGAAGATTGTGATTGGTCACACACACGCAGCCAGAGCAGGCACACAGCCTCAACATGGCTTGTAGGACCCTAGACTGTTTAGAGGAAAGCATGCACTGCCCTCATGATGTGAGGACACCAGAATCTCGACATTTTAAAGGAGACATTGATAAACCTGATTAGGTTACCATTGAAAACACACACCAAAAGACAACACAAAGGGGTCAGGTGACAAGCCATAGACCTCTGGAATGTGTGACCTCTTGTGTCACCATGGCAACGACATCACGGGGTGACACTGAAGGACTCCAAAGTACCCAGTAGGCCTGCGGCCTGCGAGGAGCTTTCTGAACTTCCATTAAATGGCTCAAGTACCAGGGAGCCTCAGGAATGTAGTCTAAGTTCCCTGAAAGAAGGGCTGTGTTGGGAACACAGAGCAACTCCATTTGTGCCTCTGAGATCTGCGGGTGACCTCCAGCACCCTTAGCTGCACGTCGAGCTCACAAGAAGACTCACTAACTTTTAAAATATTACATATTTTTATTTATGTGTATGCATGCACCTGCATAAATTTACGTGCACCAGGTGCAGGTGGGAGCTCTCAGAGGCTAGAAGTGGGTCCAGATCCTCTGGAACCGAACTTACAAGTGGCTGTGAGCCACCAAACTCAGGCCTCCTGGAAGAGCGGCCAGTGCTCTTAACTGCGGAGCCGTCTTTCCAGCCATTCCCTTCTCACCTTTCAGTGAGCATTTATAAGCATGTTTTTGGGGCTCTATGATGTGTTACTCCCCAGGTAACATGAAGTTATGCTGAGTGAAGTATTCCAACTATATAAAAATTCTCCGTTCTCCTTGCCAACTCCCGTATGCTTTAGTTTGCCAGTTGGTTCATGTACATTTTAATCTCATTTTTGATGTAAGGATATTCACTAACTGCCTAATAGCTACTGGGGAAATTGTGAAAAAGGCAGACAAACAAAATTAAAATGTCCACATCTTAGCTTCCTGGAACTTACATTCCAATCAGAGGTCTAGAGAGAGAGGTACTTGAGAGACTAATGAATGCTGGGTATATTCAACCTGGGTATAGGACCAGGTGGTGCTGGGCTGGGTGGGACTAGGAAAGGCCTTCCTCAGGAGGCGGGCGTGTGAGCAGACGCCAGAGGGAGTGCGCAGAAGCTATGCTGATGGCATTTTGTCTTACTTGATGGATCATTTAGAGCTTGGTCAGGGATGCAGGGGTGCAGGGATGCAGGGGTGCAGGGATGCAGGGGTGGTGGTACAGGGGTGCAGGGATGGGGGTACAGGGGTGCAGGGATGAGGGATGCAGGGGTGCAGGGATGAGGGATGCAGGGGTGCAGGGATGAGGGATGCAGAGGTGCAGAGATGAGGGATGCAGAGGTGCAGGGATGAGGGATGCAGAGGTGCAGGGATGAGGGATGCAGAGGTGCAGGGATGAGGGATGCAGGGGTGCAGGGATGAGGGATGCAGAGGTGCAGGGATGAGGGATGCAGGGGTGCAGGGATGAGGGATGCAGGGGTGCAGGGATGAGGGATGCAGAGGTGCAGGGATGAGGGATGCAGGGGTGCAGGGATGAGGGATGCAGGGGTGCAGGGATGAGGGATGCAGGGGTGCAGGGATGAGGGATGCAGGGGTGCAGGGATGAGGGATGCAGGGGTGCAGGGATGCAGGGGTGCAGGGATGAGGGATGCAGGGGTGCAGGGATGAGGGATGCAGGGGTGCAGGGATGAGGGATGCAGGGGTGCAGGGATGAGGGATGCAGGGGTGCAGGGATGAGGGATGCAGGGGTGCAGGGATGGGGGTACAGGGGTGCAGGGATGAGGGATGCAGGGGTGCAGGGATGAGGGATGCAGGGGTGCAGGGATGAGGGATGCAGGGGTGCAGGGATGAGGGGTACAGGGGTGTAGGGATGCAGGGATGCAGAGCTGTCGTGCCTTGCTCTGTTTTCACGCCTGCTGTTGCAGAATTCAGTTCTCTTTGTGTAATTATGCTTCTGTGTGAATTCTCTAGTCTGCCCCACTGGCCTTACTGTGTGTCCTTTAATATTATAATATTTTGATAATTACATTGCTACAATAATTTACATTGTAAAATTTAATGTGCTGTTTCATAGTTTCTGCTTCAAATGCCAATACTAACTGTCTATGAGTTCCTTAAGCTGTACAGACTTTGGGTCTGGGTAACTTTTGTGTGATATTTTTATTTATTTGCAAGTTTTTTAAAATAGTAAAGTTTATAAAAAATTTAAAAAGTTATAATATCTTAACATGTTAGATTGTATGTGTGTGTATGTGTTTGTGTGTGCATGTGTGCATGTGTGCACACACACACTGCTAAGAGAATAACGTGTGGGAGTCACTTCTGGCCTCCTACCATGCCTTGACTCTCTGAGCCATCTTGCTGGCTCAAATTGTAATGGTTTTTAAGGCTGCTTTAAAATTATCCTTGTTATGTGGTAAGTGAAATATCACTTTCTCTTGGTTCTGTTAAGAGAGCAAATAATTGTCAACTCTTTGGGTTTTCATTTAATTTTGTTATTATATACTAATTAAACATAATAGGCTTCACAGTGACATATTCATATAGTTTTTAAAGCAGTATTTTGGTAGTTCTTGGCTCTTTGTACTCTGCATATTAGAAAATTTCTTGATTACTTCCATATAATTTTATGAGATATTAGTTGAAACTTTATTAACTCTTAAAGTCAACTGAAAAGATCGGCCAAGCTTTCATCATTGAATCTTTCTCTGCGTGCATGAACATGATGTATCTTAATGTATATAGCACATTTATGTATTTTTAAAGTACTTTATCATTTAATAAATATTTTGATGGTCTTCTAGAAAAATTTCTATGTACTTTATATTTTGTACTAAATAACATTTAAACATTTAATATATACCATAAATACAAAGTTCTGCAAAACCATACACATAATTTAATATATTTATCACCTTTAAATTTTTCTGGTGTATAAAAGTGCAATCAAGTTCGATTTCGTGTCCAGAAAATTTGCTAATCTTAATTTTCACAGGCCATAGGGGCATTCTTTTGGGTGTTCTGAGAGGTAATCTTCACCTACCAACATTTCTATTCTTCTTCCTTATCCCTGGCTCCTTTTCTTCCCTTGTCTTGTCCTCTGGAAGTTTTTCAGTGAATGAATGTAACATTCCAAACAGACCCTCGAGGAGCAAAGTCATGCTGGGTCCTGGCGGCCGAGGAGCCACCGTTCAGGTGGGAACAGGTGCTCTAGTGCCGGCCTTGACATTTCTGTGCTGTTTTACTTTGAGTCTGGGTTTAGAGCACAGGCTGGCCTCATGCTGACCTCCTGCTGGCTGCCCGGGCCTTCCTTCCCTAGTGCTGGGGTCATAGGTTCAAGCTACCATGCATGCCAAGATGGGTCTGCAGCTTCGAACACTTGAATAAGTGTTTGATTTTCTACACACGTAGAGCCATAAATAGTATTTAGTACTTTGTATGAGTATGAACATGTGACCATATTGCACATGGTAGACACCGTCATCGGTGTGAAAGTGCTTTACTCTACCTCTGCCTTCTAAATGACACACATGTATGCTGGGCTTTCTGCATCTACTGACTGAGTCATTTCCCTCTCTCAAACTGTTCATGCAGTAAATTACAGATTTTTCTAACAGTGAAGCAACTTTGAAAACCTGGCATAAGACCCACTCAGTCATAAAATACCGCAGTTTCTATTCATTGTTATTTGTTTGCCAATGTGTTTTTGCATAGAGTTTACATATTTTTGTATGATTAACCTATGGTATTTCTCTTTCCGTGCTGTCCTTGCCTAGTCTGCTGTCCCTGGTGTAAGAGCCTGACAGTGAGCTGGGGAGAGTTTCCTATTTTGCCATTTAAATATGGTTATAATAACCCATTCTTGGGATGCTGGGAGAGGCTTTTTCATGATGTTTCCTCGCCTGATGTTTCGGTTTTGGAAAGATACTTATATGCTAATTCAATTTCTTCAATTTTTATTGCATTATCCTCTTTCTGCATGAGTTGGCTCTGGTGGTTTGTATTTCTCAGCGATTTACCCATTTAAATGAATTCTTAAATGTTTATTGACATAATGTTATTCATTTTTCTTGTTATCATTTCTCTGTAGTACCTACAGAGAGGCCTCATTTTCATTACTAATATTGTGCATTTATGTTCAATTTCTTTTCTTGCAAGGATTTTTAGTTTTGTGAATACACACACACATGTACATACATATATATTCATTTTCTTTTTTTTACTAACCTTTAAAAAATAAGATCTTAGATGTATTTTCAGAGTTTAAGATAGAAAAATTATGTATTTTTAAAATAAATATATTTTTTTTGGCTATAAAATAATTACAATAACATTGAGCCATAATGATGAAAATATATTTGTATGATGTTGTTCCATAGGAAATTTATTTCCATTATTAAAATAAGTTACTGAATACATACGAAATTCTTTATATTCCAAACATACCGTCTTTGTAAATAGCTTTACATCGGAGCACAGTTTCTGCTTCCTTCTCTCCTCCCGGTGCTCAGCCCGCCTCCCCTCCCCCATCCACATCTCCCCTCCCCCATCCACGTCTCCCCTCCCCCATCCACATCTCCCCTCCCCCATCCACGTCTCCCCTCCCCCATCCACATCTCCCCTCCCCCATCCACGTCTCCCCTCCCCCATCCACATCTCCCCTCCCCATCCACGTCTCCTCTCCCCCACCCATGTCTCCCCTCCCCCACCCATGTCTCCCCTCCCCCACCCATGTCTCCCCTCCCCCCACCCACGTCTCCCCTCCCCCATCCACGTCTTCTCTCCCCCACCCATGTCTCCCCTCCCCCCACCCATGTCTCCCCTCCCCCCACCCACGTCTCCCCTCCCCCCACCCACATCTCCCCTTCCCCACCCACGTCTCCCCTCCCCCCACCCACATCTCCCCTTCCCCACCCACGTCTCCCCTCCCCCCACCCACATCTCCCCTTCCCCATCCACGTCTCCCCTCCCCCATCCACATCTCCCCTCCCCCATCCATGTCTCCCCTCCCCCCATCCACGTCTCCCCTTCCCCATCCACGTCTCCCCTCCCCCATCCATGTCTCCCCTCCCCCATCCACGTCTCCCCTCCCCCATCCATGTCTCCCCTCCCCCCATCCACGTCTCCCCTCCCCCATCCATGTCTCCCCTCCCCCATCCACGTCTTCCCTCCCCCATCCACATCTCTGGTCCTCCTCAGAAGGGGGGAGACCTCCCATGGATGTCAACCAGCCCTGGCACAGCAGGCTGCAGTAAGACTAGGTGCATCTTCTCTGTAGAGGCCAGAAAAGGCAGCCTAGGAGACAGACTTCCTGTCTGCCCTGGTTTTGTTCTCTATCTCATCCATTTCCTTTGTAATCTATATTATATAGTCTCTCATTCCCCCTCCTTGAAATAAATGTACGTATATATACATACAATCCTCTCTATAAAATGTATACATGCACACATACACTATATATAAATGTACACGCCATCTATCGCCTATTTGTTTATTTATCTATACACAGTCTCTCAGTACACACGCACACCCCCCTCTCTCTACACACACACACACACACACACACACACACACACACACACATATGCATTGCTCATTCCTGCCTCTCTGTTCTGCTCTCTTTGGCTACTCTGTCTGTGCATACCCCTGTACCAGTCCTGTTAATAGCTAATAAAAAATGAGAGGCTGAGTGAATAAGTTGAAATATTCATACAATAAGTATGCTAGAACAGCAAAAGGAAATCAACCTGATCTGTGTATTTTAAAACCTCATCAATACAATGTTGCACTTTCCCCCAAACCAATAAATGAATATGGAGGGCACTGGATGACATTTCTTGAAAGGTTAAAGAGATAAAAATCAATGTAGTAACTACCTTGGACTATATGGAAGATATCAATAAAGGCATAAACCTTCATGCACACTCAGGGTTACATCACCCCTGAGAGATGGATGGAATCTGTCGGAGAGCATTCTGACGCACTGGTTACATTAGAAACTATTTGTTTCTTATGCTGGATTAAGGTTTAATCTTAATTAACTAATTAAGAATGGTTTCATTATTCCTTGTGAGTGTGTGCGTCTGGAGATTGCACTCAGGACCCAGCAGGCACCTGGCAAGTACTCAACAGCTGAGCTGCACGCCTGCCCTGTTTTACTTGTTAAAGATTTATTTTGAAGCAAGGTCTTTCTAGCTGCCCCAAGCCAGCCTTGACCAAGCTCTGTAGCCCAAGCTGGCCAGGCCACTTGTTGTATGTAGCCTAGGCTAGCCTTGAACTTCCAGTCCTTCTGCCTGAGCCTCTCTAGCAGATAAAATCAGCCCTGGATATACTTGTATATTATCATCTTCCTACTGGTTTTAAATAATAATAATAAGACTTGTTTATTGAAATAGTACTCAGTCTTTAATTTGCTAGTGTATTATATAATTAACATATATTTATATAACACATGCAATTTATAGCATATTTAATATATAATAACCACATAATATAATATAATATATGATAATGTATATTAAACTCAACATTGTATTTATGAAATTTTAATATACACAGATCAAACTGATTTCTTTTCACTGCTCTATTATACTTATTTATATGAATATATAAATTTATTCATCTAACCTCTCCTTTTTGTTAATTATTAACAGAACTGAGACAGGTGTATGAATAGACTAACCAAAGAGTACTAGAGAATTTATATATATTAAATACACATTATGTGTATATGTATATATAATTGTATATATATATGCATATATTCTCTAATTTAACTGACCGTGGAACCACAAGAACCTGTATTGCTATTTTAGGATCAGCTTGGTCTTATAGGTCCCATATTCAGAATACATAGACAACCTCAAAATGTTTACAAAGATGAGACAAAACTGAGGCTCTGTCTTCCTTCAGTGTGTCATCAGTAACACACTGGACCCGGCAAGATGAAAAAGCGGTTGCTACACATGCAGTTTATACCTCATCCGTTTCCTTCAAGCTCCTGGGTCTTCCAGAGACGTTAGTTGGTCAAGTACATCCTCCTCCTGCCCCACCCTGTTGGCAGAAAGAAGTCGGCATCTTCCTGGCCAGAATACAGCTCTAACATGACCCTGTGTTTGTTTCTGAAGTTCAATGCTAATTACATGTCGTGTAGAAAATGCAACAGAAGTAAGGGCAGCTGGAGGCAAGCATTAACCAAGAATCAGTGTCACTAATAATCTGTCAATAGCCTATGACACAAAATTGTTAGCATTAGGTCACGCTCATAAAAAGCTGGTATATCAACCATGCGTTCTTTGTAATGACAACCACTGTAAGAATGCTTTGTTTTAATTAGTTTTCCTTAATATTTAAAATGAAGCTTATTCTTGCTTTTATTTCACAATAGGAATGCTTTATTTGGCAGACTTTACACACACACACACACACACACACACACACACACACACACACAAGAATGTATAAACAAAGCTGCCGATTTGACCTGGCAAGCTTCAGTTCTATTTCAGCATACTTTCCCTATTTTTATAAAGTGCAAGAAAAATGTTGGCCCTTAGACACTACTATCCCCTGGGTGTGCTAGTGTGTTAACATTAAAACATTATTATTACTGCTCTTTAAAAAAAAAAACTGCAGCAAAATTCTAATAGAAAAACTTCCAAGTAAGAGCTGGTATACAATCTGTTCTTATATAAATTAAAAGGGAAAATTATTTTAAGGTGGCCTTTTAGAGATCATCTCCCACAAACGGAAAGTGTGGGTCGTGTGTGCATCCATAAAGGCACTACTAACATCTTGCTGGAGGTTCGTAAATCTTGAATTATTTTGATTAAGTGTAGACACTCCCAAATGAAGCTAGAGACAAATATGACTACGTTTCTGGGCACAGGCTGGGTGGAGAAAATGCTTGTGATCGTGTGTCAAAAAAAAAAAAATCCTAATCATCTGGTCTTATAATGAATGGATTAGTTCCTCGTCTCTGCCAACAGAACATGAGCAAACGAAAACTTTGAAGTGCAGCAGACAATGGCAAAGAAAACAATGACCTGCGCATGTGCGGGCCTGTGATTAGGAGAGGAGGGCCCCGCGGGTCAGCTCCCCATAGGTACAA
Organism: Acomys minous; assembly: GCF_964271855.1. Taxonomy (NCBI): domain Eukaryota; kingdom Metazoa; phylum Chordata; class Mammalia; order Rodentia; family Muridae; genus Acomys; species Acomys minous. Next base: position 2,057,546 of record NC_140490.1, read on the forward strand.
ACAGATGTTTGCGCTGCTTCACAGCTGCTAAATATGATATAAATCCAAAGAATTTTTTCTTGTTTTTATAAAGGGGAAAAATACCCAGACAGCAAATTTTTGGTCATTCAGATACTCTTACCAAATGACATCTGGTTTCTGTACTGCTTGTTTAAGCGATCCTTAAAAAAACTGTTTGCCAAGGGGAGTAACTCTAAACTTTCAGCCCTTTGCCATACACAGCAGTACAGTTTAAATTCCAGAGTAACATGCACGCCTTACTAGAAGCAATGCCGTTCAGTATCAACCTGCAAGTTCTGCTTTAGAGGAAACTGGCTAGAACTCCCTAATTAGTTAAGGGAAATCTATGATGGGGTTGCATGTAGGATTCCTATCCTAACGATGGCAAAGAAAATGGATGAGTGGCTCCCATAGGTTAAGAGCGGCGGTGAGCAAAGCCGGCTTACACGGTTGCCTGAAGTAGAGCAGTCCGGCAGGGAGCTCTTTTACCTTGCGCTAGGGCGAGTGAACGAGGCAGAAGGAAACCTTGAAAGGTTGGAGATCAAGACAGAAGTAGGCCTGAGCAGAAGACAGGCCAAAATCTCCGGCGAAGATCCAGATACCTTCTCTGTACCCCTGAGAAAGTCACATTTTCATGCAGAAAGGAGCGAGTCGTTGGGTCCAACAGCAAATAGGAGGGCATTAATATTCGAGGGCACCGAGACCCCATTGGGGTTTTTTTTTTTTTTTTTTTTTTTTTTTTTTTGCTTGAGTTTATTACCCAACCTCACGGGCTGGCCTTCCCAGCGTTCCCCACGGTGACCTTAGACCTACAGTTCCTTGAGCAGTATTAATCATTTTGTGTCTCACAGGTCGGCACTAGAGAAAATGTGGTCATTCCATGGCAGCTTTGGAAGTGAACATCATTCTTTTTTTGGGGGTGGAGGTCGCGTGCGGGGGTGGGGGTGGGGGCTCTAATCATGACTCAATTTGATGCTATAATTCCAGCCTGACAGTGAGAAAGTACAACAAACACTGTGACTGGCCCAGTCTTGGCGTCTGCTCACTGGAAGTTTCCTCGGGTTCTGCACAGCACCCGGACACCTGCCCACCGAGCTCGGCCACAGTGAAGATACTTTACCACACGGATCGTCTTTCTTTGACTCTTTTAAAAACTGATTTGCTAACTGTAGAGGAGCTTGGGCTTTTGGCATTAGGTGATGACGTCAGGTCGACTGCAGCTGACGTCTTTTCAGGAGGCGTGGTCGTTCCCAGCGTGCTTCTCTATGCAAAGCTTAGACGCGAGTTCAACCTGGCGTATGGAGTTAATCTTCAGTCTCCGCGTTAAGCCAACTCCCGGTTTGTTGGCCGTTTCTGCTGAGTTTTGAGCAGGAGCAATGGCTTCCTCCGGGTTCCATGACGACGTTTACTTTATCTCTCGCATCCATCACTTTTGTGTTGGCTAACATGGAGACGCATCTCCTGTCCAGCCTTTGATACATCCCAGCTGTTTGGAGAGTCCCAGGTCGCGGCTCATGAGAAGAAGCTCTCCTCTTAGCTTGATACTCAACGGAGCATCTCTAAGCCCCCAGCTCCAGGCCCTAATGCCAGGCTCTTATCAGGAACAGCTTCCTCCCGATTTCAGGGAGACTAACTCTGTAAAGGAAGTATGAAGTTCTGAATTCCCAGAGAACCACGGTATTTGGGTTCTGCAAATCCCTGAACCTGAAAATGGATTTAATCAGCCCAATTCACATCATAAATCTCGTGTTTCAAGAACACACATGTGCTGGGAAGATAGGGAGATTGCATTTTAAACTTGAAATTTGCAAAATTGTGCCCCATGGGCCATTGTTTTATCTTGGACACTCCAGGGACTTCGTGCCAAGAGAAACTCTCCAAGGGTTCCCACTGGATTAAGTTCATGTGGTTTATTGAGAAGGGAGCAGTCTCCTCTCTGTTATCAGAGGCATCGTATTTCATTTTTTTGCTGGAACTGCCCCGCTATCCTTCATGCCTCTATTTCGCCCACACTATTCCCTAGAATGGTCTAGTAATATTTCGCATTTTATAATTTTTTTCCTCTTCCTAACAGTCTCACTTTTCTCTCTTTTCTTCCTTCTCTGCCAAACAGCCCATTAACACCTAGCAACTCCTCACTGAATCATATTAAATACAAGAGGATAATTGCTAGATTCTAAAATGTTTTATTCTAAATACTACAGATTCACAGACAATAAGATACAAGACTGAGAGGGCTCACCAATGAAAACGCACCAAAAATTATTACACAACGCTATCCTATTATCATATTATTGTAGACTGCAGTCAGCACCCAGGGCATTTCTATCAGCTCAATAAGCCCTCATTTCCCCTTTTATAAGTTATGTCCACACACAACCACTGCACTCCAATTCTCTCTATGGCCATTTCCAGCCATAACCTGTAATTTTGCTCTTTTAAGAGCGCTGTAGGTGTGGAGGGCGGGGAGATGGGCTCACCGGGTAAGCACACTTGCTGTGCAACAGTGAGGGCCTGAGTTTGAATCTCCGGCACCTGTGCAGAATGCCGGGCACAGCTGCCTGAGCTTGAACCCTCAGGATGGAAGGCGGTGGAGACAGGCACACCTCAGAAGCTCTCTCACCGGCCACATTACCCTCCCCCCCCCCAAACTATGAGGTTCTGGCTCCGTAGGAGACTCTGTCCAGAGAAACAAAATGGAAATCGATAAAGAAACCCAGTGTGGTCTTCTGGCCTGTGCATGCACGTGCATGGGTTCACACACATGCACACTCATGTGAATGCACCATGCATACAAACACATCACACACACACACACACACACCATGCAAAAATAAAAAAGGAAACAAAAGGATGTTGTAATAAACAGAATCTTCTGTAATATAACTTTTGGACATTGACTTCTTCTTTTTCCCTCAGGATAATTCTCCAAACATACATCCAAGTTGTCTGTGTCCTGGTAGTTTATTCCTCTTTATGGCTCAGCCGGGTATAGATGAGCCACGGTTTGTCCGACCAGTTCCTGTTGGCCGGCATTGCTGTTTGTCTGCATTGAACATCTGTGTACAGGCTTTCATGTGAGTGTACGTGTCTTTTTCTCCAGGACAAATTCCCAGAAAACAATCACCAAGTTTTCCAGGATAAATCTGTGCGTCGTGAAAGAACTGTCCAGCAGTTGCCTGAAATGGCCACACCGCGTCCATTCTCCTGGAAGCCGCATCACTTGCCCCCGGTGCAGCCGTCACTCTTCTGCGTTTGAGCCAGATGAACACCGCAATGTTTCACCACGGCTTTACTTTACATTTGCCTAGTGGTTTTCCGAGACAGGGTTTCTCTGTGTAGGCTTGGCTACCCTGGACTCTACAGCTTTGTAGACCAGGCTGGCATTGAACTCACAGAGATCTGCCTGCCTCTGCCTCCCTGAGTGCTGGGACCACAGGCCTGTGCCACTGCACCCGGCTCACAGTTTCCCTTCTAATTACATAGTGATCTTGATGCCTAAAATAATAGCATTAATGCTCATTGTCTTTGAGAACTGAGTGCCTGGTTCATAGCAGGACCTCAGTGTTCGCAGGTGTAGGGCTGAGGGCTGAGACTTCCAGTAAACTTTGTTCTCAATTGCTTTGCGATGGCCAACAAAGTATGTCCTTATTGAGCCCTCTGTGTCTTTTGGTGACCTGGCTAAATGCTATTGACAGAAAGACAGTCACCGCCCCCTCCCCAAGTGCTCCTTTCCCATTCGCCATCAGGATAACCCTTAAACCTATGCCAAGTGCACTTTCTAAGCCAGGTTTCTGAGAATTTTAGGGGGTTGGAGAGATAGCTCAGCAGCTTAGATAACTTGCTGCTCTTGCTGCTCTGTGTTTCCTAGCACCCATGTGATGGCTCACAACCACCCACACCTACCAGTTCCAGGGGACCTGATTTCCTCTTCTGATTTCCTGGAGGACCAGCCATGGAAGCGGTGCACGTAAATACATCCTGGCAAAGTATCCATGCACGTGAAATAAATCTTTAAGAAAGTATTTGGTCACTTGAAAATACTGCAACCTATGAAAAGGCATGAAGTAACACCCGTGTCAGTATTTAGCTGTGTCCATGTCCCTTTGGATTTATGTATTTCTAATCTTACATAGAAGGACAGCATTGGCTTCCGAAGTTCTCATGTTAAGGGCTCTGTGGGTCCTCGGCTGGGGGACGTTAGACGTGGAGCAGCCTAGGGCTAGTGGACTCTGAGTTGTGATAGGTAACTGTCAATTCACACAACATTTTTTTTCCCTTAGAGAGCACAGGAATGTGGATTTATAGCTTGCATAATTTAGCAATTTTGTCCAATAAATGAAAGTGACATCATGTTCCTTGGACTTGCAAGTTCTGACACTGCAAAATGATACCAGGGAAGACTTCATGATGAAAATTAGGGCCACTCGTCATCCCCTGTTGTGCCTGGAGAGTGGATACAGTGCTGTGGGTATAAATATTTCCCAGCTGTGGAAACTATTGATACCCTTTTGCACGGAGCGCATATTAAACACCAGCTTTCCGGCGACGCGTTCTACAGTGTAGATTTTTTTGCCTTACATTTTCTTCCACTCTCCATACTTTTCCCAATGTACCTCTCCCCACCACCCCCCCATCCCCTCTGTCACTATTCAGGCTTGCCACTACTGAGGCTGCCAGGACAGCAGGCTCAGAACCAGCCAGACTGCTCTCCAGCCTGACTCTGCAGTGTTGTGGTTGCACCCCTGTGGGCACACAGCAAGGCCAGATAGATCCCTGTTTCCTCGTGTGAGACGGGAACATCAGCTGTGGCCTTTGAGAGATTAAGAAAAGCAATGTGGGTGGCGCCACTACTGACACTGGCTGGGGCTGCTCTTTATCTTTGTAGTTGTAAGTGTTTTGGATTAAAAAGCACTGGGGGGGGGTTGCCCCCAAACCTTAGACTGTACACACAGATGTAGGAGACTATTTCTGAAGCAAGAAGAACATGCAAGCATTGGCCTGAGTGGATTCACTCTCAACACTCACCCAAACACAGGGCATTCCTCTTTCAGCACACAGCGAGCGCGTGGTGCCGCCCACGTTTAAGACCCTTAAGGAACAGGTTCATAGAGAAACAAAATATTTCAACTTGGCAGCTATTTTACTTATTTTTTGCCAAATTACCTGGACACCCACCCCAGGCCAGCACAGAACTGGTGCTTTGATCCATGTGTGGTATTACTCATTTTGCAAACAAGTTCCACCGATTTGACCATCTCCTGACTTGTCTTTTCCCCTCAGGTCACTCCCAGGAGTTGCTTGAATTTGGAGATGGACTTGAATTTCCCTCCTGGACTTGTATCTTCACTTGTCAGTCACCAGTAAGTGTGATGGCCCAGGAGTCAGCTCTGCTGGCCTCAGAAATAAGTGGCCTCTCACCAGAGTTTCCTATATTTGTGACTCCTGGGGACACAAAGGCACAGCCAAGGTGGCATGAGTGGCTGTCTTGTTCTCTACAAACACGAAGCATCTCGTGCTGTGGAGAAAGGGGCTGGCAACGCCTCCGTTGGTCTGTTTGCAGAGGAGCAGCTGGCTGTAGCTTCGTTGCAACAAAGTGTTAGAATTAATAGCCTTCATCTGTTTTCAGTTTGCTAACCCACTACATCAAGCACCACAAAATAAATATATTAATTAACTGTCCCTCTCTTGGAGGCATTTAGAAAATGGAAAAATGTTCATTTGCAGCAGGGGGGAAAACCAGGGAGTAATTACAATCTTGAAACTTCTACAGTTGGAACAACAATAAAAAAAATTAAAAAAAAAAAAGCAGAAATGACTGTGAAAGAGTCTGTTCTTGGCATCGCTTAATTGGCCTATTTATTTTTCTGTCTCTGAAACTGTCTTTAGTGACACCTACTGATAAGAGCCAATCGGAACCATGGCCGAATTCCTTCAGACTGGACCTGCCAACAAACTGCTCAGCCCTCCAGATGTTACCGCTTTGTGGGAAATAAGAGCTCAATAAAGAGGCTCACCCTTCCTCCTGGGGTGAGCGCAAAGACCGTCAGATACGGAAAATCTTGGTTCAGCACCGGGAACAATGCACTCTGAGGGGTTGGGGCCCGACTTATTTGTCTTGGTGGAACACACGGCCGTGGAGCTTGATGCAAGAATTTTAGTTGGCAACCGTTCAAACAGACCATACATTGCGAGACTGTTCACCCGAAGGAAAGCCGTGAGCCGGGGAAAGGGGACTTTTAACAAACAGGCGGGAGGCACTCGTGAAGAGGGTCCCGCATGTACCTCACGTGATGATATTACGCGACCATTCCGCCTTCTGTGTTTTCCAGGCCCCATCCGCTTGTGTTATGTAACACACATCAGAAAGATGCCGGCGTAAACAGCCTTACGGCACTTCCGAAGCCTCGCTGAACAACCTCCAGCAGGCACTTGCTGTTCCAGGAATAGAACAAAATGAACTAGCGTGGGTTAGTTCTTGTCCTCAGACCGGCACGTCCCAAACTTTCTTAACACAGGACGCTCTTGCGACCTAGCTGTGACAAAAAGAAACGAGAAAATGTGTTGTCATTATTTTTCCCCGGCCAGCCTCTCATTCAGCTTCCATTCATGCAAGCCTGGTCCCACCTTCCCCGGCGGCATCCAGACTCGCTGTGAACACCCGCGCGTAGACTCATCTGCGCCTATGACGGGAGACCTTTGTTCTCATCACATAGGCTCCAATCAGCCTTTCGGCAGGCTAGCGTACAGTGTATATAAGGGATATTGATGAGCTAAGTGTTTATAGTATTTAATTTGCCAGTTCAGTCTCATATGCATACTTAAAATAGTACCTTACATGCAATGAAAAACGTTTTTTGAGTTTACATCTATCAAGGTCACTTTTATTTGAACTTGTATTTTGTGGCTGTGGCCGTAATAGCGTGCCTGTGCCTGATCTCATATGAACTCATGTTTCGAATCTGGGGACATTCTGGAAGCAGCTGAGCCTTGGCCACCACCTGAGCTGTCTTCTGAGCTGCCCAGTCCAGTGTCCTAGAGAGGATTGCCTTTAGCACTAGTTCACGCTTTTAATCTGAGCGCGGAAAGCAAGACATTTCATCCCAGCCTTACCTTCCGATTTGCATATCACTTAGATGATAATTTATTCAAAATAAGAGAGCACAGTGATTTCTAGCTTGTACATAGAACAAATCTCAGAAGCTTTGCTAATGGGTGACACCCAAGGATAACAACTAAATAGTTGATCATTATTTCCTTTTTTCTTTTTTTAATTTATTCACTTTAAATCCTGACACCCCCCCCCCCTCCTCTCCTCTGGTCTCCTCCTCTCTCCTCCTCCCCCCTCCTCTCTTCACCTACTCCTCTGAAAAAGGGAGCCCCTCCCTCCACCAACGCGCCCCAGGACATGAAGTCCTCTCAGGACTGAGCGCATCCCCTTCTTCCGTGCTCTGGCGACAGAGTCCTTGTCAGAGACAGCACGGTCACTGCGAGGACCTGGTTCCAAACCCCTGGAGAAGCTGGGAGAAGTGGCGTCCACAGCAAGAAGCTGGGTGAACACAGCAGTGCCCTGGAGCAGGCGCACAGCCCCTGTCGCAAACAATGTGAAAGCTGAGGCTCAACACCTGTAACTTTGCTAGGTAGAAATCTGACATGCAGGATATCTGATCTATGTGACCCACCCCAAAGGGCCACAGGTTGAGAACTGCTGGTCTGCGAGGATCGGAGTCCCCCAAGACAGCCCCTTAGGGGGACAGATGTGCAATGCATCGGGGTCCCCCAAGACAGCCCCTTAGGGGGACAGATGTGCAATGCATCGGGGTCCCCCAAGACAGCCCCTTAGGGGGACAGATGTGCAATGCATCGGGGTCCCCCAAGACAGCCCCTTAGCGGGACAGATGTGCAATGCATCGGGGTCCCCCAAGACAGCCCCTTAGGGGGACAGACGTGCAATGCATCGGGGTCCCCCAAGACAGCCCCTTAGCAGGACAGATGTGCAACGCAACAAGTAAACAGTGATGTCTCAGGCAAGTGCTCGGTTGACTGAGACAGAGCGTGAATACTTAGACAATTTCTGAGCGAAATACTCTTGGGTTTTGGAGGATGCCTATATGAGTAGATTGCTGGGATGAAGCAAAGCGTGGCCTCCTTTTTCGTTTGGTGGGAAGGCTTGGTTTAAAAAAAAAGAGGGCTTTTTGAGGTCTTTGATAGAAATGAGTCGGGTGGATGCCTTCACGTAGAGCATTTTATAAACCTAGGACAAGCTTCAGCCTAAAGCTGGTTTTCTCTAGCTACTCCAAATAGTTTCGATAGCTGATGTTCTAACAGCATCTCTTTCAAAATAAGCACCCAATGAAGTAAGTATCAATTACAGAATTGGGAAGAGGAAAAACTTCCAGGAAGTGAAAATACTTCCAGTTGCATATACTTTGAAATTATTCTTAATTTTTGTAGCAATAGTTCCTATTTTCAGAGTAGTCTGGTCAGAGGGGCTGGGGAAATCCCTGAAACCAATACAGATTTTATTCCTGTCCACATCATTTATCAGGTCTGCAACCCTGGAAAGATTACTTAACCTCCAAACCTTTATGCGTAAGTACGGACAGTGATGTTCAGTTTGGAAGACTGGAGATGGAAGCAAAGAAATGAGCTGCAGGACAAAATAAAAGATCACCAGAGACTCAGGGATGAGGCCAAGGATGTGAAAGTAGTGTGCAATGTGAGGGGACAGATTTGGCAGATTCTATCTTGTACCATGTGGAAATAAAGAAGAAATAAGGATTTGTGTGGGATATGCCAGAAAGAGAGGGAGGGGGAGGGGGGAGAGACAGACAGACAGACAGACAGAGAAACAGGAGGAAGTATGTGAAACAGGAAGAAAGATAAGGATGAGAGTGTCAGGAAAACAAAGGGACACAGATTTAAGGAGCTCTGAGTCACGCACTAAGAAAGGGAAAATGTTAGAGTGCTCGATCATAAAGTCATCCAGACCAGTGGCCTTGAGCAAGATCAGGACAACTCAGAGAGGTTTTAGGGGTCCTCAGAGAAACGAGAGCATTTTAGATGGTTGGGGAAATTGGAGCACGGTGGAAAGGATGGCAGAAGTGAAAGGGGCAGACGTTAGTGGAGACTGCCGAGTGCCTGGAGATGCAAACTGCTTCGGAGCTCTAAGACGGGAGATGGAGAGAGCCAGAGTAGACGGCATCAGGTAGCTGCCAGCTCATCTGAGAACTGGGGGAGCCGCATTAGCCGTGGGCATCAGCCGACACAGCCAAGGACCCGGAAGTGGAAATGCCCGGTTAGTTACCCAGGTGCTCCACGGGGTGCGGTGGAAAAGATCAGAAGAGTATTGGCTCTGGATAGGACAGACGTTCCCTTTCAGAGGGGTGGTGGATGGAGGCGGAAGTGGCACAGAGAGGTCACCAGGGGTGGTGGGGTTGGACACGGGAGTGGCAAACAGGACCAACAATAAGCTGGGCATCCCCTTAAGGAAGGGAGGGAGTGTGCCTTGTCCTGTGGTGCCTGTTGTAAGTCAGAATCAGTCCTCTTCCACAGACATACTTCTGTAGCTTTTAAGCCTGTCTGCGAATGGCCTTCTCCCATAGTCCGAGGCCTAGAAAGCAGGTGGGGAGCAACAGCTGTGTTTGATGCCATGGGTTTTGCTCTGGGCACATTATTGAAAACTGCTCTGAAGAACTTTTGCTAGGAGATGGGTTAGGCACTTGTTTCAGCAGTTTAATTACTAGAATTTGCCTGTGGGTTTAACGACTATGTGACAAATAGAAAAGCTGTAATTGCCAAGGTCTGACTACCAGTAAACAGAGAAACTGAGTAGAGTAGGGAGGCGTGTGACAAAGCAAAGAGCGTGAGTTTGGACGGCTGAGGCCTGGGAGCCTGTCGCTGGGTGCAAATAGGCAAAGGAAACAAAGTGAAGGTGAGAAGTGGGGAGGGACATTTTGACAGCAGGACAAAGTGCCCTGCCGGGTCTCATGTTCCGAGTGTCGCTCCTATAGTTTTTAGTTTTGTTTCATAAATTCATTCTGTGTCTTTAGTCAGGGTTAAAAAAAAATATTGACTACTGAAATACTTAATATTTTTCTAAGAAATAATGTATTTGAAATCTTGAACTTTTGGGCAATTTAAACACATATAAAAGTACTTGTCCCGGATCTGTGTCGCATCCTACAAGATTGGAGACAGGATCAAGACAGCTGCCCTTGTTCTTCAGGCCTGAATTACTGGGTTGCTGAACTACCAGTGTGCCAGATGCCCGAATACAAGCATCATGGAAGGAAGAGGCCAGCAAGAAGTCTCAAGGAGAAATGGATGATTGGGATGTGAAAAAAGACCAAGCTGTCTGCTGGACACAGGCATACATGGGGGAACAGAGATAGCTTCAGAAGAGGCCCGTGACCACAGAGGGCAGAGGATGCCCTCTAGCATGGCTAGCTCAGCGGCACATTTCTTGGCCCTGATGTTCGAGGCCAGCTCAATCTTCAGGACCAGCAACAAATAAAAACGATCCAACAAGAACAAACCCAAGAAGACCGATGGCGAACTAGGGGACAAAAGCTAGCAAGTGAAAAGAGGAGGATGAACTCAACCGTTCCGCTTGCCTGCTCAATGCCAGGACACGGGCTCTGAATTTGCATTTGCAAGGACAGTAACATTTCACTTGCCATCATGAGTGTGAAAGAAAACAACACAGGCCCTTGAGCCACAGTGAGCCATCGGGAGCGGATGAGGAGGATGCACTTGAGGAATGTGGGAAGATTGCAAGCCTTTAAGACACAGCTAGACATGACCACATGTTCTTGGCCCCGGAGAAGGAGCTGGAACAGCTGCTGCCAGGAGATCATGGTGGATAGAGGCAGACCTCCCTTTTCGGAGAAGTGAGGAGACTCAGCTTGGAAAAGCAGGCCGTTGTTCCTGGAGGCAAAGGCACTGTCATCGCCGGGGACCGCAGTGGAGACCAAAGGAGTGTGTTGAGCAATGTGTAACGCTCACGAGTGGCAGGGGCAGCTTGAGAGATGGTGCTGAGATGAATCTCCGAGGGAGCCTGGCGCGAGGTATGACGGACCTCTGGTGGAGAGATGATGGGCCCTGTGCACCCTGTTAGGTCCTAAATTTAACCCCCAGAGGGTGGTGTCTAGTATCTTTGGCATTTGAATTCAACTCGGACTGATCGTTTAAAACTATGTGCTATCTCTCACTATAGACACTGAAAGACAAGGACAGCCGGGCAAGTCACATATAGACAACAACCCCAGCTTGTGTGGACCGGAATATATTTTAGCCAAATCTGAGGAAATTATAGTTTTAACCCTTAACAACACTATCAATAATGTGAATGTAGTCAGGGCTTTCTTGACCTAATCTCCATTTGCATGTTTTTTGTTTTTGTTTTTTTCTGAGCTTGGGAATCTGGGCCATATACTTTATAATTTCCCAAACATCCAAGTTCAAATTAAGGCTCCAGATTTTGAGATGAAGCAACGGTTGTGCACTCTTTAATGTCTGTGAGTCGGACCTCAGTATCTGCGTTGGGTTCCACATGTCTCCAAAGGTTTCTCAGAGTTGGACCCTAGGGATGGGTTCCTTCAAGGTTAGACATGACGTTTGATTCCAAAGATGTTCTCGTCCTTGAGAGGGCCCAAGCAAAGAAAGAGGGTGCCTGTAGCATTCCCCTCACCCGCTTTGGAACAGGCAGCCACCGCCCCATCAATTTGATTCCTGTTCTGTGACCACAAAGACAAGGATGATGGATCTCCTTTCATGGAAACAATGCAATTTCCTTGGAAAAACATCCACTTTAGACAAACAATAAAAGCAGCCTTAGTGGGGCCTTGGCTGCCCTCCTGGTATTACACTTACGCTTCTGCCTCTGCTGCCTGGCAGCAAAGATTTCTGGTTGCAAAACTAGCAGACCACCCTCTGGGGACACCCAGGCCCCATCCTGGCCAGCAGACCTCCCTCTGGGGACACCCAGCCCCATCCTGGCCAGCAGACCACCTTCAGGGGACACCCAGGCCCCATCCTGGCCAGCAGACCACCCTCAGGGGACACCCAGGCCCCATTCTGGCCAGCAGCCCACCCTCAGGGGACACCCAGGCCCCATCCTGGCCAGCAGACCACCCTCTGGGGACACCCAGCCCCTGCTCTAGTTCAAAAATCAAACTTGAAAAGTCTTAGCATCTTGACTTCTATGGGTGGGTATGGTGATGGGGTTTTCACTCCATAGTCTACTGATCCCCCTCAGGGAGAATTCGGAGAAAGACGATGGGCAGATGTACTGGAAGCAGAGTTGTATCGTGTTGAAAGACATCCACTGGGCCACCCGGCCTTTGCTGAGCCTGGCCGGGCAACTGGCCCTGCTGTCCTCTCCTCTGAGTTATGGCTTGCCCTCGGCTGCCTCCGCAGCAAACCTTACCTAATTCTACCTAGTATTTTATTTATTCCTTTGTGCCTTATTTTCCCTCCCCACTTGGATTTTTTTTCCAGTAGCACAGACTGTGCCTTACTCAACTTTGCTTTCCACACTGCATTAATTATTCATAATCAATAAGTAATATTCTCAGAGCACTGAAACATGCTGGGTGTCAGAAGTAAGTTGATTTTTAAAAATTGTTTTGCATACTCTTTGATTACATCACAAAGGAATAATTATATTCATTTCTTTTTATGAATGAAGAAACCCCAATATAGTGAGTGTAAGTAATTTTCCAAAGACAATGTAACGTCCAGGGGCCTACACTAAGATTCCAGCCCACTGGAAGGCCAGAGCCATTCACTTAGTTACGAGGCAATGCTGCTTCTCCAAAGGAAAGTCACTTACAGAACTAGACTTAGGAAAATTACAGTGGAAAACAGGAGCACAAGTTAACTATTTACACTCTGGTGGAAAAGCCAGCTTTATTAAAAAAATCTATTTTTTTAAAAGCATATATAAAAATATAAGTGGAGTTAGTTCTTACCAGTGAAACCTACTCTTATCTTACTATTGGAAACTGTCCTGAAAGACAGCATGGAACAGCAAGAGCGTCAGGACTGGGTGGTACCCTCTTTAAGAGGGTTGGCCTCATGTCACTGCAGTGGTGCTCAGGCACAGCGTGGGCTGTCATGGAGACCGCCTTCATCCGACAGCTCGTGCTGCAGTATTCAAAGCCAGATCCTTCACTAGGAAGCGACGGGTTTTATTGTAACATTTCTGTGTTGTACTCCCACGCCCATTGTCCTCTCTTGTCCCATTTTGTCCCTTCCCCCGGCACCCCCACTTTTTTCTGTAATATTCACCTTTCTACTTTCGTGTCTCCCCCCTCCCCCAAAATCACACAGGAAACAAAGTGTGAGCTCGTTTTCTTTCTGAGCCTGGTTGAGTTGACTTAACGTGGTTCCCAGTTTTGTCTGTTTTTCTTCAGATAACAGGGCCTCATCTTCTTTACGGCTAAGCCGTGTTCCCCTCGCCTGGTGCTGATCCTGTACCTTGGCTGTATTAGCAGCGCCATGATCCACACTGGCCAGCCGCTACTCTGCACTGACTTTGACTCCCTGGGTTATACACATAGCAGCAGTGCAGCAAGAACACGTCGTAGTTTTGATTTTAGTTTTGTGAACAACCTCTGTACTCACTCCCGCAAGTGACGTCACTAACTTACATTTCCACCCACGATGGGAAAGAATTCTCTCCTCTCTCTTTCCCCACCACTAGAATTTGCTGGGGTTTTGTTTCCTTTCTTTCTTTCTTTCTTTCTTTCTTTCTTCCTTCCTTCCTTCCTTTCTTTCTTTCTTGCTTTCTGTTGTTGTTATTTTGATGGCCACCCATGTGACCTGGGTGAGACAGATGGGAATCTCAGTGTAATTACTGTTTGTATTTCTATTTTCCTCATGGCTAAATAGGCTGGACGTTTTCTCATGTATCATTTGACTATTTGTAGTTTTGTTTGTTGTTTGTTTGAGGATGTTCAGTGCAACACTGAATTCCTTGTTCTCTTGGTATTTGGTCTCAGTTCTTCAGAGACTCCGCATCTTAATGCCTCGACGGTTGGATAGGGATTTCCTCACCTGCAGGCTGTCTCTTCTCCCTGTTAGTGGCTTCCCTTACAGGCAGCAGCATCTTGCTCTGTCACAGTCCCTCTTGTCAACCTTTGCCATTATTTCCTGAGCTATCCAAGCTGTGCTTTGCTGAGCTTTGCTGTGCTTTGCTGAGCTTTGCTGTGCTTTGCTGAGCTTTGCCGAGCTTTGCCGTGCTTTGCTGAGCTTTGCTGTGCTTTGCTGAGCTTTGCCGTGCTTTGCTGAGGTAGTCATCTCATGCACCTGGTTTCCACGGCGGGCTTTTATCACGGAGAGGTGTTGACTTGGTTGGGTATGTTTCCCGCAGCTGCTGGGACGACCACATGACCCTGGAACGAATGCAGCTTGATCGAGGTTGTACCCTCTCCTCAGCATGTTAGTGCATTCTATTTGCAACTGTTTTACAGAGGATTTCAAAACGCATTTTTTTGACAGTTTGATGCACTTATAGGGTAGGTTTGAGTTGTTTTCATCGCCCACTCCACTCTTTCGCCCCTTCCCTCTCCCACAGGAGCTCTGCGCAACAAGTCTCCCGCTGTGTTCACGTCTTCCGTTTGTGTGTGCCTCGTTTGTTTTAATTAGAGCTTCTTGCCTGAGTCCGGGAGGAGGGTTATATACAGGACAAAGCACATCAGGGCTCACCACAGAAGAAACTGACACCTTTTCCGTCAAAACGACTCACTTGCTGGGTTTTGTTTTCTTCGTATGTTCGTAGAGGAATTGGCTCCATTGCTCTCTCTCCTTTGCTGGGCTTCTGTCTAGTTTGAGTTTCCAGTTTGTGGCCATTTCACAGGACAAGTTGGGAAGCATCCCTTCCTCTTTTCCTTGATGGCATAGTTTCAGGAGCATTGCCATTAGCTTTTTTTTTTTTTTTTTTGAGATAGGGTTTCTCTGTGTAGTCTTGGCTGTCCTGGACTCTCCCTGTAGACCAGGCTGGCCTCAATCAAACGTGTTGTTGCATGTCTGCAATCCAGTCCTCCTACAGTGAGAAGAGAGGAAAGCTAAGGAAAATAGCTGGATGCTGGTGAGCCAGGCATGCACAGTGCTCGCCTAGAGACTGCCTCAAACAAGGTGGCATCTGCCTTCCCCACATACACAGTGGCACTCAGGTACCCATGTAACCCACACTCAGACACCAACACACACACAAAGATAACAAATAAATAACTGAATTAATAATAAATCAAAGAAACTGAAGTGCACTTGCATGTTGTAATGACCTCAAACACTAGCATCTAACACAGTAGGTGTGCAGCCTGATTAGAGATATCTACCAGAAAACACTGTAAATATCTGTTGCTTTTACCATTACAGAAGACATGCTCTGTACTCAGCGCATCATCTAGACATGTCATCATGTGACCAAGATGAGTTCAGAAACCAAATATGGACATGTATCTTTAAATCCTTCAATAGAGAAAAAAACATGTTTGTTTCGGACCTTATCATTCATGACTAAAGGCCTCTTAGCCATAAAAATGATGTTGAGGACAACGGAAAAGGAGCTGTTTTCCCATCACCAGGGCATCTACCTAGAAACCGGATTGGCATCCAATGATTAATACCATCTGTTCAGCATTCCTTGCTGGAGGCTGGGTTTCAGGAAGGAAGGATTTATTATATCCTAAGATGTCCATGAACAAACTCCAGGGACAGATGTGGTCAAGACAGGACTTAAAGCATTTGGCGAGAATATTCCAGTTATTCTTCAAGGGACTTGTCAAACATTAAATTAAGTGAAGCAGAAGGTTTTTATGATTGTTCTACCCCTTGTCCTTAAGTGGAATGTCAGAGTTATGTTACTGCAGTTAATGCTACCAAATTTGAATGCTTGAGCGCAGTTCTGTCTTGAAGCATTCGTCAGGGCTAAGAGACTGTCTGAGGTTTGGCTGTAGCCTCGCATACAGACTGCCCTAGTAAAAAACTGGAAAGATCCAGAAAAGCTCCTTCAAGCTGTTATTTTTTTTTTAAATGTGAATTGTTTCTATTTTCGAATTATTGCAGAATCTTGATTCAGTGAGTCTTGGTTTCATGTTTTGTTTTTTAAATCGTAATCCTAAACTTTCTGCAGGTGATGTCCACTTCTGCGTTTTCCGTTGAGCACAGCCTTAAAGACAAAAGTGGCCCCGCATTTTAACTGTGCTCTGTGCAGGTGACTTGGGAGTGAGGGCATTTTGCCAGTTGGTTCATGCTGAGGATGGACTGGAGGCATGTTGCTGGTGCCACTGTTCAGTGGTAGAACACTTGCTTAGCATATGTAAGCTGGTGGCATAATAGCCAGCAACAACTCCTTGCACATGTGTGTGTACATGCTGCAGAGAGCAAGTCTTCAGCTCACAGGGACTTGGGATGGAAATTTTTTTCCCATTGGTCCTTTTCAACTGAAATGCTCTCTCTGTCTCTCCGTTTCTGTCTCTCTGTCTCTGTCTGTCTGTCTCTCTCTCTCTCTCTCTCTCTGAAATAGATCTCTGTCAAGGGTTACACTGTTTTCAGAAACCTTCCTGGTCTGTCAGCCCTCAAGGCTGAGGACAGGATGCAATGTTGGGAGTGGGCATTCCCACTGTGTTGGTCTTTACTGTTTGATAAATCTGTTGAGCACAGATAGGCCCACAGCAAACAAATCCACCCCCTCAAGTGTGGCCCAGCGCCACCTGATAACCTTCTAATACATATTCCTAGGGCCAACACCCAGTCTTTAGAATCAGGCTTGGTTTCTGAGAGGAAGGCTGAAGAACAGCCTTTCAAATCTGATTGTTCAAAGAATTGTGATCTATTCTGAGTTTCTGACAGAGAGTTGAGTGACCTGCTCACCTTATAAATTGCAGTTGTTTGGACTGGGTGGTTCAGGAGATGAGGCTTTCGGGGAGGGATGAGGTGGGGATGGAGCACGGACTCAGGAAAATGATGACTCATCAAAATGATCATCCAAACGTGGAGCTGGGGGAATAGCTGAAAAACAGATGAAAGAGCCGTCCGTGCCTTGCACATGAATTGTATTTGGATTGCGCAGCAGTTACATTTAAAAATAAAAGAAGTGGCTTTTACTAGGCACGCCATCTTCAGCCCTTCACAGCCTGCCTCTGCCTGATCTCGCATCTCCTTGCCTTGGGAGACACTTGCCCTTCAACTCCTGGGAAGCGTGGCCCTTCTTGCTCTCTCACACTCACAGAGTGTGAGCTCCTTCCTAACAGGTGATCCTCAAGAGAATAATGAGGTTTCTTTCCCTCATTTGTTCTTAAATTAAGGTTTTGATTTGCTGGAAGGAACCTGTGAAATCACACTTAGCACTCTGTACTCACGAAGTATTGTGAAGCTACTGTGCTCTCCCCACCCACGAGCCCTTCTGAACTCCAGTTTCCCCCTCTGCCCAGTGCCAGAGGGTTTGTGAAGTCCCGGTTGTACACTCACCTGTTGGAGGAGGGACAGGTGCAGCACAGATTTTTCTCCATCTTTATTGCAAATTCTGTGTGAAAGAAAAGTCCACTTTCCAGGCCTGTGAACGTGAACGGGGCCTTTACACACTGTTCGTTCTGCAATATTTTCATGTAAACACCTTAATTGGTGGCAAATCTGTTTGTTTGTTGTGTTTGTCAAGTTAGCATAAACTGTAGCCTGCTGGGCCTTAAGATGAGCCCACTAAATATTTTCAGATGTTTTTTATTTCCTCAGCCAAGAGCTGGATTTGAACCAGAGTTTGGGGGTGAAAGAGCAGTGTGTAATATACAGAGACATGGAGTTTGACATATGAAATAAAATAATGTAATGTTTTTAATATTTAAGATTTAAAAAAAGCAGCAGTAAAACACGGCGAATGGAGGAAAATGTGAATACCTGTATACTCGAGTTTTAAATGCCTGCAGATGTTGGATTTTAATCAGAGCATGGTAGATTCTGACTCTGACAGAGGCAAAACTGTGAGATCTGTTTTCTTGAATTGCTTCCACATTTTATGCTTGAGATTTTTATTGCATCTAGCAGTGCATCGTCACGTATTTATGTAAAGTGCCAGCATCCATTGGCTCTGCACACTCTTGATGGTTAACATATAGACCAGTATGTAGCCGGGGAAAGACAACCCGTCACCTGGCCCCATGCAGATTCTCTCGGTGACCTTGTGAGAAGAAAGGCATTTTTTAACTGTTCTCCGCATCAGCCTCCCTAATCGCAAAGCCCCCCACATTCTGTGTCCCTTAAGCGACTGGGGCAACCTGGGATTTATTTGATCTGTGCCCTGATCTTAATTGGTCCTGCCTTGCAATGCATTGTTAGGGGATTTCATCACTGGGCTCGAATCACAGTGTGTCCTTGTCGAAATCTGGATTGTGGAGGCCAATAGTGTGACCTGCCCTTGAGACGCAATCAGGAGATGCAGTAAACGTGACCTGAGCTGGTGTAGCCTGGCACGCCGTTTAACAGTAAGCTGGCTTTTTACCTGTAGGGAGTACGCTGTGCAATCATGGCTAAAGATGTAGGATGTCAGGTGGACACATAAAGATGCTTATCACCGAGTATGTGGACTACATCCACCTGCGTGTGTACGAACAGCCAACAGGAAGTTTGCTGACACCCAAACTACCTAAAACACGGAGAGTCCACTGCGCTATGGCTTCTTGATGACTGCGATGACATTAGATGACAAAGTTCTCAGTCCCGTTACAGTCTAGTGCGACCTTTGCCCTATGCATGATTTGTCGGTGGTCACATGGCTGTGCGCATATGTGTGTGAATATTTATTCAGAGTGACTGAAAAAGGCAACCTAGAAACTAGACAGACAGTGCTTCTTCTGGTAACAGCAGACACCTGTATTAAAATCCAAGTTACCTTTAAATGCTGTGCATATTTATTAGGTAGTTCTATTTCTATATTTTATATCGCGTTTCCTACGTTAATAAGATTTTCAATTTTACATTGTAATTCTACTAGTGGGAAAAGTAGATTTGTATAGTTCAAAGAAACATCTATAAGGCCTCATATTTTTCTCTGAACAGTTATAAGATGTTATAAGATAGAGAAAATATGAGTAGTAAACTTGATGAATATATTCAAGACAAGTCAGTTTTTGCCCTGCATTTATATCCTTGCACCTTGCATTGTCTTGAAGGGCATCTGTCCACTTTGTGCTCTTACAACAAGATACTACAGACTGGGTAGTTTATAATGAACACAAATGCACTGACTCATTTGTTCTGAGGATGGAAAGTCCATGATTGAGGCGTGAGCCTCTAGTCATGGCTTTTTTTTTTCCTGTGTCATTGTAGAAAAACAAAGAGCGATTGGGGTGTTGTTAACCCATGTTGATGTTTAATGGCATTACATTAGTACACACAAAAATAGAGCTAACACACAATAATCTACCAACATATGAACTGGACTGTTTTTCTATATGATAGGAATAAATATTCTGAAAATAATATTGAAAATGTTACTAATGTAATAGAGGTAACATTTTATATATTGTAAGAAACTAGTTAAAAGTTATTTGAGAGAAAAATGGACAAAGTTCTTCTAGGGTTAATGAAACCAATGAGCACGCAGAGCAAAGAAGCTCACTGAAATACACACATGGGCACACATTCACACACACAATGCACACACGCATGCATGCACACACACAGCAGTACACTTAAAAAACATTCAGATACCAGTCTTAATAAGGATCTGTTAAATGTGGCAGAAGGAGGGAAGTCATTTTTATATACAAAGGAACACAGATAAGGATTACAGCACATTTCTCTTAGAAACAAGGAAACTGAGAAAATAGTTGAGAAATATTTCTATTTCTGTTAACCTAGAAATCTATACCCAGTGAAAGTAAAATTCAAAACATCAAGGCAGAACAGGCTACAACCGTCTATGCCAGTGCTGGGGTTTCAGTATTAAATGTCTCCCAAAGGCTCAGACCCTAAAGAATTGAGCTTTCCGACCTGTGGTATCCCTGGGAAGCAGAAGGTTTGAGAGCTGGGGCCCAGGGAAGGGAGGTTAGGTTACCAGGGCAGTGTACTTGAGGAGGATCTTCTGTGCGGTGAGCAGCCTTCTCTACGATGCTCTCTTTGCCACAGGCCCTAACGCAGTGGGCCTCTGAGGCCAAGCTCCAAGTCAGTTTTCCCTCTGTTTACATCTTGGATATTTATGTCATAGCAATAAAAGTTAGCTAACATAGAAAAAAAAGCATGTCCGCAGTGGGAATGCCGAAGAAATCTTTCCAGTGGGAAGCACCCACAGAAGGAGATATAGATCTACAAGACGGAATAACACCAGAAAATGCTGGCATGATCCGTCATAACTTCTAGGTGTCTTGAAAAAAATACCAAGAGCCAAACCTAACAGTTCTCAGAGTGTGGGCACCCAAGGTGTGTGTTCCACGGAGTGCGAGTTTAACACATCCTTTTGCAGACCAGAGTGTGATATTTCACATTTATACAATCTATTTTAAAAAGTCATAAAATATACATGCAACACTCTTATTGAGTGGATGTTGAGTCCAATTAGACAACCGCTGGTTGCCCCACACTTTCAGTATCAGGCAAATAACTACAGCAGCTCACGCGCTTTACGCCTGGGTAGGACGACTGATGACTTCCCTCGCCTGGCAGCTCGTACGGCAGCTTCTGACAACGTGAGACCCGTGGTCCGTGAAGAGGGTTTCCAGCCAGTGCACCAGCTTGATTTCTCTAGATTCCAGGCCCACAGTGTGTAGTGTCTGAGACAACAGGGCCTTAACCTCAAGTTCTGTCACATAACTATGGCAATGACTTGCATTATTTGGAGGTGTCTTTTGGATCCCCAACAACTTGAAGGGAGACGTCCCTTGTCCGGCACTGAGGTGTTGGTTAACTAGTGTGTGGCTTCTAGGAAGAGCAGCAATTTCTCCACATGAACTAACTCCAATTATACTTTATATTATCTGTGTATTTTATATATGTTTTCAGTTTTTAAAAATTTTATTTTATGTGTAAGGCTGATTTGCTTACATGTACATCTGTGCACCACGTGTAACTGATGCCTGCAAAGGCCAGAACACATTGTATCCCCTGGAGCTGGTTTATAAGTGGTTGTGAGCTTCCCGTGTGGGTACTGGGCATGGAAGCAGCCACTGCTCTCAATCACCAAACCATCTCTCCAACCCCTATGTATGTATTTTTAAGAAAGCTTATAAAGCAATGCTCCCTGCGCCCCTCTCATGAATCTTGCTTGCCCTCACCTTCTCTCTCTGCATTCCCCACTCCACCTCACCCAAGTGAGGTCTTTCTCGCTTTGTCTTCCCCATTTCTCCCTACACAGCACCTGTGTCCTACGGCTTTCTTCCTTAAAGCCCTTTTGTCATCCCCCTCAATGGTCTCTTTCTACCTTCTTGGATTCTGCCGTTACTCATGAAGTGATAAACTCACACTTAAGGATTCAGTCAGATCCAGGATACACAAATTAAAGAGAATGTGCAACATCTGTCTCTTTCCAGGTCTGAGCTATGTCACACATTGTGAGCTACGTCATGAAGTGTGAGCTACGTCATGCAGGGTGAGCTACGTCATGCAGGGTGAGCTACATCATGCAGTGTGAGCTACGTCATGCAGTGTGAGCTACGTCACGCAGTGTGAGCTACATCACGCAGTGTTATATTTTGCAGTTCTGTCTTGCCATGAGCATTCTTATCTGCTGCCTCTTGGCGTATATATGAGTTTCTCTGGCACATGCACCTACAGGTAGGGTGGCTGTGTTGCTTTATGTGTTTCACTACTGAAGAGCGGAGAAGCACTCCGACTGAAGGAATATCAGAGGACCTCCACAATGTGTACTCAGGCCCACCTGGAGCAGCGATTTTCCTTTGGCCTTTAATTCCTGTGAGGTGCCGAGGAGCTTGCAGTGACAAGTGTGGTTAGGAGACCAGCTGCCTATCTGGCTTGCAGGCAGCTCTGCAGGGCCCTGTGGCCTCCTTCCTGGAGGGTCACCCCCAACTCTCCATCCCCTTCCTACCAGAAGAGTCTCCCAAAGCTTTCATTACTTTTGTTATGCCGAGGCTCAAAACCTCCATGGATTTGATTGTGGGACACAATACAAAGTGGCGCACTGCTGTTTTCCCCAGCTAGATTCCAGGCAGTTTCCTATCTCACCTTCCAGGTTTCTCCCCACATCAAATTATAAAACAATTATCTGTTGTAGGATGTAGTCTTCTACTTGGAGAGGCCACCGTGTTCATGAGCTCACCTGTGAGTCCTTGCAAGAGCCCTCACTACCAGGCTTTGCCACTCATTCACAGGAGAGGGGATGGAGGAGGGGCTTGCTGGACTCCTGGCTGAGCGTCCGGCCACTTGTTTGCGTTTTTTGCCACAATTACATGTGGCCTCAGTGCTTTCCGACTGAGGCTAAAGTATATAGGGTTAAGGTTCACTTAGGGGTGCTCCATCTGTGCAGACATGAGGGGGGCTAGAGGGGGGCTCCTTCTGTGCAGACATGGGGGCGCTATCATTCACCTGGGCATGCATTCACCAGTGTGGCCACCAATGCAATCACCCTTGCTCTATAATCTCACTGGGGTCCCCTGGTGAACTTTGGGGTACTCATAGTGCAGTTTGTTGTTGGAACCTTAAAACGAGGGATAGAGGATGTTTATGTTTCTCCAGGGGAGGACTTTTCATAGTATCCTATAATGAAATAATTAATTTTCTGTGTTTTCATATAGCTCTTTGGTATTCTGAATTTATATGCCCCATTAATGGGTCTTTTTCCAGTTTTAGTTATCCAAATTCTATTTCTTTTGAGCAATAAATTTATATTCTATCATTTCTCATAAACCTGCCATTATCACCCCCACATTGGCCCACAAAGGAATGAATAAACTGTTCTAGGAGTCAATACATTCTTTCTCTCTGCAATTGCTCAAGTGCAGTTGTTGCAGGTATTTTCCAACGGTATGTTTTCACAGCTCTTTCAATACTGATTTTGTTTCAACTTTAGGATGATTATTTGTATAACTTCTTCTGTGGATGTCTTAAATTCTAATTTAAATTCTGCTCACAGCTTTATTTTAGTTGTTCTCTGACAATTTCATACATGCATAAAATTCAGTCTGATTCCTACAGCCCCCTTCTAAGATCCCTCCGACCACTGTTACCGCCTTCTCCTCCCTACAAGTTCATTTCTGATATTAATGTCTTTTTATCCCCTTGAGACCCACTGAGTTTAAACAGGGTGTGTGTCTGATCATGGATTTTGAACTGTCCATTGGAGCCTAGTGGGCTCTTCAGCAGGCACACAACTGAAGACAGCGAGTTCCCGTCTCCCATAACCCCATAACAGATGACAGTTCAGTGCTGGGAGGCAGAGGCGGTGGGTGTCTGTGAGTCTGAAGCCACTGTAGTCTAAAAGTGAGTACAGGACAGCTAAGACTACTATACAGAGAAACCCTGTCTCAAAAAACCAGAAAGAAAGAAAGAAAGAAAGAAAGAAAGAAGGAAAAAGAAAGAAGGAAAGAAAATAGCTCAGCTTAGAGGGATGGGGCCCTATGAGCCCACCCAGAGCTATGACTGACTGTTTATAAGCCCAGTCTTACACAGGCATACTGCAGGCAGCCACAGATGTTGTGAAGACGTAACTGCCTGGCTGCCTGGACTCTGTTGACAGCAACTTGGTTGTAAGATATAGAGGCACCAAATTGGAACTATCTAGAAGTTTCTTCCCTGGGTGGCTACCTTTCATAGTTGCAGAAAGCACCGCAAAGGCTCCTGGGAAAGAAAAGGGAAAGGCGCCAATGGCCTCACTCAGCTTTGACTCAAACCGTCAGTCAAGATACGTCACTGATGGGAGAGTGGCAGCGACTGTCGTGGGGCAACCAACTGTTCTCCGACTGAACCCGAAGCACATCACACACGAGGAATTTACGCCTGGCACTATAAACTTAGTTTTTAAAAAGAGAAAAGAAGGAAACAAGCAACAACGACAACAACAACACAAGTATATCTAAGGTTGTCTTAGGCACTGTGGAGAGCCACAGAGCCCTTTGTGGACCTCGCCCCAAGATGGTACCTGACATGCAGCCAGAGCCGCCTCGATTTAGACAAACAACCCCGCTGCTTGCATTAGCTCTGCCTCTACGAGCCTATCAGCGTGTGAGACGTGGCTTAGTGTGATTGGCTGTTTGGGTGGTATAAATGAGCGTGACGAGAGTGGCTCG
Source organism: Acomys minous (assembly GCF_964271855.1). Classification (NCBI taxonomy): domain Eukaryota; kingdom Metazoa; phylum Chordata; class Mammalia; order Rodentia; family Muridae; genus Acomys; species Acomys minous. Next base: position 2,081,785 of record NC_140490.1, read on the forward strand.
GGGGATTCTCCTGGAAACAAGGCCTGAGTAAAACTGCTTCAGAGAAGAACCGGTGGTCGCATCTTTCTTGCTGGTCGAGTGAGACGCGACAAGGCACAACGGATGAACTCGGCTCTGCTGCTTAGCTAAGCCAGCACGGTGTCAAACCGTTGTCTAAATATGTATATCTACAGCCATTACACAATCGATACTCATCCCTAATCAGAAATACTTCCCTTTGCAATGAGCAGTGGCGAACGCAGAGGTACGTGGCGGCCACGGTGCTGAGGATGTGTGGTGGCTAAGAGTCCAGCCTTAAGCAGAATGTCTACACCGCGCCTTCTACGGCTCTGGGACCATTTGCAGAAGAGAGGATGGAGAAAGTGTAAGAGCTCCAAGTAGGAAGAAGCTCTATGAATCCATGTCTCCTCTACACAACCAAACCTTTGTTTAATTTCATATCTTTTAAAAAGTTTTATTTTTACTTTTTGGCCTTCTTAATATATCTGGTGAGTGGTGACAAAGTTTCACTGAAACTGATATATCTGGCAGCTTGTTTCTGAAAGACGGCCACAGTAGTATCTTCCGTTCTACATGGTTTCGAGGGAGCTGAACATTTTCCCTAGGAGATGTAAAAACGATCATCTTCTTCTTTGGAACTTGGTGAAGCCTCGTTTTGTTTTGTGGACAAAGTTCTTTCTATATAGCCAAGGCTTGCTTCAAAGCTGTCGTGTTGCTGCGATTATAAGGTTGTGCCACTGGACCCAGCTTTTCAGTGGCCGATGTGAGCAAGAATCCAGATGTCACAAGTTCCATGTTGCTCTCTTAGAGACCCTGTGCCTGGGGCCTGCTTACCATGCTGTGAGGAAACTGAAACTCGTTCTTGTGGATAGAATCCCAAAGACAGGTTACCCTTGTTTTTAAGCCCAAATGTGGTACCAGTTAACAGCAAGTACTAACTGCTAGAAATAAAAAGGAAGACGCCTTCAAGTCCATCCTGCTCCGCCCCACCCCCCACCCCCCAGCTGCTGAGATGTCCTCGTAGTCACTTTGCAGAGCACACACACACACTCTGCGTCTTGACCTTGCTTCAACTGATAACTTCCCAGATCTAAGAGGTTTCCTCAATGATGGGTTTGGATCGCTGACTTTGAGTGTGGTTTGTTATGCAGCGAGAGCTGGTGAGACAGCCTGCCATTCTTACTTTACAAAACACTGTCGGAACTTCTAATTAAGCTTCGGAAGTGGGCACCGGTCAAGGCGAGGTACCTGGATCTTCGCTTGACTCTCGCTCAGCATTTGTAACACGTGCGTACGTTGCGTGGTTTTCCTTGAAATAGAATTATCAAATGCCCTGCGGGAAATACTTGCCATCTCAAGGAATTCTGACGTTTCCTTCTCCATCCGGCCTCCACCAAACAAAGTTCTCAGTGAGCTAAGAGCTAAAAGTTATCATTTCTGCATTAGTATCATTGCCAGTAAAATGTGTGCTTGCCTCTTCCCCCAGGCCATCAGGGAGACTGCGGATTTGGTGCTGGTTCACTTTGCACATCTTGTGAGAGTCTCGGAGCACGGCACTTCTAAACTCTCTCGTGTGCATGTCGTGGAGTTTGACTTTGACAGAAGATACTGTATTACGCTATCCTACCATTGTTTTCCGGGGACACAGAGGGTGAGAACACAGCACCCTACACGCAGGGCTCCTTCCTAAATCATGGCATGGCTTTCACCACACTGTCTCCCTTGTCCATGATAGTTAGAAAATCATCTTCTCAGTGATGGCGTCATGCTGTAAATATTTACTTAATCAGAATCATTAAGTTATCTGAGTGACACCCAGAAACCTCATGACTGCCAAGGAAAGCAGATGCAGTGCTGAGTTTGTCATTAGTCTCCAAGTCTGCCAAGTTTCATCAGACTTCTGCTTATGTCTGCATGGCATGAAGCTGATAGGCAAAAATTCAGGATTATATTTAATATTGTTCACCTACTTGTATACAGCCAAAATAAAATGCAAAAGTAAATTTTCCTTGAACTTGCTTCCCCCCCTAGAAATAACTGGGGCACGTCTGTATATTCTATTACCTTCAAGTATTAAAATTGCTTAATAGATCATTTTTTAAAAATGTTGATCTTTCCCCCTGTTGGGTTGCTGTGCCCAACTTTGATATATATGATGGCTTTCGCTTTATCTTATTATATTTTATTTTGTCATGCTTGGTTGTTATCTCTTAGAAGCGTCTTGTTTTCTAATGAGAGATAGAAAGGAAGAGGATGGGAGGCCAGGGCAGGTGTGGAGGAACTGGGTGGATGGAAGGGAGGGGAAACTACAATTGGGATCAATGTGTGAGAAAAGAATCTATTTTCAATAAAAATGAAAAATGAAAAACAACGACAAACAAACTAATAAATAAACAATAAAAATGTTGGTCCTTAAAAATAACATTAAAAACGAGAAACCCTCTTCTTTAAATACTTCACCAGTCTGGCTAGTGAAAAGCTGCACAATTTGGGGAACTCATCTTCGCTAGCACCCTCATCTCGTTCCCAGCGCTCTTCACTAGACGCACAATCAGAGTTCAGTTGGAATTCGCAGGGCTGACCGTTGCTTTTTCTCCTGGTTTCAAAGTGTTCAGTCCTCAGTTTCTTGGGTGTCACTGGCTTGGGCAGAAAGTCCCTACGGTAGGAACAGGTAGCAGAGATCTGTCATTACTTGGCCAAAAGGAACAAGGAGGATGCGAGAGGGAAGATACAGGAAGAGGCTAGACACCGGCCTCACGGACACACCTCCTCCAGGTGGGGCCCTCTCCCCACCCTCACCACCATCACTCAGTGACGCAGTTGTGTCATGACCCCATCAAGAGCTCATTAGTTCAGTGCCCTTCTGACCTCATCGCGGCAAAAGCCTTCAGAGGCGTGAACATTTCTTAATCCAGCCAAGCTGACAATCAAATCAAAATCGAATACCACAGTAAGGTTGTTCTTTTAGATTTTATTACCTTGTGGCTTAAAAAAAATGGGGTTTTTTGTTTGTTTGTTTGTTTTTTCGGAATGATTCGAGAGTCGCAAGCAGTTGCAAAGGCAGTACAGGAAGGCCTGTGGATGTCTCCTCTATATTCTGGTAACTTCCACACTGAACATCTTGGCCAGTATCCACGCTGGGAACACACTATAGGTCACGTGTGTGCAGTTCATGTCTGACCTTATATTGTTGGAAGCTCGTGCAGCCCTGGCTGTCCTGGCACTCCCTCTGTAGACCAGGCTGGCTTTGAACCCAGAGATCTGCCTGCCTCCTCCCAAGCGTTGGGATTAAAGGCACGTGCCATCATGTCCAGTTGCCTTTTCTCCTCCTAATAAAAGATTTCATTTTGATGAAGTCCAGCATAACATGTCTTTCCTTAATGCACTGTACTTTTGTTTTATGCCTATGAGCTCTTATTCAAGACCTAGGTCTAGGGATTTTCTGTTCTGCTATTTTTGAAAAGTTATTATATATATAATCATTTTAGAGGTTTATTTTATTTTATTTTGTTTATGTGTTTGACTGTTTTGCCTGCATGTGTATCAGTGATCGTGTGCATACCTGGTGCCCCCAGAGGCCAGAAAGGGCCACTGGATCTGGGACTGAAGAGATAAATATTTGTGAGAGTCAAACACGGGTCCTCTGTGAGAGCAACAGTGCTCTAAACCACTGAGCATCTGCCCATGTTCTATAGTTTTATCTTTTATGCCATATTTATGATCAGTTGGCTTAGTGGCTTAATTTTCAGATAACGTATTGACTATAGATGCGTTTCCCTATGGGTGATGAGTTGTTTCTACGCCACGTATGAAAGCAACACGCTTCTTCCACCTAACTGCGCCTTTTACATTTGTTGCTACACACATGGCCACAATCATCAAGGCTATTTTTAGATTTTTAAAATCCTGTACTGGGTAGGGTTACTATAACTGAATAGTGAGTCCTGACATCAGAAAAAGTGACTCTTACCAGTTTCCCTTTTCTCTTTCAATATTGCTTTAGGTTTTCTTCACATTTAATATAAATTTTATGAAAATTTGATAAACATCTATTTTCCCCCCTGAGGTTTTTATTTTTATTTTTTAATTATCACAACCATTATCATTATTATTTGGTTTTTCAAGATAGGGCTTCCTCTGTGTAGCCTTGTCTGTCTTGGATTTGCTTTGTAGACCAGGCTGGCCTCGAACTCACAGAGATCCACCTGCCTCTATCTCATTGAGTGCTGGAATTGCAGTCATGCACCACCACATCCGGCTCCCTCTGAGGCTTTTAAATAAAAGTTATGGCAAACTTATATATCAGTTTGGGAGGAATTAAAAATCTTTACTATATATTGATTTTTAAAGATTTATCTACATTAAGTAATTCTCTAATTATTTAGATATTTTTAGACTTCACTCATTAGCACAGAAATCTGTTTTGGTGTTAGGCTTGACTTAAGAGTTTCTCTACTTTGAGAAATTGCAAATGATGGTGCCTATGTGCTCATTACTGGTACACATGTGTTGGAGAAGGCGTGTCATTGAGGACAGGCCTGGCAGTTGTATGTTTGCATGACTGGATATTTTTATCAACATTTTTTTTCTCTGTATTAACTTGGAGATGTTATATTCAGACATCATTTTTAACTTTCACAAGATTTAATTTGCAAATTATATTCATTACCCTTCCAAATAATATGAAAAAATCTTTCAATAGTTTGTTTTTAATGATAGCTCACTTGGTATTCTTATAATAGTATATTTGAGTGTTATCTTTTTTTTTGTAGAATTATGCAAGACATTGTTGTCATTGTTTATGTTCCCAATGTTTGTTCCAGTTCATACATTTATTAAATTCTCTTTTGTTCTTCTGAATCCAATACTTTTCATATTAGAGTACTGCTCTGACAGGGACACAGGAAGGCTTCCTTTGGGTAAGGTAAGTGGGTAGCAGACTCTCAGCTTCCTTTTATAAAAGTGCCTTTATTTTATATTCACTTCCAAAGATAGTTTCACTAGAAATAAAATTCTAAGATAGTAGTTGTTTTCTCCAGTTCTCTTCAGTATGTTCTGTCATTTGGTTTTTATTATTATTGTCAAAAAGTCAGCTGTTTGTCAGTTTTTTGTCTCTTTGAAGGAGATTTGTCATCTTTCCCTAGTTACTTTGAAGATGTTCCCTGGCATATCTGCCGTAACTGTATCTGTACCTAGCAATGTCATTTCTAGTGATACAACAACAATGACAGAAGGGCAGAGAAATTACAGCCTGCTGTTTTAGCTGGACACTCAAAATGTGCTACAAAATAACAGATCTGCCTTTAACGGCTGAGCCATCTCTCCAGCCCTCAGAGCTGATTTTAAAAAGAGATTTATTTATTTATTTATTTATTTATTTATTTATTTATTTATTATGTATACAGTGCTCTACATGTTTGTACACCTGCAGGCCAGAAGAGGGCATCAGATCTCATTATAGGTGGTTGTGAGCCATCATGTGATTGCTGGGAATTGAACTCAGGACGTCTGGAAGAGCAGTCAGTGCTCTTAACCTCTGAGCCATCTCTCCGAGGTGATTTTGTAAAGCAGAAATTTCTAATATCTAAAAAGCATAATTAGTAAGTTCAAGCTACTATAGTGGACTTTTGACCGGGAAGAAAATAATTCATGTTTTCTAGCATAAACGCAGTATCTACGAAAATTTATTTTTTCTAATAAACTGAAAAATTCAACTCCATATCAAAAGAATATATTCTTAAACTATTACTATAGTGAAATTAGGAATTAATAACAAAATATTAATTTACAAAAGCCTAAGATTCAAGACAAAACAACTCTTAGGGGTAGGAAATTGAGTCATTTGCCCCCCTGTAGGAAGATTCCCCGCCCTCTGTGGTCTAGCTGAGTGGGGCATAATCTGAAGTAGCCAGTAATGGAGTCCTTTGACATGAGGCTGTCTGAAGGGCGCAAGGTTGAAAGTAGAGTGAGAATATTTTTCATTTTCCTTCTATAGGGCTCGTGTATACTTATTGTCCCAGAATGGTTGTTTATAGTTACCATGTTGACTCCAAAATGTCCTAGTTTGATCACCCTGGTTAAAGCTTGTAATTACCCCCCCCCCCCAGTTAATCTTTTTGCTACTTCAGAAACTTCCATCACTGGAGACCACATGCAATTCTATTTGTTAGGATTATTTACAACTACGTTTGAACTTTCCAAGAACCCTCTGTCGTCTTTATATTTCTTTTGGATGGTCCTTTGGCAGCTCTAGATTTATTCTTTGTTAGCTTGCCCTTATGTGTGGTCCATCTCTGACCCAGGAGAGACACTCAGGCATCCTTCCTCCAAAACCTCTAAAACCACAAACCATTGCCTAGGTAGCAAGTGCTGTCTCACACACTGCAGGGTATGCACACTCCTGCTGTGTCAGTTAGCAGTTCTCTGTGCTCCCTCGAAATGGGGACTATGTCTTCCCATGATCTCATGGAAGTCCCGCCCTGCATCAATCCCTGCCTGTGGATGTACTATGTTTGGTTACTTTATTGGGTGTTTATACCTACCACCCTTCTCCACCCCGGGTCCCTTTCAACCAGCACCCCCTCAACACTAGGTAGGTGAGAAAGAAGGTTACAGGGGAAAGGGGGTGTAGACCTCTTTAGACTACTTCCTGGGTGTCAGTTCTTAAGGGCAAGTCCAATCTTCATGGTCAGAACATCCAACCACCCAGCCATCCAGCGAATGCAGCAGCAAACACAGCAGCAGGAACCAGCAGCAGCAGGGGGACCAGCAGCAGCAGGGGGACCAGCAACAGCAGGGGGACCAGCAGCAGCAGGGGGACCAGCAGCAGCAGGGGGACCAGCAGCAGCAGGGGACCAGCAGCAGCAGGGGGACCAGCAGCAGCAGGGGGACCAGCAGCAGCAGGGGGACCAGCAGCTGCCACTATCCCTTTGGGGGCTCCCCCATTTATACCCTCTCCAGAACTAGACTATCTTCAGTTGGCAAAAAGTCACATCCCTCCTAGAGCATTAGGCAATCATAGTTAACAGCTGTGGGCAACTGAAGCAGCCCCATACCCCACACCTGGGATTAAAACAAAAACATAGTCAACAAAACACAACTGAGTTTTTAAAGGAATGAAAATTCTCACTATACCTGCCTAGGAGCAGCACACCTTTGAGAGAGCAAGTGCTTCTGTGCCATGGCCCTTTGAAGAAATACCCCTCCAGCCAAGGGTCACAATAGACACCTCTAAACCCAGCAGCTGGGGCCTGAGGCGGGACCATGGCGAGTTGAAGACTAGCCTAGGCCACAGAGTGAGTCTCTATATAGGAGGGGAGAGAAAAGACAGAAAAGGGAGGAGGAGGAGACAAGTGAAGAACAGGGGAAGGGGAAGGAGGAAGAGGAGGAGGAGGAAGAGGAGGAGGCAGGGAGGAGGATTCTTTTGGCTTTTATCCTCTTCCCGGTGTGAACTGGGTACGTGACCCAGAACTCAGCAACTCGTGCTTGACAATTTCACTTCCAAAAGCAAAGATGGCGGGAGCCCACCTCACTCTCATTCTGAGTCTATTCTAGGGAAGGCCCCCAATCACAGCTGGCACGGTGACCTGCGATATATGTTCTACAACGAAAACACTTATTTGAGTAAAATAAAACCACCTGGTCGTAGTTCCTTGCGCCTCACAGTTAATAGTTCCCAGCTACAGCCATTCGTTAATACTTAAGCCTGCTGACACGGCTCCAAAGTTACCAGGCCGTATTATCTTACAGAACGAGTATCGCATAAGACTTTCATTGCTGATGGACCTCCTCGCTCTACAGTGGGTGGATATAGTGTACATAGGCGCCTCTCTACGTTTCTCATTCTTCTAACACGGCTTCGGTAACCCAGTCGACCCCAAAGCCATAAAAACCTTTCCTTTGGCTCTTAGCAAGGGTGCCTCTGAGAGGCGAGGGGACACGGAATCCCTCGTCCCCTGGTGTCTGTGGCACATTTCACAAGGAGCTGCCTCAAAACCTCGCCTGGGATGCTTGCTCCTCGGGTGCCGCCGGCGTCCAAGCTGCTTGCTGTTTTAGTGTCTAGGGGAGCAAGTTGCTATGGTGTGATTCACCCAGCTATTGGCGTGGGGCTCCGCTGAAATGCTCAGGGGTGGGGCTGGGTGAGGTTTTGGGAAAGGAGGGGAGCATCGGGAACAGGACTCAGAACATGGCGTGGTCGCTTGTGAGATTATTTGATATTTTTGCTTCGGAATAAAACCACACCTGTTTCTACGAAGAAAACCAAGGCTTACTGAGCAAAAATCTTGACCTGATAAAACACCCAGTGGACGTTTTTTATTATTCTTCTATTTAAATTGTTGTCCTTTACAAAGAGCTGTGTGGACATTGGGTTTTAAAGGAATGTATATCGGGTTTCATATTCCGAGGCCCAGTTAGAGAGATGTGCTTTGGAAATCTCAGAAAAAAGACTTAAAATTGATGCCAAATCAACCAGGGAAGAAAAATGTATTTAGTTACGTTTAGTTACGTTAGATCATCTTGCCCACCCCACCCGCTCGGTGCACACACCCGGAATATCACTTACAGTCTGTTTCCTCATTCTGTCATATTGCCTAGCAACCGTTCGCTCCAAAACCATGTGTAAAAGCCACCCTCCGTGATAAAAAGATTGACTTGGATAAGTTGCTTTATTTGCTCACTTTACAGGCCCTACTATGAGTCCCCTCAGGAACGCCCTGGGGAGATTTCTTCTCCTAGGCTCATTAGGTCCACAGATGAAAAGGTTTGCATAGCCTTGCCGTTCCCTGTTACTCTCCATCGTCCCAGCTCCGCCCCCCCCCCCCCCCAGGCTTTCGTCTCACATCCTGTGTTCCACGAGACTGGCCCCGCCTTCCAGGCTCTCTGAAGACCTTTCTATCAAAGCCGGCCTTACTGCGTATGAGCTGGCGGACTGTGCGGCCATGAATCAACCCAGTGTTTTCACTAATCGCTCACGTCGCCCACCTCCAGGCGCCCCCCTCTCTCCTCGTGCTGGCTCCCCGAAAGTGCTGGGCGCTGTTGTCAAGTGAACAGGCGAGGACAGGATCTCGTCTCATTCTGCAACCCGGTGGTGGGCCCTGGACACTCAAGCACCTGAGAAAGGCTCACTGGAATCCTCTCGAGGACCACTTGCTCTTAGCATCTCTGAGCCCTCAGAGTTGCATTTAGCTCACTCTCCCCAGAAGCCTTTGGGAAAATGTACTAGAAATTTCACTTCAGATTCACTAGGTAATTAAGAATATGGAAAGCTCTGAATGTTAGTTCATGTGGTGGATCACCATAGGCCTCTTTTGCTATGTTTTTATAATTACAGCCCCACAAATTACCGGCTCTGTCTCCTTAAGCTGTGACTGGTGATATGTTATCTTTCTTTACATAAGAATCAGCTGTTTTTTTATAAGTGAATTCCTTGCAATATTGTTTCCTTGTAGTTGGTTTGTAGGCATTATGCTGGAAATTGGTTCTGTGGTTACATAAGCTTGGAAAATGCTTTTAAAAATAAACTTAAACAGGCTCACAAAAGAGTTTCAGCCTCATGGCTGTGCCGTGAGGCTCGGTGCATGTGTGGAGCCCTCCTTCAATTCATGCAGCTTTATTTTCAGAAGTGCCTTCGGGTATTACTATGACATGGCACATACTTTGGGAAACACTATCTTGAAAAACTCCGCACCCCACACCCCACACCCCTGAGACAGTGTTTCTCTGTGTAGCCTTGGCTGTCCTGGACTCATTTTGTAGACCCAACTGGTTTTGAGCTCACAGAGATCCACCTGCCTCTGCCTCCCGAGTGCTGGGATTACAAGTGAGTGCCATGGCACCTGTCTTTGCAAAAATTCTTACAGGAACCAAAAGACATGAGACTAAATATTCTTAAGTGAAAATTACCTCACCTTAGTGATATTCCATGAGAGCATTCTTGAAAGTCTGAGAGTTACTATTTTTATATTCTATATTCACTTTCTAAGAATTCTGATTTCAAGAATGTTTCCTAGCATCTGCCCCTCTCTGCAGCTGTATGTGTGCTAGGAGTATTCTCCTTAATATGCAGGTCAGAAAGGCAGGCTTATTTCCTGGAAACAGGCTCTGTGTTTTTCTGGATGAAATGCAAGCCACAGCCAGGGCCCAAGTAGCCTTTAAACAGGTTTGGCCATGCCTCAGCCTCAAAAGTCTGATTCGGTCGGTTTGGGTGTTGACAGCTCACAAAACAGCCATAAGTTTTAGCTTTTAACTCTATAGATACTTGACAAATTATTAAATTTAATAAACTCAGGAACTTGACAAATTACTACATTTAATAAACTCAGAACTCAACCCAGTAAAAGGTGTTGTTTATACTTTTTAAAAAATAGTAAATAAATATCTATGAAAATGCAAAACAAGGTAATTTAGAAATATTCATTGTTAAGAAACTTTTGGGGAGATCATTTTCCTTGTCTTAACACTCATTTTTTCCCTTTCAACGTTTCTCTGCCCCTTTCTGAGTCAGTGTGCCTCTTTTCATGTTCCTGATTGTGTGTGCATGTGTGTGTGTGTGTGTGTGTGTGTGTGTGTGTGTGTATGTATGTGTATATATGTGTGTGTATGTGTGAGTGTGTGTGTATGAGTGTGTGTGAGTGTATGAGTGTGTGTGTGAGTGTGTGTGTGCATGTGTATGCATGTGTATGTATGTATGTGTATGGGTGTGTGAGTGTGTGTGAGTGTGTATGTGTGTGTGTGAGTGTGCGTGTGTGTGTGTGTGTGTGTGTGTGTGTGCACACCTGCCTGCACCACTGTGTCTTTGTCTCTGTGTGACTTTGCCTCCTACTGCCATATGCATGTGTTGTCTTCCTTGGCTCAGCTGGGCTCCTCTCAGCATCCTGCAGTTTACACAGGTGTCTGGCTCTTCGGACTGGCCTGGTCGGCTTCCTCCAATCCTCGAGGGCGTCTCTGGCATGCATCGCCTCCTCCAGGCCATGCGTTCTGTCTGTCTTCCTTCTATCCCACGAGGACAGGCATACCAAAGGCCTCCAGACAGATGGTTTGGAGCCCCCATAATGGATGTGCCCCCGGGAGAAAGCTTCTCCAAGACGCTGTGGTACTTTCCACAGTGAAGGCAGGCAGAGGGAGCTGTACTTCTGGCATGTCTTCCCGGCTTCCAACCTTATCTCCCCGTCGGCTCCGCTCCCCTCCTGGCTCCTTTTGTGCTGGCTTCATTGCCAACAACTTCCTCTTGCATTTTTGTTTATTTTCTCATCCCCCACCTCATTTTTTGAAAAGTCATCCCTCTTTTCTTTCTAACTCAAGTTTGTTTGTTTGTTTGTCATTTTTAAAATGGGGAAATTGAACCTATAGATTGTAAAGTAAGTGGGGAAGATCTGAGGTTATGAAATTTACGTCGGGATCACTTTGGTTAGCCTCCAAAGGGATAGGACATGTTTGCAGACGCCTTTCTCATCTTAAATCTGTATACAAACCCTAGCCCTTTCAACGTGGCTCTTTTCAAGAATTTACTCCGAACAAGGAAGGGACAAATTTGAATGCATCCTCCCCAAACTCTGGGTTTCATACCAGAAAGTTAGATATCTAGAACAAAGGTGAAAAAACAAAACAAAACAAACAACCCCCTCAAACAACTCCTAATAATATTCCCAGACAAAGGTGGTTCTTGAATGCCACAAAATTCCTCAGGATTTATCTTGGGGGATTGTTCTGTGAATAAGATGCTCTGGCTTCCGAGGCAATGTCTGCACTTGTGCTGCTCTGGAACTTCCAGGTGGTCGCATTTGGTAACACTGTAATGGCAGCCTTGCCTCTCCCGCTCTGCCCTCCCTTACCCAAGTTCAGATTTTGGCTGCCATACAAAGCTCCTGTCTCAGGCTCCCTCTGCCTCCATCCAAGCTTTACAGTTCCCCCACAGTTTAACAGTTGGGGCATCCTTTTTTTTTTTTTCCTTTCTCCCAGCAAGTTTCACCCCTCTGTCTGTTTATTTCCTCAACTGGACCACTTAGCAGATACTCCCAACACACAGTGTACACAGAGACATGAAGCAGTCTCTTCATAACCAACCTTGGTGAATTTGACAGGTGAGACCTGCTCGGCTTTGTGAGGTTCTTGGCTTGGAAACAACTGAGAACTCCAGGCCTCAGACAATAAGGAACGGAGCAGGTCACGCAACCCGACTCATGACAAAACCTTCCCAGGAGCTTGGGGTTTAGAGAAAGAAGGCTCCTCGGTGGCGATGTAACCACCAAGAGGAGCAGCAGTCCACTCTAGGACAGGCCTGAACGGAGCGTTTCTTGTAGCAGCAATCCTCTTCCTGCTCTCGTTTCTGAAGGAGCCCCACCCCAAGTTTTGACCTGTGTGATTTCAGTGCTCCTTAAGATGTTAGACTATTTCAGGTAAAGTCCACGGCTTTAGGGCCGTTGAGCTGTCGAAATTGCTGTTCCGTGGTAAGGTGGAGCTTCTATCCTTAGGTAAGTATCTTCAAGGTTGCACTAGATCGCGACTTGACCGTCAGAAATGTTCATGCTCCCATTTTCCCCACCTGACTTCCGTTTACTTAAGGATTTCCGATGAAGCCTTCCTCTGGGTGTTCTCCTGTCTAGAGGGCAGCCTGAGGGGTCACTTCCGAATTATGTCAGGGTACCGGCAAGCATTCTGTAAAGATCACAGGCCCTCGAAGACTTGGAGAGCTCTGCTGGGCGCAGTGGAAGCCTCAGAGGGTGGCCAGTGCGCATTCTCGGCGGCGAGTGTAGATAACGGTGTGATTTAAGCAGCCCCCTCACCCACGAATCAGGCCTGGAGGGGCCCCCGCTGTTCTGAGGTTCCTACCTGCATAACTTTACACTTTTTAGTGATCATCTTTTTTAAAAGATTTATTTATTTATTATGTATACAGATCTCGTTATAGATGGTTGTAAGCCAACATGTGGTTGCTGGAAATTGAACTCATGACCTCTGGAAGAGCAGTCAGTGCTCTTAACCTCTGAGCCATCTCTCCAGCGCCCCTAGTGGTCATCTTAAAATGGAACAACCACCCAGCTTCAACGTGTGCTTCTCAGGTGTGGACTTCTAGAGCGAGTCCTGATTCTGAATGTTTCAACATTTTTTTCCTGGGTGCTTACTCAAAAAACTACTGTATATAGATGGAGACTTTAAAGAGCGATGGGTGGGGACAGGCCTCCTGTAGTTGAAAAGGTTAGAGTAGGTCACACAGGTGTACCCACTAAAGCCCAGCCGGCACCGTGGGCGGGAACTGGGAGAGCAGAGCCGGGCAGTGTGGCTGGTCTACAGCAGAGACCCCTACCCAACCAGACCCCGAGACAGAGTGTCTGGGAGTTGTGTACAGGAATCCATCTAGCAAGCTCTCCAGAGGAGACAAGGGCATCGTCTGACACAGAGATTGAAAATACTGGGTAAGGTGTTGCTCAGGGACCACTTTTATGAGCGTGGAGGGCTTCACACATAGTTCCCGGCCACCTACTTACAGGCTTTAGACAACACCAGCAGCCTGCTGGGCCTGCAACAGTCGGGCGTCTCCATCCCAAGCCCAGGGCAGCAGGAAATGCATCCACAAGTTCACCACAGAGTTAAACACCATGCGACCTTGAGGAACTCCTGAGACCTCTCTGGGACTCCAAAGTTACTTTGGACGGCACTTGAGAATATTATGGGCTTTTTGTATACAATGGTGTTTGCCAATTATTAAAGTGGTTAGCAATGTAATTTCTAATTACTTCATATATTTGACATTTTGTTTTTAGATCACAAATTCCTCATGTGTGATGTTCATAGCTTTGCATTTGAGAGATGCAGAAACACAGAAGTAGTAACTATGGGTGGGTTGGTAGTTCTTAAGTACCATTTCTTTATTAAAAAAAGAAAGCAAGAAAGAACATTGGCTTGTTTTCTGGATATACTTTAAAAAGAATTAAACCTGGAAGTTTGTAAGTAGAATTTCTTAAGGTCACATTTTTTGTTTAAAAAGCAACATTTTAAAAGATATATTTTATATTTTCTCAGACTTTCCCTATCATCTATCTATCTATCGATCTATCTATCGATCTATCTATCTATCAATCTATCTATATCTATATCTATACATTTATTTGTCTAAGAATCTAGCTCTTACCTGTCTATGTTTGGTTGGCTTAGGGATCAGAATACCTTGGACCTGAATTCCAGTTCCACAAATAGACTCCGCAAGCTCAGCTGGTCTACTAGGCTTCCGATTGTACAAAACATGGCGCACAATAACACACGTGTGTGTCCTGTCGGATTCTGGCGGTGCTGCAGCGAGAGCATGTTTTACATGTTCAGCACGGGCCCTGCATACGACAGGTGTTCATTCCATATCTACTGAAGAAACTATTGTTCCATTGAATCGTGGTTTACAGTGAATTCCAAAAGTCCCCCCCTAGGAAATAAGCTCTGTGCCTTCTTCTTATGTTACCATCTGCTGTAAAATTGCTTCGGTTACTTTTTCTATACTTCGTAAGTGTTTCACATCTGGGCCTTGGAATGTGTATATGATGTGTTTCTCAGGTAAAAGCATCAATTACTAAAGAAATGTGTGCGCTCACCCTCCGTTCCCACTGCTTATATTCTGTCTCCGAGCTGGGTAAACACATCGTGATATTATTGTAGCTCCTTGTAAGTCATCCCTCTTGTATTAATCATCATCTTTTGGGGATTGTTACCCAGACTTTTCACAAAGCACCCATTTGGGGGACATTTTTAGGTACTATGTTTGCCTTGAAAAATTTTTTCCAGTCTGTGTCTTCACTCTAAAAATGAAAATTAGCCAGCAGATGTCACGAGACCCTTTCCTCGTCTCTAACTGTCCTCACTCTCTCCACACCTGACGTTAGGTGCCTGCGCCTGCGAGTGACCCTTGGTTTCTTCTATGACTCATTGTTAATCATTATAAGGAACGGCTCCATCAGTTCATAAATTTGAAGGAAACTCAATTTCCCACACAGTCTGTTAAGTGATCATCAGCAAGCTGTTCAAGTTGATTCATAAGCTCCCAAGCTCCCATTATTTGGCGTGGTTTTGAGGTAATATTGACAAACAAATTTACACTTTCCTGCTTTGTCCAAGCTAGTGCTTCCCGCCTGGCTAGGATGTGCAAGAGGACTTGGAAACATCCCATCCACAAACTAAATATTTAAACTCCAAGGCCATTAAGTAAGTGCAGTTTATCTCCATCTCATGTTGTAATGGGAATGAACTTCGAAGAATTGTACTCATTATGAGGTCAACATCCCTTCCCAAGCATCTGCTGTAAACCAAACTCACTTAGCTAGAGATCGCTGTAAACAGACATCAATCCACCAAATGGGGGCCTGACACTAAGTCACAGGGCACAGAACTGTTTCCAAAACTCACAACACCCTTGTTTTGTAAGGCAGAGGTCATCACTCGGGATATCACAAGTTGTTTGTGCGCACGCACGCATGTGTGCACGCGCGTGTTTGTGTGTGTGTGTGTGTGTGTGTGTGTGTAAAACTGCACTTTAACTTTCTGTGGCATTGGAAGACAGGAACATCTAAAAGAAGTGACCAAATAATTGACAAAGTGTTCATACTATCTGATACTCTGTTGGGAAGAGGTTTTTAGCTGTGTCCTTTAAGCTTATGCATGAGACCTGCATACTTTGGATGTTTTGAGGACAGCATGTTATTTCATTGCTGAAATAAAGGACACGGTATGTTGACCACACTAATTTGTGATGCAGATTAATTTGATAAGTTCAGTCTTCTTTACTCCTTCATTTAAGAAATTCATGTCATGGATGTCCATTGAAATAAAATTATAGAAATTCAAGTAATAGGAAATAGTGTGATCCTGGGCCCAAGCATGTTTCCTTGAATTTCACACGTATTCTTTCAGAGTCAGTTTTTAAAGAATAATTTACATATGATAAAATTCACACATTTTAAGCGTCTATGATCAGTTGCCGATGTAATCATTATAACCGAACCTCTCCAGAATCACTCGTTTGTACCCTCTATAGTCAGTCCCTCCTTTTACCTCATCCTTGGTGCTGCTCATATGCTTTTGCCTTTATCTTTTATTTTCTAATAATTGTACACAAAGGTAGATAGTTTTTCTTTTCTTTTCTTTTCTTTCTTTTTCTTTCTTTCTCTCTTCCTCCCTTTCTTTCTTCATTTTATATCTGGTTCCTTTTGTTCTGCATGGTTTCAAGAATCTGCTATGGCATTGTGTAAATCAATCATTTGTTCATTCCTTCGTTTTTATTGCTCAGTGGTATTTTATTATGTGGATATACCATAGTTTGCTTAATCATTCAATAGCCGATGGGCATCTGTGTTATAAGTAGGTTTTTAGATTGTGCCTGTTAGGCATTAGCCTATTGTACAACATTCTTGTGCAAGGCTTTCAGCAAAACTGTGCTTTCATCTTTAATATTGGATCAAAAATACATGAGAGTTTTCATTGTTCAGCATCTTTGCTTGAACTTGGTCTGACAGATAAGTTTGCATTTTGTACATCTGGTGTGTATGGTAATACACATGGTTTTAATTTGTATTCTCCTAACGATAAAGGATCTGGAGTACCATTTCATATAACTATTTGACATCCAATATTCTCTGAGGTATTGTCCCTTGAAATTGTTAACATTATTATTAGGTTGTTTTTTCATTGTTGGATCATAGGGGTTGTTTGTCTGTCCAGGACACAAATTTACTACATGATATATATTTTAGAAGTTCTCTCAGCCTACTGCTTGTCTTCTTCCTGTTCTTAGTGCTGTGCTGCAAAGGATAAAATCTCATTTTGTTGAAAAATATTTATCATCTTTTTTTTATGAGTTGTGCTTTCTTGTGTTGTATCAAAGATTTTTTTCCCCTCCTAAATCAGGAGCACAGAGTTTTCTCATAGTTTCTTACATAGTTTCAATTTTTAACGTGACATCTATGATTCACGAAAGATAATTTGGGGTCAAAGAAGAAGGCTCAAAGCTGTTTTCACATTGGGTTGTATAATCACTTTAGGGTTCCTGACAAAAACTAGCTGTTGCTCACGGAGTGGCTTGGGATCTTGTGGAAACCCGAGTGACCTTAGGCACGAGTATGTCATCACACCTGGACTCTCTCTGGCTTTGTTTTCACATGGTCAAGCCTGTGTGAATATCATTGTAACTTGACTTGTACAGAACTTATTTCTAGAAGTTACACTGGGGTCTTTTCTCCACCTCACAGCCATGTTTTCTCTTGCTTTCCTGAACACACAGACCCTGTTTATGACACCTCTCCAATCCCTTCTGCTTAATCACATTATTTCTGTGTTTTCTGTGTCCCTTCCTGTGGATTGACTTCCCTTTGGGCTGTATCACTCATTCTTCGCATGCGAGGTCATTACTGAATTGGATAACATGCACAGTGGATTTTTCACTATGGACCGCAGATTTGTTCTGTATCTTGGAATCATGCAGGCGCCTATAAAACTATGAGGCGCCGTACAGTTTAGCGTGGGGACACCGTGAGTGCAAAGCTGATTGAGTCTCACCATCTACCCGACGCAGCAGCCGTTACCCCCCGCCCCCCACCCTTCCTGTGCCGCAGAGAGTGAGATGGCAGCCCAGACTCAGCTCCAGAGCTGACCAGGACAGGTCCCCTCAGGGATCCCCTCCTCCACCTGTGCTGACGGTGAGTGCTCAGCTTCCTCTTTTAAGTGCTTTTCCTCACTCAGCTGCTTGTTACATTGCTAATCATGGATGTCCCCACGATGGAACATGCAAAGGAAATCTGGAATAGCCACAGCCCACGCTTCCTGCCCTTCTCTGTGGAAGTCCACTTTTAAAAAAGTGCTTACATTCATCCCTCCAATATACATATATTTCTGTACTTTAAAAAAGTGTGTGTGTGTGTGTGTGCACATGAATTTACAGATGGATGTGTCTGGTGCATGTGTGTGTGTGCACATGAATTTACAGATGGATGTGTCTGGTGCATGTGTGTGTGCACATGAATTTACAGATGGATGTGTCTGGTGTATATGTGTGTGTGTGTGAGTGCACATGAATTTACAGATGGATGTGTCTGGTGTGTGTGTGTGTGTGTGTGTGTGTGTGTGCGCGCGCGCGCGCGCGCGCGCGCGCGTGTGTGGTAGAGCACAATCTTGATTGTTGCTCTTTGGGCGTTGTCTATCTCTCCTCTCTTTGTTTTCTTCCCATTTTTTCTTTACACAGAGTCTCCGGTGGCCTGGAGCTTGCAAGGTAGCGAGGCTGGCTGGCCCCCAAGCCCTGGGTGCCCTGTCTGGTTCTGAGGACAGAGCAGCAGCCCTCAGGCTCACAGGGCAAGCGCCTTGCTGACTCGGCCAGCTCCCTGTCACCTCTAGTCTCAGTTCTTGACTCGTTGACACTAGATGTGATCTATCGAGTCCCTGATGTGATGACTGAGCTATTTCCCTGACTTCGTCTTCCTCTGCCCTTTTCTGAGCACAGCTTTATTTCTCTCCAGTCTGTCCTTTTTGATCCATCTGTTATCAACTGAACCTCTTGAGTGTGAACGGTTAAGATGAAGGTGTTCTTGCCCTCACCTGATTCCAGATTTCCTGCCACACTCTACCTCCGCCTTCCCTTTTCCTTCCTGTGTCAAGGCTGATAATCTTACTCTTCTTCATAAACCCTGAATGTTTTCTATGAGTTGTGAAAATGCTATGTTTCAAAATACACATTTCTATATAAGCTTTGCTTACCACAAAGCCTGTATTATAGAATAATTGGCTTTTATTCTTTGTGCTTTTTTTCACTGTGTGACCCAAGCCTTTTTATTTGTTTTGTTTTGTTTGGTTTTTTTTTAAGACAGGGTTCCTTTGTGTAGCCCTGGCTGTCCTAGACTCACTTTTTTTTTCTTCAAATATAATTAATTTATTCAGATTACAACTCAATTGTTATCCCATCACTTGTATCCTCCCATTCCTCCCTCCTTCCCTATTTCACCCTATTCCCCTCCCCTAGGTCTATGACTGAGGGGGACCTCCTCCCCCACTATATGGTCATAGGCTACCAAGCCTCATCTTTGAGTGCCACCAGGCCTCCCCACCAAGGGGAAGTGGTCAAATATGGGCACCAGAGTTCATGTCAGAGTCAGTCCCCACTCTCCACATTACTGTGGAGAATGTCCTGTCCATTAGTTAGATCAGAGCAGGGGTTCGATGTTCACTACTTGTATTGTTCTTGGTTAGTGCAATAGTTTGAGCAGATCCTACTGGGCCCCGATCCACCTGTCACGATGTTCTTCTTGTAGGTTTCTAGGACCCTCTGGATCCTTCTATTTCCCTATCTCCTATATTTCTCTTACCTAGAGTCCCAGTAGGATGTCCTCATGTCTATTCCAATCTCCTGGTAAGTGAAGACTTTCATGGGACAGGTCTTTCGGGCTAGTGCCTAATTATAAGTGAGTATATACCATGTGCGTCTTTCTGTTTCTGGGTTAACTCACTCATTATGATCCTTTCTAGTCCCATCCATTTGTCCACAAACTTTGGGATTTCCTTGTTTTTAACAGCTGAGTAGTATTCCATAGTGTAAATGTACCACAGTTTCTTTATCCATTCTTCAACTGAGGGACACTTAGGCTGTTTCCAGTTTCTGGCTATTATGACTAAGGCTGCTATGAACATGGTTGAGCATATGTCCCTGTTGTGTGCTGGAGCATTTTCTGGGTATCTACCAAGGAGTGGAATAGCTGGGTCTTGAGGAAACCCTGTTCCCAGTTTTCTGAGAAAGCGCCAGATAGATTTCCAAAGTGGTTGTACAAGTTTGCATTCCCACCAGCAGTGAAGGAGTGTTCCCTAGACTCACTTTGTAGACCAGGCTGGCCTCACATTCACAAAGATCCGCCTGCTTCCGCCTCCCGAGTGCTGGGGTAACAGATGTGTGCTAGCTACCACAGCCAGCTGATCCTGGGCCTCTTTAAACAAGAGTATTTTGGAGCTGGGAGATGTCTCAGCAGTTAAGAGCTCTTATTGACCTTGTAGAGGATCCAGGCTCAGTTCCTAGCATCCTCGTGGTGGCTCACAACCACCTGTCACTTCAGTTCCAGGGACTCTGACCCCCTCTTTGACCTCCCTGGGCACCAGGCTCACATGTCATACATAGACATACATACAGGTAAAACACTCATACACAAATAAATACAACCAATAAGTCAGGGGGGGAGGAAAGGAGAGGGGGACAGAGACAGAGACAGAAACAGAGACACAGATTGGAAGAGAAGGGAGGAGGGAGGGAGGGAAGGAGAGAGGGGGCAGGAGGGAGGGAGGGAAGGAGAGACGGGGCAGGAGGGAGGGAGGGAAGGAGAGAGGGGGCAGGAGGGAGGGAGGGAAGGAGAGAGGGGGCAGGAGGGAGGGAGGGAAGGAGAGACGGGGCAGGAGGGAGGGAGGGAAGGAGAGAGGGGGCAGGAGGGAGGGAGGGAAGGGGAGGGGGCAGGAGGGAGGGAGGGAAGGAGAGGGGGGCAGGAGGGAGGGAGGGAAGGAGAGAGGGGGCAGGAGGGAGGGAGGGAAGGAGAGAGGGGGCAGGAGGGAGGGAGGGAAGGAGAGAGGGGGCAGGAGGGAGGGAGGGAAGGGGAGGGGGCAGGAGGGAGGGAGGGAAGGAGAGAGGGGGCAGGAGGGAGGGAGGGAAGGAGAGAGGGGGCAGGAGGGAGGGAGGGAAGGAGAGAGGGGGCAGGAGGGAGGGAGGGAAGGAGAGAGGGGGCAGGAGGGAGGGAGGGAAGGGGAGGGGGCAGGAGGGAGGGAGGGAAGGAGAGAGGGGGCAGGAGGGAGGGAGGGAAGGAGAGGGGGGCAGGAGGGAGGGAGGGAAGGAGAGGGGGGCAGGAGGGAGGGAGGGAAGGAGAGAGGGGGCAGGAGGGAGGGAGGGAAGGGGAGAGGGGGCAGGAGGGAGGGAGGGAAGGGGAGGGGGCAGGAGGGAGGGAGGGAAGGAGAGGGGGGGCAGGAGGGAGGGAGGGAAGGAGAGAGGGGGCAGGAGGGAGGGAGGGAAGGAGAGAGGGGGCAGGAGGGAGGGAGGGAAGGGGAGAGGGGGATATTTCATTTTCAGTATTGGACAATCCTTTTTGTCTCTCCCTGTAAGTCTTCTGGACTTTTGTCTTTAATCTCGGTACTTTGAAAACCCACAATGACATTCCTAAGTGAACGTCTCTTAATGTTCAAGCTGACGTAGGTATCTATCAGTGACATGTGCTTTTCACAAACTTACCAGTGTTGTTACTTTTACAATTTTCCCTCAGATCTCTCTTTTCTTGTTATGTTGATATTCCACGGACCTTATTTCCTTTCTCTTTCCCATTTTCTTCGGCTTCATGTCTTCAACTTATTTTCTGGCCATTTATTCAATTTTATCCTTTACATTTTAAATTAAATTATTTTATTTCAGAATTCACCTTGTAATATTTACAAGGTCTTTATTTTTGTCCATGTGTTTACATTTTTTTAATTCTTTTTTTTTTTTTATTTTAAGGATAAGCATCTCCTTGACTCTCTTTAAAGATGTTAATTAAAGTTAGATTTCCATCATCTACTGTGACATCTCTGTGTTTCCTCCTTTCTGGTCTTTCTGTTCTGGAGACTTCACTCACACCTGTGCTTGAGTTCTGAAAGACATTTCTGAGCTGTGGCTGTGCACATGTGGCTGGCACACAAACATCGCTGGTGAGAGCCTAAGATGCCTATGTTGTAATATATACATTTATTGTAATATATTTACTGTGGATATGTACATTTATTCAGATATATACACATTTATAATTAAAGTAATTAGCTTTTATTTTTCTTTAAAGTTATACTAGGGGCTAGAGAGATGCCTTATTTTCTAGAAAACATTTGTGAAAAAAATTTTAAGCATGTAAAGTTTAATTTTTAAATAAGTAATTATATCCTAGGTACTCTAATCACATAAAAACAAACCCAACAATTATCTACAAATATAATAAGTAAAATTTACCTTGCTCATAAATGGAGCATGCCTTTTTAATACAATTGCATTTTTCATTTAATTTCTACTGATATTATCTTCAGGTATTCTGGTTTATACATTATGCACTTCTTTATTTTCACCAACAAAAATTTTTGTTTTTGTTTCTGTTGTTTTGAGCTACAATGGGTGGTGCTTTTCACTTAAAAATTTTGCTTTTAAATTCCACTTTATTTGTAAATATTTGATTAGAAAACCCAAAACCATATATTTTTATTTGTGGGGGAATTTAAAGTTTGTAGCTAGATTAATTACAACAAAATCTATGAAGAGACATCATTGTTGAGGTAATTCTCACAAGATTGGTGAAAATCTCAGTGTTTAAGAACAAAAAGGACAAAATGTCACAGAGGATGGGGGAGGTGGCTCAGTGGGTCACGTGTTCGCCACACCGCGTGTGGACCTGAGACCAGACCCCCGGGGCCTACATCAAAGGCAGGCATCACGCACACGCCTGAAATCCTAGACCAGGGTAGGGGACACGGAGCCTGCGGATCCCCAGAGCTGGCTGTCTCTCCAGTCTAGTCAGATGGTGAACTCCGGGTTCAGTGAGCGACCCTGTCTCAGAGTAACTAAAACTGGAGAACCATGGCGGAAGGCACTTGACATTGACCTCTGACCTCCACACACGTGTACATACATATTGTCAACGCACATGTTTACAGAACATGTACACTACATACAGAAGTACACAAGCACAAAATCTTATAAACACTAAAATGGTTTCTAATATAAACCTAAATAGATTAGTTTCTAATATAAACCTAAATAGACCTAGGTCGTAGGCCACTGGTCATAGATCACAGCCAATGGAGGTGACTATCTGAAATTCACGGGAAAGAGTTTTGGTAAAGTGACTAGATAAAACTCAATTTTCCTGATGACAGGGTCAAAGTATAGATTAAATTATATATAGACTCCATCTCTTCCTGGACCAACCTTTCTTTTCTCTAGGTTAAAAACTTCAACTTCTCCATTTTTCTCTTAAGTGTCATTTTTTATTATAATTTATCCAGATTACATCCCGATTGTTATCCCTTCACTTGTATCCTCCCGCTCCCCACCCTACCCCCCCCCATTTTTCAAACAAAAGGTTGTATCAACAATTATTTTCTGCCTACATGCATCTAGCTTAAATGCCATTTAGCCTCATGATATATAGTCTCACCAATGATTTTAAACAAGGCGGAATCAAAATATTTGGGGCTTAAAGTTTCCTGTTTATGTGGCACCAACTGCTGCACTGCTAGTGGGGGCCTTGCAGGCTGGCTATCCCACAGCCGTGCGGCTGGCTGCCAGCCTCAGTCGTCAGGCCATCTTCCTTCTCAGGGTTAACTCTGAATTCACCGAAGAACGTCCTCTTGTTTCTGCATAACTGGAAACGCACACTTCGCCCTCATCTACTGTGACGTGTAGTGTGTATTGATCAGCGTAGACGTTTAAGTTGAAAGCCCCAGGGTTGGGTGTCTATTCGCTTGTATGTTGCAAATAATTGTTGGGTTTGTTTCACTGCTATCGGAGCATATAGGCTAGGGTTGCTTATTTTAGAAATTAAACTTTTCTTCGCATACTCAAAAGAAAAAAATTTGGGTAAGTGTTTTCTGGAAGATAAGGCATCTGTCTAGCCATTAGTATAACTATAAAGAAAAATAAAAGCTAATTCTTTTAATTGTAAGTTTGTATATATCTGAAAATCTCTTCATTTCTAAATATAAAACCTTCTGTCAGAACTAAATGCTACAGCTCAACAGAGTTTTTGTATTTAATAGCAAGGCAAAGTCTAATATTCTATATTTTTTCCTGTTCCAATTATTGTAATAAGATTCACTGTTTTTCTAAAAATACATAATTTCATCATGCTTGGCTTTTCTAAGGTTATTTGATTCATAATATGTTTTTAATTGTGTAATTTTTACTGCTTGTCCAGTAAAATTTTCTTTCTGTGTATCTTTGATAATTTACTCTATTCCGTTTGTATTCTTGTACACTGGTCAGCTTTCCTCTGCCCATTTTCCACCCACAGCCTTTACTCTTGTCGACTCGATCTCTCTGTCACCGTCCTCCGTTCACAGATTGCTTCTCAGTTCTGTCTTTCATAGAACAGATTTTATTTTTAGTGGGTTAATTCGGGTCTTTAACAGTTTCTGTGCCATTTTGAAGCGATACTGGATTTATTTCTGTATATTGGAAGTGAATTTCTCACATAGCTTCACAAGTCCTTTCTGCCTCCTGACCCCTGCCCTGTCCAGCTGGTCCATTGTATTTTCCAATCATTTCTCTAATTCAGAGACATCATTTGTTCTTGAGTTCTCCTGGAGGTGATTAAGTTGACTCTATCGTAAATTGTCTTAACTTATTTAATCTTGTTTTATTTATTTCATTTTGACTGGGTTTCCATGTGTAACCTAGGCTGTACCTTGAGCTGGCTAGCCTCCTGCCTCAGCCTCTTAGATACTGGGATTACAGGTGTGCTCCACCACACCCGGAATCTTGCCTTATTTGTTGCTAATTGTTTCCAAAATTTAGCTCTTTGCACTATTATATTAATGTTATAATTTTAAGACAAGGACTTTTCCAAAGTTTGAATTTGTCCACCAAATATTATTTGTAACCCCCCCCTTTGATTCACCCTTATTTTATTGATAAACAGGAGGCTGTGGTTAACATAAACTTACACCACCGGTTCAGAGTCTCAGTAGTCAGAAGAGAAGAAAATCAAAAACCTGGGTTGCTCCAGGAAGTGGGTTTTCTTTTTCCTGTTTATTAAAAATTATTGTGCCATCTTAGCATGAGATTTGCCCGTCTTCCACTTCCACAGTTGGACTTCTCACTAGGACTTATGGCCGGATCACCATGTGGTTTGTTTTCCAAGTCACAGTAGTTCTGAGAATGAAAGCGGTGAACTCTGACTATTAAGCTAGCACAACTGGTCTGAATGAGGCCACTCTGGAGCACGGACTGACCCTCCACATGCCCTGCGCTGGTTCACATCAGGGAGTCCTGGTGGGGCTCCCTGGAGCAGCTCCACACTAACATATACACTGGTCCAACGACAATTCCCACGGAGCAATAGGTCACCGTTAATGTAACCACTTACTGAATGCTTGCTATACTGATAATCCACTGCATGATAACCCACCGGAATACCGTATCTGCAAGGAGCTCCTAATCACGTTTTAAAAACCAGCCTCCCATGCATGACCCAGCGCCTGTCTTCCAATCTGGAGACCCACTGACAGCAACAAAAGTGGTTTTCCTATTTGTCCTACCTTTCCCTACCTCGTGTTCACTTCTGCTTTAAGAATATGTCCTTTGGCTGCTTCGTACCTAAAGCCCTTGCCCTCAGACACCCGTAAATTCTAAGAGGTTGAATCGTTCTCTCGAACTTTGTTAAGTCATACGCTTGGCAAATGGTAGCTACACGGCTTTTTCACATGCCGAGATTTCTTGAGTAGTGTCTCTAAGCTGTAGGGGGAGAGAGGTTTCCTTGCAACGACTATTTTGCACCCCCATTTTCTGGGTTCTCATTAGCCCTTGGCTTCTAATGTGATTTCCCCGCTACAGCTGCCTTTTCACTCCATGTTTCATCTTAAGGCGAAGGTTGACCAGTTAGCCTGGGGTATCTGCTTTCCCTTTCTTAAAATAAAAATCAATTCTAAGTATCTCAAGGCAGACTCTAAATTTGGAAAGAGTATCTGTGATGACATAATGTATAAAAATGGGATTTAGTCTCAAGGAAGCAAACCTCAAGTTGAGAAGAGCCATCCAACCATAACAAGGCCATCCTTTGCAGTGGACCACCATCCCAGGAAATCCCCCTGACTCTCCGATGCCTTCTGTTTTTTAATTGTGCAGTGACTATTTGACTATGATTGAACTGCATTAGATTGACAAGTTCTAATTTCAAGAGGAAGCTTTAAAATATTAGCCATGTCCTTATGTGGAAAAAAATGTATGTGACACAGTACATGCAAGGAAAAGCAGGGATCAGACTTGTAAAAGACAGCTCTAAAATTATATGTAATTGTTTAAAAAATGTTTAACTTATAGGATACAGAAAAATGCAAGATTGTTGATTCAGGTATCACCTACTCAGACTTAACCACTGATTTTTTCACTACTATTATGGGCTGGATAAACCGATCAAGGTTTTCTGATGTTGCCTATTGCATCTCCCTAACTAGCAAGGAGAGGTGTCGGCAGTGATTTTTAAACAGCTCTCCAGTCCTTCCAGCACTGCACACACGCCTAAACATCTCATCTCCTTTCTGCTGCCTACTTAGCATCGCATACAATTCCTGGGGAGTAGCGCGTGCTTGTTGTGATATTTTAAAAGTTGAACTGAATTTTAATTATCAATTAGAGCAGACACCGAGCATGGTGTTTACTGAATTTTGAGGGGACACAAGAGGTCTCCTGAAACTTAGCTACTTCAAGTTCAGCTCACGCTCAGATGGTTTTCTCTGTCGTAAAAGATCACACTCAACTTTAAGATGTCTTTTGATAAAAACAAAACAGTTAAATTAACGGATAAGACTCAATTTCACGTCTTTTAACCAGATATAACCTGAATATATCTTTCAAGATACACTGCATGCATATTATCCCTTTCTTTAAAATGTGAAATTCTAAGTATAGAATAAATAACATAGGTATAACCTGAGCATATCTTTTAAGATCCACTGTGTAGTGTCTAACTAAATCTGATTTTCTGAAAAGCTGTGTTAATAAAGGTATATTATCACTGGGCATGGTGGCGGCCCATGCCTGTAATCCCAGCACTCAGGGAGGCAGAGGCAGGGGGATCTCTGTGAGTTAGAGGCCAGCCTGCTGTACAAATCAAGTCACATGTACACATGCACACACACATACATATGAATGCACACACAAATACACATGCACACACATGCATATAAACAGATATACATGTGCACACACATATATATCCACATTCACATACACGCATATGCCTATGTACATGCAAACACATATATACACACATACATATAAACAAGCACATATGTGTACACATATACATATCCACATGCATATGTAGGAAAGTCAGAGGTGATTCCAGTCCACTGGATTTTAGACAGGAGAGGGTTTTTAAAGCAGCACATGACAGGCGTGGTGGCGCACGCCTTTAATCCCAGCACTTGGGAGGCAGAGGCAGGCGGATCTCTGTGAATTCAAGGCCAGCCTGGTCTACAAAGCGAGTCCAGGACAGCCAAGGCTACACAGAGAAACCCTGTCTCAAAAACAAAAACAAAAACAACCCCCCCATAAGTAAGCAAATAAATAAATGAATGAATGAAATGAAATAATGGTGTATTATCTACAGGGATTTACCCATTCAACACTATTGTTACTTGGACCTCTACACATGTGCCATGGCGTCCTTGGACCTCTACACGTGCGCCACGGCGTCCTTGGACCTCTACACGTGCGCCACGGCGTCCTTGGACCTCTACACGTGCGCCATGGTGTCCTTGGACCTCTACACATGTGCCATGGTGTCCTTGGACCTCTACACATGCGTCGTGGGACACACATGCCTGCAATCACAAACATAAGTGCATATACTTCACAGAAATAGACGTTTTAAAGTGGAACTGTCCTTCCATACGAAGATGACAATAGCATTAATTTTGTTCTTTCCGGCATGGGGCAGAGCATCTGCCCTGAAGTAGAAAAGCATCTGGCTGGATTCCTTTCCTATGCAAATGAGGACCCTGTTTCCATGCTCTGATAGGTGAGCCTGAGTGTATTTTCAGATGCGTGTTAAATTGTGAGGTCACTGTTAAACATCAGCTCAGGGCCCGTTCCTCGGAAATGGTGCTTGCCGATGTAACACGCGCATGGCATGTAGTAGACACCCAGGATTTACTTACTGAGCATGTGGATAAGGAAGCCATGGGTGGAACATTTTTTTTTCCCAAGAGTGCGAGGTGGGGGTCATTGCTGTTTGACTTGTTCGCCTTCTGCAGAGGCATCTCCCAGCTAGCCCTCCGGGTTCCCTTCGCTGGTGCTTTACTTTCACAGGCCATGCTGAGTCTCCTCGCAGCCTCCCTGCCTCGGTGCCTTACGCCGTGCGGCTCACCCCGCAACAGCGATTCTGATCCAGCCTCCAGAAGCACTGTCCAAGCAAGCACTCTGTGTCTGTGTGTGTGTGGTGTGTCCTAAAGATGGAAATGATTATCATAAAAGACGTAAGCAGGATTATGTCAGACGTTCTCCCTCGAGCTGCCCGTTTAGCAAGCCATCCTGTTTTGGGTTTCAAAAATCACATTCTGTTCTGCAGCTCCTCTGGGGCTGTGTGGGGTTGGTCATGGAGTTGTGAGAGACTGGGGTCAAAGTCAGCAGTGTTTACAAACACGGGAAGAATTGTCAGCAAGATTTAGCCAAATCCAAATATGATCTTTGTGATTTTTCTGAAAGGCTAGTCATTTGGCTTGCAAACACAAAGCGCCAGTCCTGGCTTGGCAAGGTGTTCCCCAAAGGTGGAGCCTGAAACAGTGTAACCAAACCAAACCATTCTCCTAGCGCGTCAAGAGCTGGCGGGCTCGCCCAATCCCCATGCCCGAGTCTCCGCTTCAGCCTCGTGAGTGAGATGGGCAGTAGATGGGCAGGTGGATCGCAAGGTTGGGTTCCCTGTCTGAAGGCGCTGTGTTCAGTAGCTATCTCTCATCAGAGCTAGCGTCTTCCATGATGGTCTCGTGGGGATTTTGTGGCAATTTTCACCAGCCATTTTAAGGGGGGAGGGGAGAGCGGAGGCACTAATCTTCGTTCTCTGAATAGGAGAGCTAGAGGAGAGGATCCTTTTTTGTAAGTCTGTGCCTTGGTGGAGATTTGTAAACATGTGACTGAGTCTATCCTCTAGGAAGCAGGATTTTTTTTTTTTACACATTTTATTGAGACTGCTTTTGCAGTTTTGGGTTAGAGTTCTCCTTTGGAATCCAGAAGAATGGGCTGAGGAGGAATTTTGGTTACGTTGCATGCTTGCTGCTTTTCTTAAAAAGAAAACAATAAAATGCAATAGTTTTGGCATTACGGACCTGGAGAGAGAGAGCAACGCGACTGTAACTCAATGTCTGCAGCGGTGCTAAAACACTCAGCTAAGATTCCCACTGGGCGGACGACTGACAAACATGAACCCCGAAAGAGAAGCTCTTGGAGCCGATCACATCCTTAAAGGGGTCCTGAGACCCATGTCCAAGCCGGGGCCTCAGTTTTATGTCTTGGAGCTGAGCAGTGAGTGTCCCACTGCTGGCTGTGTGACTCCTTGAATTGACTCACCTCAAGGAGCTTCCTCAAAGGCGTTCCTAGCTGCTCTGTTTACCGCTCACCGGCTCCTCCCCTCGCCCCTGAGCGCTTCCCACAAGGGCTTCCTGTAGGGGAGCAGAGGGCCAGCCAGCCGGTGCATGTGCGCACGGGGCACCGGCCTCACAGCTGTGCCCTGGCTAAGGATGGGCTCAGTGTCCAGAGTGTAGCAGTTACATTTCACTCTTCTCCGTGTGGATTTCTGCATCACTTTGACTTAAGCCAAAAGGGGAGTGAAAGAAAAAACAAAACAACAACAACAAAGAAGAATGGAATATGGAATAAAATAGCTGTACTCAAAAGTTTCTACTTTGGGGCGGAAGAGACCAGATGAACATGTGCTTCAGAAATTCATTTCTGTATAAAGCAGGGCAGTGATAAGATCCAAGTTGAAGATCATCCAGGGTGCTTAAAGGCTCAGGAAACAGTGTGGGATTTTATGGGGCCCTTGAGGAGCAGAAGGGGGACACCGATAGCAGAACAGTTGGCGTGGCTTTGGGAGTGGAAGAGGGTTTACCTTACCGCCGTAGACCTTAACTCTACAGAGCTCACAGTTTTCTTTTCTTCGCAGATGGGTTGTGCCACCCCCAACGGCTTCACGTGTGCCTTGGCCGCTCTCGAACCATGTGGGTTCCTCGGTGTCCTCCAGCCTCTGCCGCACACATGCAGAATATTCATAACTCAGAGGCCCTCAGGCTCACGACCTTAATCCCAGCACTCGGGAGGCTGAGGCAGGCGGATCGCTGTGAGTTCGAGGCCAGCCTGGTCTACAAAGTGAGTCCAGGACAGCCAAGGCTACACAAAGAAACCTTGTCTCAAAAAAACCAAAAACCAAACCAACCAACCAAACCAACCAACCAACAAACAAACAAACAAAAAAACAAAACACAAAGAAGAGCCAGTATTTTAAAATATAAAAGTTGACAAAAATGATAACATTTTCTGTGGAGGCATCTTGGTTGTGGCAACAGAGCTTAGCCGCTCAGCCTGCTGGGAGAAACAACCACGCTCCTTACTGGATAATACTTGCACATGGAGCCGAGTTATTGGGAAACACAACTGGGAAGTGGGAGATGGACAAAGTGGTGTGAAAGCCACCACTGGGCTAAACATTTAAGATGCATTTCAGCCATTTTTTAATGGTTTGGGGTTTGAAAAATGTTGGGTATTTATAAATCATAGTTTTTGAATTCTAACATTTTTTCCAAGTCACTTTTTATTGTGCTACATCCCAAATCCTGAAAGTGGGCAGATTGTATTTCGCTCCCTCAGGTATCTGAAATAGCTGTGGTGGGTGATGCTGATGCTTTGAAACCTCCCCAAGGAACTATATCTGAGAATTGCTCTTTCTAGTTATTACAACCAATTTGCCCATCAAGTCCTATAGGACTGCTTTGAAGCCCCCTAGTTCTCTGGTGGCAGAAATGTATTTTAAGCCGTTCACACTGGTGTTAATCGCGGTGATTTATGGGGTCTTTCAAGCTTTAGTTGTCTGTCTGTCAGGAGTCTTCCTTGGGAGTGAATTGACAGTTTGAATTAGCGTGTAGACATGGCTTTCATAGTGTCAGCTTTGTTTTGTCTCAGGAGCCTTTAGAAATTCCTTCCATTGTCCCTCGAGTGACTCACGGCAGCAAATGGCTCCCCATCCTTTTGTTCTTAATCAGGGAAGAATGGAGTGAGGCACGAAATGTTTGGGAGAGGAGCCTTCATTAGTTCTCAGCTGTAGCCAGAGATGCGTGTCTCGTCTCTTCAGCACATCCGTGTAGGAAGCCATGCGTTCAGGTGAATACTCACCACTGTCCCAAAATGTTTCAGCCTGTTCGCTTCCTCCCGCCAAGTGCAAACACTTGTCCAGCAGAGGCATCGCACAGCCACCTTCCTGATCTGGCAAGGGAGAGGGCCCTCAGCTACCTTCCCAGGCTGGACTGTTCACCCAAAGTCCTTCCTACTCTCTGGGGAGCGATGGCAGCGCATGCCCAAGGCTAAGAATGCCTTGTCTGCCAGCTGCTAGCTACTTGCCCATCATTTCAAACGTAAAAGTAAGTCTCAGAGTCTCAAGGGTCCAAACTTGTTTCCCCTCATCAACACCTGGCTCACCAAGAAAAATGGTGAAAGAAAGTATAAAGTTCCATGTAAAAAACTCTCAAGTACTCTTGGACATAAAACAACTCTTAAGACATAGGCTTTTGATGAGCTCAGAATAAATGAGTCAGAAGCCGATGGGTGGTGCTTGTCCTCAGAGGCACATGCGTTTAAAACTCTCAGAAGAAGTTAGCGCAGCAAGCTCTCTCTGGATCAGTTCCAGTGTCAGGGAGAATTTGGAAAATCACTTCTCCTGAGTCAAGATGGGGAAGAAATGATTGAGTACTTCTTGAACTGAAATCCAGGCACTTTTGGCAGCCCATTCCTCGTGGCATGTCATAAACACAGAAGCAAGGGGCACGGGATTGCTCGGGGCTACTGACAGGCCAAAGAGTTTCCATGTCTAATTTGCCATCTGTCTGTACCTGTGCGAGACTGTTTCACACTTGAGAAACATGCTCTCTGGACTCACCAAGGCCTTCCTAAATCACAGTTTGTTCTGGGATACTGTGATCTGTTGGTTTTGAAGCCTCTAGTCATGTTGTAGACATAGAAAGCTATCACAGGTGTTATCTACGGTTACACCAAAGGGGTGTGTGTGTGTGTGTGTGTGCATGTGTGTGCACATGTGCGCGCGCGTGTGTGTGTGCGCATGTGCACATGTGTGTGTGCATGCACATGTGTGCGCGTGCACGCTGCAAGAGCACACGTATGACCTGCAAGAGCAAGACTTCAGCAGTTTTCACCATTAGCTGGACCAAGAAATATGCCATTTTGAAATAACCCTTTCTGACCACAATATATGGAATCATTTGTGGAAGAAGCGAACGATAGAGGGTACTAGGTCTTCAAACATATTTTAGTTTCATTTCTGTGGTGGGAATAAAATATCTTGATGAAAAGCGTCTTGGGAGAAAGGAGCTGGTTTCAGCCCGGCGTTCCAGGTTCCAATCCACCAGAGCACGGAAGTGCCAGGGGCAGGAGCTCGAAACACTTAATCACACTGTTTTAGTCTCTTCTTCTGTTTCAGTTCTGAAACATGGCGCCCATGAGCAGCTTGGGGAGAGAAGAGTTTATTTCACCGTATTTCCTCAGCATAGTCCATACTGAAAAAAGCCAGGGCAGGAACTTCACGTGGGGCAGGAACTATGAAAAATTTCGAAGCCTGGTTGTTTAGCCTGGTAGGGGCGGTAGACCCAGTGGGGTGGATAAGATTGGAATGGAAGAGGGAGATACGCTAATGCTGCACACTGTGTGGTTTCTACTTTGACTCACAGAGTTAATTGCACAGCAACATTTTGAAAATGCTTTAAAACAGAATGTCCAATAAATACTTTCCCCCCATAGCATACTGTGAATGTTATTTTTTCCCTGAATCAAAATCTCTGCACTTAATTGAATTAATTGCTGGTATATTTCCTTTTTTAAAAATTTGAAATTATAATATAAATGTAACATTTCTCCATTTCTTTTCCATTCTCCACAATCTCCCATATGCTCTTCCTGACTCTTAAAAATTCATGGCCTCCTTTTTCACCAATTGTTATTGCATGTGTACATGTTTATATATATGTGAGTGTGTGTGTGTATGTATGTGTGTGTATGTATGTATGCATGTATGTATGTATTATGTATGTATGCACACACACACACATACACAGGTATATCCCTAAATATAACCTGTTCAATAAGTATGATGTCTCTTGTATGTATGTTTTCAGGGATGACCAGTTGGTACTGGAAAACCATTTAGTGTTCTGTTTTCTGGGGAAGACTACCTTGCCCACTCTCAGTTGTTCTCAATTGCCTCCAGGTTTGTTTTTTGTAGAGTCGAAGCCTCTTGGGCTTTTCCTCCACCCACTTTGGCACGCTCAGTGTCGTCTGTGTTCAGTTCACACTTGGGCAGTTGTGTTGGTGAGACGTGATGTGTGCAGCTTAAGGTGTCCCTGAAGACACAGTCTCAGAGCAAACTCCCTAACCTTCTGGTTCTTACAGTCTTCCTGCGTCTTCTCCTGCAATGTTCCTGAGCCCTAGGTGTGGGCGTGTTTGTAGATGTGTGTGATGGGACTGGGCTCCGCAGCTCTGCGTTTGATTAGTTGTCACTTCCTGTAATGGTCTCCATCAGCAGAGACGTTGCCTTGGTGAGGGATGAGGACTGTACTTGTCTGTGGGTACAAGAACGAATGTCCAGAGACTGTTGGCAGGAATATTAGTGCTTGCTGACTCTCCTCTCCTATAACTATGATTTGAAGGAGAGACAAACCCGTTTCCCAAATCTGAAATGTTGAATGGTCTTGTGAGAGAACAGGTGAGGTTAATCCACTAGAAGGCCAACCACCTCGGGCAGGAGCTTGATTGTTGCCAGCTGAAGAGATCCTGTGAACAGACTCTGGGAGGAGATACATATAAGTGAGCCAGAAACAGGAGGGGCTTTTTTTTTTGAGACTTCAGACAGTTTTGGCTGTTCATCCGTCCACTTTGAGATGCTCCTAGAGAGAACCACTCAAGGGAAGGCTTCGGGGCTTCGGCTCCTGCTGAAGTTCTGGGTTCTGGTTACTGCAGGTTCCAGCAGAAGAAATCCTGCTGATTATGCCAGGAGAATTGTTCCTGGGAACTGATATCCTTACGGTTTTGTTACTGTATTCTTTAATCCTCTTTTCCTATTGTTTTGGTTAGTGGGGTTATAAGTGACTTAAGCTCGGTTAGTAAGTTGTAATAAAATATATTGGTTAAGAAAACTGAGCCTACAGTGATTTCACTTTCTTCATCTCTTATTCTTCCACATCCTCCCAGATCTGTGTCATGACTGGGAGAGACAGGTAATGCTGCTGATTATAGCATCTCGGTTCATCCGAAAGCTTGGTTCTCAAATCAAACCTGGTTCAGACACAGCCTTATGGGATACTATGGTTGCTGCTCTGCCTCTAGTGCAGTGTGTGGCTTTGGGAATGTCCAACATCTATCTAGTTGTCAATGTCTACAGAAGACAGTTGTGCCAAGCAGTAAATAGGACATTGAAAGAGCCTCACAAACGGTATTAAGTCACATTATCTTCTCCAGAAGCCTACAGCCAACAACCACGGGGCTTGATCTTGTGATTTTCTTTTACACTTTATTATCCTGATCTTTGTGCAACACCTGCCTTGTGATACCAAAGGCACAGGGTGCAGCAAAGAAAACCAACACTTCTGTGAAGCAGGGCTGACGGTGGGATAAAGGAGTTGGGAGGGCTGTGATGACACTGTATTTCCAATGGGGCAACTACACACACACACACACACACACACACACACACACACACACACACACGCACGCACGCGCACACACATCAGAGGCTATATATGTCTCAGAAGATATATATATCAGATATGCATGTGTGTGTATATATACATATGAATCTATATACATATATGTGTATAATACACATACATATAAACAGGGCCAAAGTAATAAAGTACCAAATACATAGAAAGAGATAAGAAATGAGATATTTTCATTTGATCGGCTGTAGCCCATTAAATAGCCTACTCTAAGTGTACACCAGATTACTAGGTGGGCATAGGACTCAGCTCAGTTTGGATCAGCTTTATACTAAAGAAGCCATACTCTAAAGAGACAGATGGGTTGTAGATAAAAGTGAAAGAATCAAAGTGAGAGAGGAGGGATAATATACACTTCATGCAAATTACCCACAGATTCAGGTACGCAGGTCCAGGTTGTAACCCCAAAGAGAAACCGTTCATCCGGACACAGCTGGTAAAATAGTAATGCTCACTGTGGCTCCACTGTTTTGTGCTTTCTTCTTCTTCTTCTTCTTCTTCTTCTTCTTCTTCTTCTTCTTCTTCTTCTTCTTCTTCTCCTCCTCCTCCTCCTCCTCCTCCTCCTCCTCCTCCTCCTCCTCCTCCTCCTTCTCCTCCTCCTCCTTCTTCTTCTATATAAAAACTTTGCCTGGTGTTCTTAGGACCATGGAAATACTAAAAGGTCACAGGTCTTATTTTTTTTCTACCTTTTCTTGCATTGAACTGTTCCATTAGCACATGGGAAACATACTCAAAGATTATCACACTGCAAGATGTCTCGTGATTAGCCTGACAGGAAGACAGGCAAAGCTGAAGACGAGCCCTTCTGAGCGCTGAGCCCCCTCAGCACCTTGTGAAGAGGGTGTGCAGAAGGGGCTGGGTGCTGCACTGTGTTTGTCATCTAGTGTGACTCAGTCCTTAGTGATGGGATTCGGTGGGTGCATTCAGTCAGGGTAAAAAGCAGAGGTTTCCAGACAATCAGCTTGTTCTCCAAGAGAGACTTGGGTTTCAATCCTCACGAAACACCACAATCCTCCAAAAGAACAGGTTCCTCTGTCCCCTGTATTTCATCTCAGTACATGAAAGTGTATCGTTATCAAAACCAACGGTCACTTCTGAACAATAGATGTAATTCTTTCCCTTACCCAGTTTCTATTTATCTTCCCAGAGGTCTTATTTCTGAGTCTCTGAAAATGAAGGAATTAGTGCAATCCCGGCAAGTATATTAAGCTATAGCATGGACAACATGACTTCTGTTATATTGTTCACCACCACACCCAACATAAAAAATTCTAGTTTTTAAATGATATTTTGACAGCGATGCTGTAAACATTATTAAGTTGTAAATAATTTCACATTCTTAGCTAAGTTTCAATATCAAATTAACCGTGGGGGTTGGAGGAGTCGCTCGGCAGCTAAGGGCACTTGCTGCCTTCTCAGAGGATTTGACTTGAGTTCGCAGCACACACATCGGCTCACAATTTCTTCTGACTTCAGATCAATACTATCTGACATCCCTGTCTGACTTCTAGGGGCACCTGGAACCTGTGTGCGCATGCACACACACACACACACACACACACACACACACACACACACAGACACATACACACACAGACACACACAAATACACTCATACACACACATACACTCATATACACATATACACACTCAAACACAGACATACTCTCACACACACTCATACACACACATACACACATAAACACACACTCATACACACACACACATACACATAATGCACATGCACACACACACAAACACATACACACTTTCTAAAGTAATTATGAACTTGCCACTTAAAACACAGTCCCTTATAATTCTAAACTCTTTCTGTTCAAGAGTTTTTAAAATGTCCTTGTTTCTAGACTGTAGCTCAGGGCAACGGAAGCCTCAGTTCCCACCCCGTCCCTTGTTACTGACATTTGTATTGTCAGGGATGCTTTCAGTCAGAGATTTTGCTTTAAAGGCTGTTCTTACCGTTTTGTCCACTTTGTGCCGAGAGACACCATCCTAAGTGAGGTCACATAACTGGAAACAGCAAAGTCTCGGTGGCCTGAAATCCACAGTAATCCTTACGTCTGTAGCCTCCTGATTTAGGATTGCTTGACTAGGCTTAGTCTGTGGTACATGCCATGCAATGTGCAAAGTCCAGGCCTCATTGTCAATCTATGTATTTAAAATAATTGAAGATTATATAGATATAAAATACCAGCAGAAATTCTAGAGTATTTATATGCCTGATGGGTCATCTCATTACTGTTTTATGAGTAGCCCTTGAAAGTGTTGACAAAAATTTATTAATGTTTGTGGTCACTAAGTATGACCTCTGTTAAATATGACATCATTTCCTGTCCCCATTCCAGATCTTCAACGTCCTTCTGGGACAGACGTCCCTAGACTGGCTTAGCATTCATTAGTATCTGGCTTCCATGATGACTCTGTTCGCTCCAGGGTGTGGCAATGGTAAGTCGGTGGTGTGTAAGGCTTCCCTGTGGTACCCTTTGATGTCTGTTGACGTCACTGAGAAGCCGCAGTTGACAGGAACGCTGACTGACAGGTGACTAGCGTGAGAGAAGCAAACAGGAAGAGCTCCTCAGGGAGACGTGAAGCGGAGGCCCATTCTCAGTGATGCTGTTCTACCAACACTTGACCACATAAATAAAAGAGATTTTGATGTAGAAATGTATGCTTGTAACATGGCCAGAAGAGTGCTGCGCTAGGCACTAGTCTTTTGATTCCCACTGCTTAGTCTCTGTGTGCTGTAGGTATTGGCATAGGGGCCATGGCCACCACTGGTAAACCTTGCAGCTTCCTTAATACCTGCCTTTTGCTGATTTTGCCTTTTTCTTTTTTAAATCTCCCAATGTCACAGGTGAGGCTGTGCCTACATTGTAATATTGGAAAAAAATGTCACAGTTAAATAAAATTGAGTCTTACTGATATTCTCACCCTTCTGGTCTCTTATCTGAAAGAATTGTAGATGGTCTCAGATCCTTGGGAAGGCTTGGAGTTTGCTCAATAAATAAGATGAGGTGGCTTTTAGCACAAGGTGGGCCTGCTAGGGAAGCAAGTCTTAGAGACTTACTGAGCAGTTCCAGACTCCCGGTCCTGTCGGGACTATGGCCTCTCTTTCCGACACAGGATGGAAATGACTAGTTTAGTCGACGAGTCTCCAGCATCAGTGGGGAGGGATCCAGGGATCCAGGGATCCACGCATTGATGGTCCCTGCTAAGCTTAAGGTTACCCAGCCCCTTTCTCCCTACTGCGCGGCCTCCTGGGGCCATGGGCAGTGATACTGCAGCACCCACTGCTACAGATACCCAAGCTTTTCCTGCCAACTCTATGTAGTCCAGGGACTTCCTTGAAGACTTCCTTCAGCCTTTGCCTGCAGTTGTTTCCGGTGTAGGCTTCTGGAGCAAGCATTGGAGGACAAAACGGAGTGACAGGTGCTAGGCTGCTCCCACTTTCCCAGCCCCTCTGACTACTGGAACCTTCCTGAACCGACTGGTATGTTTGATCCCAACTTTCCCTCAAGAGTTCTTTCCCAGGAGCCTCTGAGACTCCTTTTACAATTCACCAGGGGCCAGACTTGCATAAGCTTTTTTTTTTTTTTTTGTAGCCTGTTGTAAACATAACTGGTGCTGTGTGTGTGTGTGTGTGTGTGTGTGTGTGTGTGTGTGTGTGTGTGTAGGGTGACAGGGGCACCTTATTCACACAGCTTTAATAGCTGGATTCAATTACTAATAAGTTCCTCATTTGCTAGGATATGGTCATATTTTCAGATATGTTCATCTTGTTTCGGATTTGTTGAAGTTTGTTAGAGTCTGACAGAAAAATATGGTACAATAGCAGCAAAAAAATTTATAGCTCTTATTTTAATTACTCCCAGACTCTTTTATTTTTTTTTTCCAAAACCAGCTGGCTGGCTGATTCAATGTAAATGTCCAAAAGGGTGGGACAGTTTATAACCATAGAAACAAATACCAGACATTTACCATCAGCTCTGCTGGGTGGGTAAACAAACATGGGATGAGACAGTTGATACCTTTTTAGCCTTTTAGTAATTGTTTCTGAAGAACTCTGCAGAGAGAACACCCAGCCCTTCGTCTTGCAGCTGACTGGTTCTTTTGTCAGGCAATGGTGTTATGTGGAATCTTTCAAAAATTTTATAGACCATATTAAATAGATGGGCCAATGTCAAAATCAATTATTTTTATAACTCAGTCTTGAGAACTGAAGTATTATTTATTCTAGTAACTATGAAACAGATGTTGTAATGTATGTCCTAATTCAATAAAAAAAACTTAAAGAAGTCATTTTATAATTTCTCCAAGAATACCACATTATGGTTGATGTATGAGGCTTAAAATAAAAATTCACATGAAGTATGTGACAGTAAACTTACGCTAACAAATATGAAAGTTTTTGGATCCAAAAGAGGGTATGAACTAAAACATCTGATGGTTCTTAGAAATCTACAGAGCCTGGGCTGTGAGTGCCTGCGCAATCCAGGAAGCACACATAGTCCATCAGTGAGGGGTACAGGTGAGGCACATGAGAAATGCACATAGCGAAGCTATGTTCCACCAGGACTATAGTGGAGGTCCGGCATGGGTTGGGGTGGCATTAGAAAAACATCTGCTTGTGGCCATTGTTAGCACGAGAGTGAAACAATGCATTAGGCATGAATTAAGCCATTTTTTTCAATGTATGTCACTTTGTCACTTTCTCTTCTCTTAAGCTGTTTGCACTTAAGCTGTTAGCCTCAGCAAAATGTGTCCAAGGGCTGAGAGTTTTAGAATGGCAGAATTTTCCATTTCAGAATGCACCATAACTATGTGGTTCACAATTGTAATCTCAGCATTCAAGAGGCTAGCAGCTAGTGGGTTTGAATCAGACTTAGAATTACAGGAAAACTCTGTGTTCAAAGAACAAAATGAGAGAGACCGAAGAGATGGCTCCGTGGGACACAATGCTTGCGGTACAAAGTTAGACCAAATTCTGATTTAGATTTTCTTTTGAATTAAAAGAAGAAGAAAAAAAAAACCTCCTGGCAAGGCTCCTACCACTGTTGGGATGGAGGCCGAGGGGTTGCTGGGGTTTGGTGACTGCCCACCTAACAGGCATCTCAGTAAGAGAGGCTTCCTCAGAGGATTAAGGATGCCTGGCATCCTTCTCTGAACTCTTTGATTGTGTGCAGACGTGTATACACCTGCAGGAATACCCCCCGCCCCCCGCTTTTGACTCTTCTTTCTCTCATACACACGAAGCATGATTAATTTCACTGACACTAAAAAGGCCTTTGTTCTACCTAAGAACAAGAAAGAGAACATGTGTGCTTCAGATGGTACACCCCAGGATTACAGAACAGCGAAGACGAGCTCATCGAGAACTTAAGCCAGGGGTTCTCAGCCTGTGAGTCTCGACCCCTTCGGGGGTCACAGAACCCTTCCACAGGGGCCATATGTCAGATATCCTGAATATCAAATACTTATATCACAGTTCATGACAGTGGAAAGATTACAGTTGTGAAGCAGCAACAGAAATAGTTTTATGGTTGGGAGTCACCGCAACATGGGGACCTGTATTACAGGGCCACAGCATTAAGAAGGCTCAGAGCCACTGCTCTAGGACCCTTTTTGCTACGACACATCAGATGTCGGGGCTTCTTGATTGGTTACTAACAACAGTCTCGTTCTATTTTATAAAATATGTTCTTAGAGTTAAAGGAAGAATCTATAAGTCTGAGAGACTCACAAAATTACACTGGGCATTTAGAGCTGAGCCCCGCTAGTGTATTTGTACATTTCACACGTCTGACCCGTGTTTGACTTAATGCACATAAACATGCTCGCTGCTGGGGGTCAACATCCTCCACTTAGGATCCTGTAGCCATTGCTTTTGGCCTCTGCTTGTTTTGATATTTGTCTGTCAGCACTACTTCCTGTTGTTAATAGTAATACGTGTTTTATAAAATTATACTAAAAACCATGGTAAGATGACATAAAGCTACTCAGAGGATGAAGGGATGAGGTCAAATTAAGTTACCGAGTAGCTGGCTATAAAATAATATTTTACTATGTGAAGTTATGAGCTGGTTCTCTAAAGTCTACATCTGATGTATAACAATTAGTTTGCAGGTAAATGTGTAATTTGAAAAAGAAATGTATTTATGTATTTTTATGTGTATGCGTGTGTGCCTGAGTATATGTATATGTGCCTGGTGCATTAAGAGCCCAAGAAACCAAGAAGAGGCAGTCAGATCTCCTGCTACTGGCAGATGTGAGCTGCCATGTGGGTGCTGGGATCGGAACCTGGGTCCTCTGTAAAAGGTGTAAGTGCTCTTAACTTGAGCCATCTCTCTACCTCTTAAGTGTATACATTTTAAAGCATAGAAGTCGTATTACCAAGGGCAAGAAATGCTGCCATGTTTAGGAAGCCCATTTCTTCTGCTCTTCTAGCTTTAGAAATTGAAGTTCAAACAGGTTAGAAATAAACTATTGTTATCACTGGGCAGCATAGCTAGAGAAACGCCACTGCATAATGGAAGTTTACACTATAAACAGCAGTATGAAGACACCAATGACTAGCATGCTGCTTCCTGTGAGGGCTGGAAATGTGACATCCTCACCAACGGAAGCCCTGGTGGTAAGACGGAATTGCCTTCTACACGGAAGACCTCACCAGTCTAAGTATTGTCGTGAGTGCCTCACACTGGAAATGGGGACAAACGTGTTTGTATCTTCCAATGATGCTGAAATTTATTGAAACACCACTTCACAAGGTATGGCATTTCAGTGGCAGTGATTTGCCAGATAGTCCCACTTTCCTTGATTTTTATCTATTATTTATCTATCATCTATATGTCATCTATCTATCATGTCTATAATCATCTATTATCTATCTAACATGCCTATCTCTCATCTATTATCTATCTATCTACCATCTAACTATGTTATAGAATGGCTGTACGGGATTAAGAGACTACAGCAGAGTCCAGGTTTTGGAAGCAAGAAAGCTGATAGAAATTCAAATGTATTGATAACTGGCCCGATGGTTGAGGAGCTTAGGGGCTGGGCTGGAGATCATGGCGGAGAAGTCGCTGTGGCTCCTGTCAAGTCAGGCTGCAGGGTTAGAGTTGAGTTGCAGCAGCAAGTGACGTGAAGGCTGGACCAGGTCCTGCGGAATGACTAGGTGGATGGTCGAGTGGCAGGTCCAGATAGCCAGCAACAGGGCAGGCGGATGACGATGCGCACAGACCACATCAACCGTGGGACAGACACAAGTGGAACCCCTGGGGCAGTTGGGAACTTTCTTCCTGTTTCCTTGATGTGCAGACTGAGTGATCAGATGGCAGGTTTGGGGTCTGTGCCTACCACAGTGCTGGGGCTCACCTCTTCGTGGGGTCCAGGTAAGGAAATAGCACCACTTCAGTTTGCTGCGTCCATTAGTTCTTGGGCCTGGTTTACCTGATGGGGTTTTTATATGCCCATGTGGCCCTACAGTCACAAGTCACTTTAATAATTAAAAGGCATCGCTCTTTTTACTTCTAGAAATAAAGTCACTATCAGT
This sequence comes from Acomys minous, assembly GCF_964271855.1. Classification (NCBI taxonomy): domain Eukaryota; kingdom Metazoa; phylum Chordata; class Mammalia; order Rodentia; family Muridae; genus Acomys; species Acomys minous. The sequence goes on from NC_140490.1 coordinate 2,124,074, forward strand.
ATGTGCCACAGATGTGGCCAGTCCATTCATGTGCCCACCCACTGCACGGTCATCTTCTGTCCTTCAAGCGTCTGTCAAAAGCTGTTGGTAGAACGAAGTCTCCTAGGAAAAGGCATGGTTGTAAGAAAGTACATTGCTTTACACAATGTGACATCACTTGGAGGCGGAGTAAATTCTCATCCCAACAAATACTCTGCCCCCCCTTCTTTGGTTTGTATTTCTTGAGCTCCCACTTCTCCAAGCATTGGGAACGTACGTCACAGGACTCCAACAAACAGCTCCAGAGCTGTTCCCTCAAGGGCCTCCCCTAGGTTGCCAACTTCAAAGACTTGGCATAATGCAAACACTCTCCATAGGGAAAAAAACCATATTGAATCAATTAATCTGCGATGATTCATAAGACACTTCCTGATCTTGCAGTAATCAAGGTCATATTATGAGCATCATTTATCACGGAATGAGCCCTGATGTCCTAGCTAATAAGTTTCAGTTTGGGAGGCCACAGTACAGAACACACTGGGTTCAGCACACCACGGTTCACACCAGAGTCTCAGCAGAGGACACACGAGGACGCGGACTGTGAGGGCTGCTCTGGAGAAAGCAGTGAGCACTTCCAAATAGGAAAGTGGTTCTCACCCAACAGAGCTGTGAGTGCTTCTTGTTCAAACGAAGGCATTTCCTTTGCTGGGCGTCAGATCCGAAACCAGCCGCCCCCCCCCCCCCAAGTGGCAGTAACTGTTTAAATGTCTTAACGGATGGACTGGGCCAGCCTAGGCAGGACTGACCCTGACTGAGGAAACAAAAAGATTGCTGTTGGGCATACGACACCTAAGCTCAGCGTTTCTCAGGAATCTCCCTCTGCTTCCTCTACCTGCCCACAGCGGGCAACTACAGCAAGCAAGCGGCGTCTAGTTTCCGATTAACCCAAGCACCTTGCGACTAAAGAAAGGCCCTGTGCTAACTGCAGGCTGTTCTGGCTCTCATGCGCTGTCCCAGCACTACCATCCCGATGAAATTGGCAAGGCCTTTTCTGACGGGTGCAACCTGGACGTTTGTGTCCTCCAATAAAACCTCCACAGGCCCTAACACCACCACCCCACGCCACCCCGTCCTTGCTATAACAGGACCAAACTGCTTACTTGGCCCTCCTGGGTATGGACCACTTGCCTTTGCTTGCTTCGGCTACCAACCAGATTTGACTCCAAATCTAAAGTCCATCTCTCCAACCACTTTTCTTCTCTCCCTTCTCTAGGCACCCGCCTCTCCTCAGAGACTCAGGTAAACGTCCCCTTGGAGCCGCATTCTCTGCCTCCCTCTCTGCTCACTCAACAAAAGTCACGTTGGTATGTCAGGAAGCCCCGCACACACTTTTTGGGCCCTCCATCATCACACGGACAAAGGATGCCTGTTCACTGTGATCCTGGGCAATTCTCTGGTAAGTCTTGGTCCCCCGAAGACGTCCTTGGGTTTAGACTCTGTCCTACGGCACTTACCCCGTCTGGTGCTGCCCTCTCTGTGTCTCTCTTCCTACCTTGAGCCCTCCTTCTGGCAAGACTCCTCTTACAGCCCCTAACACGTGGACGTGGAAGGGAAACTCTTTCCTAAATCTCTCCTCCTGGCTCCGCTGCTGGGGAACCCGACTGCCACTCTTCCTTCAGGGGAGCCTCCCCTCTCCCTCTAACTCACCGTGGGCTCTGCCCATCCAGGGTTAGGCTCCTTGGCTAATCGTCTTCTCCCCATTAACTCAAGGATACAGCTCAACCATCTAATTTCTTACTGGGGCGGGGCTGGCTGCAAAACAAGCCCGGCTCTCAGACTCACTGGCCAGAAAACGGCAAACTCGATTTCCAGTGCTCACGGACCGCGGCGGCGTCTGCCGCTGTGCACAGCTATGCTTTGAAATACCTCGTCTCTAAAAGTTTTCTGTGCTCTTCACTCTTGTCCCACCCTCTGACCACTGGGTTCCATCTTAAGAAGATTCATCTTTTGGGTCTGGATAATACTGGAAAATTGTCACATGAGATAGGACTTGGCCTGCCAATTTTAGTATATTTTTCTAAAAGTTTCCTCCAAAGACTCTGTTCTGGGTCTTTCTGGCTTCTGAGTTCCATGAAAGGGCAGGCTAGGAAAAAAGATGCTCTATGCTTGAGAACAGCTAGGAAGCAAACTATTCGCGGGAGAAGTTACTATTGCTTATTTTGTGGCATATAAAAAATTTAATTAATACAAATGTATATATAAAATTTAAACGTTTAAATTTCTGAATAACTGCCCCCATTTTTTTTATTTTGTTTACTAAAAGGTTCTTGCATTCAAGGTTATGGATATTTTTGAAGATTTTGCTGAAATATAAACTTTTTATCTCAGATTTGTAAAACCACTGGGGGTATTGGTTTTTAAAAAATCTATAGAATCCTTAAAACTTGTACCAAAAAAATTGGTAGTTACAAAATATATGTATAGGTTATTTTAATTTGCTACAACATGTAACCTGGGCATTTATGTAACTTGGATTCAACTCTTGTTTAGGAAAAGAGTCGTTTGTTTGTTTGTTAGGACTAAGGAGGCAGGGATCCAAGATGTTTTGTTTTATTTTGTTTTCCCTAGAATAAGGAGGCAACACCAGGTCTCTAAAATATTTTGGATAAGGATGGATATTGTATGATGACTTTTGTCCTAAAAGTAAAATCAATAACAGATGGGGACAAGACAATAAACAAGGCTTATGGAAAATACAACTTCTAACAACATGATGATTTAAGACTTATAACTCCTAAGGTTATAATGATTTATTCAGGCAACAAAAACTGACTTACAGATGCATGTCTAGCCACTTATGCCTTTGGTAATTTTGTTAAGCTTAGCTATTTGGAGAACTGAGTCATATAATAAATTGTGATATTTTGTAAAAGTATACTATGAAGAGATTAGAAAAATGAGGCTTCTAGTCTCTCCATCAACTGTATTTATGGCTTAAGTTTATTTTTATACCAAAGAATCTTCAATTCAAAAATTATAAATGTTAAGGCTCAAATTTAATAAGGATAAGTTACTAACTTATCCCTTAATAGGGAAGTTACTGACTTACTGTAAACTGTTGAAGATAATTAAGACAAACAAGTTAATGGTCAGTCATCTTATAAATAATCAACATTTTTAATGTGCTCAGAACTATGTTTGCCATCACACTACATACAAATGTAATTCGCTTAAAGGGACAAGCTTGGAGGGAGAGACCAATTTTAATCTCCGATTATACAGTCTTCTGTGTATGCTGTCAAAGATAAGCCTGAAGCAAGTAACTGAAAACAAGCTGAAACTTGAAGTTTGTTAAGTATAAAATAATATTCAAAATCAGGTATATTTTTCAAAGACTTGAAAGACTAGATTACGACCGTCAGGACCTTCATTGATATCCATTGAACATGCCATTGAAAGTGTGAACAGAAGCCACGAGCGGGGACAGGCTTCCCGTGACAGACAGCAAAGGCCAGTTTCCGGCAGCGGCCCTCAGGCCATGTTCAAGAAAGATGGACGCCAACAGACCATACCCAGAACCTGCTTCAAATGTGGCAACACTGGTCACTGGGCGAAGAACTGCGTTTCATCTTGCCTGCTGCCAGGACCCTGCCCAAACTGTGAGCAGGCTGGACACTGGAGTGTCAACTGCCACCTTTGCCTTGTGAAGGAAGGTCAGTGCCCCAAGTTCTGTCTCCACAGGAAAATCTCTAGAATCTTCTGGGCCTGGTGTCCAAGGACTCTGTCCTGAAACCTCAGCCCCCCACAAAACCATCAGTATATTACTACAGAGGATTCCAGGGTAACTTTCTCTGTCCTTTTTAATTGACAGAGGCTACTTGGTCCATATTTCCCACCTACTCTGGGAAAATGTACTTTTCTCAGATCTCTGTGGTGGGTGTGGACAGCCAGCCCTGCTTGTCCCAAGCCTATCATCAGAGAATTTCACAGCCCTGCCACCTGATGCTAGGATAGACATGTCATTTGCAGATAATACACTTTGGAGAGTTTTAACAGAAAGCTTAAATAGCACGAGTCTCCTGAAAACAACAACAACAACAAAACAAACCTCTGAAACAGAGGCTCAATTACCTGTCAGCCTATCAGTGGAGCTTCTGGACAGGCTCACGAACTCTGTCACAAGAGCTTGAAGTACATAAGTAAATTTTTTAAAAGTCCCAATTAGTACAAGTTGTAATGAAGGTTAAGTGATGGGATGTTTCCAGGTGAAAAGGAAAAAGGTTTGTACAAGTTATGATAAAAATTAAGATGGCTGGATATTTCCAGAGTAGAAGAAAGGAAAAATAGGAGGTTTATACAAGGGCCTGAGGAAGTAGTTTAAGGTATGTTTTAAAAAAATGAGATTTAGAGGTGATAATATGATATTAAAATTTCAAAGTTCCAAATTTAATACATAATGTTAGACCTTAAATCAGTAGAGTTATTATGTAGTAATCTGCCTTTAGCAATAGTTATAAGTACTGGCTACTAAAACTTTAAAACATAATTAAAATTATCATTGTCACAGGCTCAAAAAAGGTTAATTTTCTTTGTTCATTTTAAACTTTTTCCTGTCTGTGTTGATAGCTTGCAAAGCTTTATTTTTGGTTCAGAAACATGAGCCTGCTCAAGCTGTTTGTAAATGTTTGTGTGCTGCTTTCTCTACAACAAGGATTCCAATATGAATTAAGACAATCAATGGTCCTGCTGATGTATCTAAAAGTTTTATCCTCTTGTATCACCTTTTAAAATTTCACATCTATTGTTTTAAATTTATCTGTATTACCAGTAGGCCCAGCTAGCAATCAATCAAGACATAGACACTTGCTATATTTTAAAATAGCCTTAGGTAACCTGGGGCAGGGCAGATATCAATCCTCTAAACTACCTCCCATAGTGGGGCAGGCATGGGATCCCTGCCTCAATCCCATGCCATCTGCTTCCAATAACTTCTATCAAGCTACCTCCCACCCATAATCCCAAATACTTGCTAATGTTCTTCATCTGGGCTGGATTCTCCATCCACGCCGGCATGTGCTTCTCCTCCAGCTAACCCATGGCGGCCTTCCTCTCTTCCCTTCAGGTCTCTCTCCTTTCTCCTCCTGGCGGTCTTTCTTCTTCCCAGGATTCCTCTCTCTCCTAGCCCCACCTACCTCCTTTGCTCTGCCCAGGTGAGATGGCTTTTTATTAAGCAAAAGGTTGGTCACACAGATAGCAATCAGTAATTAGCATCAAAATACATCAGACCATCACCCAACACCTCCCCTTTTCTCTCTAAATGAAAAGGCCATTTTATATACAGTAAGTACAATCATGAAAAAATTATAAAAACCAATAGGTAAGACTTATACATATCATTTTTAATCAAAATGTATTTGGCAACCTTGTAGAAAATAATATCTATTTTATTTTGGTAAATCTAAAGTTTTGAACCTAAATCAACATCTATTTAAGCTCAAATCTATCAACCTAAAAGTATCTGTCTAGACTTAAAAGTATCTTTTTAATTTTTAAACAAAGTATCTTTTTAATTTTAAAATTAACTATCTGGTCTTCAATCCCATAAGAGACTTGAGAAGGAATAAATTTAACTACCTGAGTAAAAGGGCAGTGCAGGTTAGCAGCTTCCAAAATGAAAAAAAAAAATGACAGAGACAATTGACTGTCTGGACGCCCAAAACTCTCTAGAACGTTGGAGTATCATCTTTAGCCTTTTGGCCCAGTATATCTGACAGACATATTTGTGAGGCAGGAACTATTGAGGATTTGTTTACCCTGTCTTACAGAGTCTGGCCATCGACTCTGCCTTATCTAAGCTTGCTTATTTTAGGCAGAATTCTGTCTGTGGGAAGAAAGAGGACATTTTTGTCCCGTGGCTGTTTTGTCACACTCAAAGCCATCTCCACAAGGAGGTTCATTGTTGCTCACCATCTTTTTCGAGGTAGGCAGGGAGCTGTCAGGAATTAACCTGTCTTACTGTCAAAGAATCCTTAAAACAATAAAAACCAAAATTTGTAGGTCTCTTAGGGTTTTGAAGACTTTAACTATTCTGTCTTATCTATCTGTAGAATCGTATCTGTTAAGCCTAGCATGTATATTTTTATATTTGACATGACCATGAATTGATCAACAACTGATTTGTATTAGTTAATTATCCTCAACAGCCTACAATAGCAACCGTGTGTGAATTGAGTTGTATGTGTACAATACCTCAAGTTAGAGTAGAAATATAATGTGTGAAGAATTATATTAAATTTTAATTTTATTTTAATGTATCAAAATTAAACTTACTGTGTACCAATATACAAAATTCTATATCAATGAAGTAAAATTAACCTTATTTGTGAGTAACAATTAAGGCCTTAAATTGAGAAGTAGATTCAATAATCTACTTTTTGTCCTATCATCTCTACACATCTCTACATTCTCCATAACTTAAGGGAAAGCTATAATTTCTCACTGCTCTAGTGATATTGGAGAATGAAGCCAATGAACGAGGTGGGCTGACATCTCATGCAACAGCCAACTTTACTCAGAGCACCAGATGGTTTATCCTGATGGTTAAGAAGAATCACATAAGTAAAGTTCTCAGGAGTTTAAGCTGTATACATTCACAAGGATGAGCCACACACGGTAAAAACATCTTTTTTCCATAAAGGCACATGAACATTTAATTGAATAACAACTGCAGGCAATAATGAGTAAACTCATTCCTGTCTGCTATACCTAGGAGGAGCAGGAAAACACATTGCAAGAACAGCTCTGTGTTTAGAAGATCCTGAGGTCACAAGACTCTTGTGTTGTTTTCTTGGAGGTTTTTTTTTTCCCCAAAGCGCTAGGAACCCACCTCACACAACTCCATTCTTGGGCTGTGTTCTGACAATAACTGACCATGCTCTATCGATGCATAGAGACATCAACACCAGGCCCTGCAGGCCAATCACAGACTGTGGCCATCAGTGGCCCTCCTGGTCATGGGAATAAGTTTGGCAGCTTCGGTAGCTGCTGCTCTCTTTGCCCCTGCAGATACCCACTCAGCTGGCATACATCATCCAGGAGTCAGCCTTAGCCCTATAACTTCCAGAACCATCTTTTCCTTGCCTGCTTAGTTTTAGCGGTCGCACAAAACTGGAGAGCCAGCAACCTACTAACCATGTCTCCTCCAATACCACTTGTGTTTTCTTTCTTTCCTCGCTTGAAAACATGCATTCACTGTGTCCCACGGGGCTTTGACACGTTTTCTCCCTGACCATGGTTTGAAGGGTTCTGTTTAACCCTTTTACCAAGTGTCCTCTCTTGACCTCATCTGCCAAGTTTCTGGCTTTAGACATATGTTTGAGCTCTAAGAGATGTTTGTTGTAATAGATTCCAATTTCCCACTGCAATTACTCAGTTTTCAATCACTCTCTCCTTCCTTTCTTCCTCTTGTCATTCTTTCAGATGCTACCCACTAATCTGGCCTATTTTTTTGATCCTGACCATTCATCTGATGCTTTTTTAGATATATAATTTCTTTCTTACAGTTTAAATGAGACTTTGTATGTCAGTTAATAATAGTCCCCCCATTGATTGTTCAATTTCTAGACTTAACTACAACTCAAACTGAGGTGGAACTACATCAGGTCCTCAATTAAACCCAGTCCACCTCTGTTTTCCAGCATCTCGAGTCTTTCCAGCTTTGGGCCAAGATCCTCGCCAACTTCTGGGATAGTCTTTGGAAGTCTCCGATTTTCTGGCCCACAAGCTTGCAAATACTTTAGCTGCCTTGTTGTTGAGGAAGTCCCCTTTCAGTGTTTCCTTAACTCCCTAATAGTGCTGCACCGGGGGACGTTATAGTGTGCATTTTAGCTGTGTTCCTATTGCTGCGGTAGGACACCCCAACCAAGGCAACTTAGAGAAGCAAGGGTTTATTGGGAATTACAGTTCCAGAGGGTGGGCCCATCATGGTGAGGAAATGTAGCCCTGAGCAGTGGGAATGGCAGCCGAGCAGGATTGTGAGAGTTCACAACCTTTACTGAGAGCAGGAAGCAGAATGGGTTAACTGGAAAAGGAAATGAGTCTTTAAAGCCCACCTCCAGTGACGTACTTCCTCCAATAAGGCCATGCCTCCCAAACAGCGCCACCAACTGGGGACCGGATGTTTAAGCACATGAGGCTGCGGCAGGCATATTCATTCCAACCCCACTGTGAGCCTGGTAAAGGCTTCCTAGCCTTACACACAGCGATTCACGAAATAAACTCTGGTGCACAGCGGCTCTGTTTTTGCTTTGTTTCCACTAGCCTTGCTCAACTACCAAAAGACTTCCTAGTCTCTCTCTGTCCCTCCAGCCCTACCTTTAGTCATTACCCAGAATTAGCAAGTACCCTTAGTTAAGAAAATAGCCGGGCGTGGTGGCTCACGCCATACATCCCAGTACTCCGGAGGTAGAGGCTGACAGATCGATGTGAGTTCGAGGTCAGCCTGGTCTACAAAGTGAGTCTAGTACAGTCAGGGCTACACAGAGACACCCTGTCTCGAAAAGCCAAACCAAAGAAAACCAAAAACCCAAAACAAAAGAAAAACAAAAAAGACTGAGAAGAAAGAAAGAAAGAAAGAAAGAAAGAAAGAAAGAAAGAAAGAAAACGGCCGCAAGGGCTGCTGGCCGGGAGGGCCTTCTCGACCTTCCTTCGGTTCATGCAGTGCTCCCTTCACCTCATCTCCCCCCCCCCCAGCCACATATGTAACGTATAATGATAAAGACGGCTGTACAAAATAAACGCGAGTTTTCGTGTTTGTATACATAGATAAAAATCATATATACACGGAGTCGGCTTTCATTATGTGAAGAATTTATGTTCCATAGAGCCACCATGAAGTGTACATTAAATAATGCTGCATCTACGCCATTGGGGAAACACAGGATTAGAATACACACTGCTGACCCGTCCATTCTGAAGCAACACAACTGTAACTCCTAATTAGATCAAGCTTGTTGAACACATTTATTATTTTTTTCCTTAAAAGTATACAGAGCCCTCTAGCATTTAGAAGCACCTTAGTCTTGTATTTGGGAACATTCTAAACAGTAAAATCACATATAAGAAGGAGAAGAAGGAAAGGAGGAAGAGGAGGAGGAAGAAGAGAAGAAGGAGGGGGAGGAGAAAATGCTAACACAGTGGCAGGAAAGAGACTATGAAAGGGATACTTCCTTGTAGTTGAGCACCAAAAATGAGGCAGCAGACACTCCCTTTGTCTGACCAGCTGGGAATGCCAAACCTTAGAGCAGTGCTTCTCAGCCCTCCTAACGCTGCGGCCCTTTAATGCAGTTCCTCGTGGTGTGGTGACCTCCGCCCCCAACCATAGAATTATTTTTGTTGTTACTTCATAACTATAATTTTGCTACTGTTACAAATTGTAATGTAACTATATGTGTTTCTGATGGTCTTAGGTGGATCTTGTGAGAGGGTCATTCTACCCCCAAAGGGCACATGACCCATAGGTCAAGCACTGCTGCTTTAGAGTAAGATATCACTCAGTACATATAAATGTCACCAAAGATTTCAAAACTCTGAAATCTTTGATTTTGACGTTAGAAATTTTGGCAAGTAGGAAAATTTAAAATAAGAAATTCATGAATGATCTGTATAAATATAATATGTCACGATGTTAATATAAATACAAATATTTTTAAGGTATTTATAGGTTAAGATGTATTTTAATATTTAGGTATGTTTAGAAATAGTTGATACATGTGTGTTACTCATGCTTTGCCTCTTTTAGCTGTTGTGTTGAGACTTGTTGCTTCCTACTTCCGCCTTGTTAGAAATAGAAACCCTCAGTTAACAGTTCAAGTACTTATTCAGTCTCCCACTTGTAATCATGTTCTACCAAAGCACTTCTTCCCAGAGCCCTTGGGAACTTCCTGCTGGACTCACAGGTGGCCACAAGTCATGAACAATTTATGGCACTACTGAATTATCACTTCTGGTGGTCAGTGCCAGCCAGCTGCCCTGCAGGCTTCATCTGAATCTGGTTGACTCATCTCTTCCCCAAGTCTGCTCTTGGAAGGGTGGTGACACCTCCATACCTCCTGGTGGGCAGGAATAGTTGTTCAAGTGCGTGGTGTTAGCCTCGGCTCTCCCGCCATTTCCATGAACACTCTCTCATGGTTGCCGGGAAGAAGATTCTTATAAAACTGTGACCTCTAACCTGGACTCTAAGTCTCCCCTGGTTGGGAGGGGATCTGCCCATGGGGGGAGATGGGTCCACATCCCCACACCTGCTCTACTGAAGACAATGAGAAACAAATGCTGCCAGAGCAGATGGGAAACTGGCTGCGATGCTTAGCGGATGAAAAGTCTCATCATGCTTATATATTTGAAGACTTGGTCCCCAGAGGGCGCTCCTGTTTGGGGACCTTAATGGCACCTTTTGAATTGTGGACTAGCTAGCAGATACGTGTTGCTGAGGGTAGAGTCCAGTAAAGTGATACCTGCTTCTGCCTCTGGCCTCAGCTCTTCCTGACCCACCAAGACATGAGCCAGCCTTGCCTCTAGGCCCTCTTGCCTTGGACCGAGAGCATCTTGCCGCCGGCTGCATCTTACCTGCCACGATAGACTTATACTCCCCGAAGCACCGCTAAAATAAAAATAAAAAAATCTTCTCCCACAGTTGCTTTGCTGGGCCTTTTGTCACAGTGGTGAGAAAAGTAACTTCCTTCCTGTCCCAGGGACCTATAAACGTTTTCAGGGAAACATGGACGTGGGGGCAAAGCTTAGAGAAAATCAACATTCTACCGCAGTGTTGTAGATGCAATGGAGTAGATCCGAAAAGACCTGGCTAGCAGAAGTGACCAAAAGCCCATCCGAAGCTGAAATAAGAGCCCCAGGCAGAGGAGGCTCTTAATTTGGAGTGTTAATTCGATGATCTCTTGTGGGCCTCAGGAAGTGAGCTTATAAAATGCCCATCCCAAAGATGGAGGCCTAAAGGATGCAGCTGCCAATATACTAATAGTGCTATTGAACGCATTGCCTATGCTGGACCCAAGCGTGGAGCAGCTCACCCAGTGGGCTCTGTTCCTGTCCCTCCAGTTTAGGATTGCAAGTAAGGAGTTAACCAAAGCTCCCCACACAGAGCTGCCCAGGGGCACTTTGGCCAGGTGTCTTTTTTTTTTTTTCCCTCTACCATGTAAAAGACTTGTGCTGCCCCACTGGAGCTCTGGCCTAAATTATTTCCTTTCAAGAGTTCTTATAAAGCAGAACAGACAGAGAGGTGAATCATTTCAAGATGATAAAATGGCAACAAGCCCACACTGGCAGGGCAAAGATTTCCCCTTAATTAGATGCAAAAACAGTAACATTTAATCATAATATTAGCAATCTGTTTATAAACACCGTAAACACAGACACACACACATATACATATATATATGTATATATATACATATATATATATTGAACTTTGAAAGAAGAGAAAGAAAGAAAGAAAGAAAGAAAGAAAGAAAGAAAGAAAGAAAGAAAAAGAAAAACAAGGCTCTCATATGTCTTCCAAAATAAGGATCTCAGCCTATGGAATCCTGGAATCTTGAATCTAAAATAAAACTGAGAGCCCGTTTACTTTGAACTCTCAGAACCTGACCCACGCTCCTTTGCACGCATTACGACAAAGGTCGGCTTGCATGCCAGCCTGTATACCGTGAATTTTCTCCCCCAGGGACTAGGTTCTTCCTTTCTTTTCTTTCAGCTTCAACATGGCTGGAGCACAGCAAACGCCTGTTGAAACAGTCCTAGGAATCTCATTACGTCACCCTAATTGAGGGTGACTTAATCCCAGCCCAAATGTTTTCAGTGAGTAAGGGCGCCCGGCTGCTTTTTGAGGCAGCCCATTCCAAATCTGGAACACTGTAATTACTGCACAAGTCCTCTTCGTACTGAGAGTGAGGTGACTACTCTCCCGTTTAGTGCTCACCCATGGATCCTAGCCCCACCTGACAGGACATACAATGACTCTATAATAGGGCTTTCAGTTATGCTCTTGTATCTATGTACCCCTGAGCCCCCCACCTCACCACACTTGAGATAAAAACATCTACTCTCCCTTGGGTCAAACACTGATTTTCCCGAGGGCGATCTTTATTTAAATGGGCTATGCCCAAAGTTAACTTAGGGATGCTTTCTACTGTCTCCTATGTATATGCAGTGACTCTGTAAGCGGGGAGCGAGCGCATTCCTGCCCACGAAGCACAACCCTTCTTCTCAAGGCCATGGACACAACTCTAGTGGATTGAAGCTAGTTCCACATGGTCCTGCTGGCCCAGGTCTCCGTTGCCAGCATAGCCACATGAGGATACTCTCCTCAAGGCATTTGAGGTTTGAGATGCTCAAGCCAGACCCAGTGGCTCAGTCTCTCCTTGCTGCCTTCGGGCCCACACCTGGAACTCTCAGCTACCTCTCCCTTACCATATCTGTCTGCGTTCCTGCCTTGATGATACTAGACTACAGCTCTGACACTGTAAGGCAGCCCCAAGTCAAACGTTTTCCTTTATTAAGGCTCGCCATGGTCGTGGTGTCTCTTCCCAACAATAAGAAATCTAACTAAGACACCACAGAAGGGAACAGATTTCCCTTTCCCTCCAGAGAGTCTTGAGGGCAGCTGAACGGGTGGGATTATATAAGCGCCATCCTGGGGGCCACTGCTTAGGGAAGACCTCCCATCAGAGCTCACACAGTAGCTCAGTGAACAGACGCAGCCTCCAACCCAGCATCTCAAGAAGAGAGAAAGCAAAGGCCTCTCCATATGTACCACAAGCCTTTTATGTAGGGCAAGTCTCAATTCCTCAACTTCTACACCTCCTTCAAGCACCGTGACCTGGAAAGAAGACACCTAGAGCGAGGCAAATTTGAGGGTTCCATGCAGCTCCTCCGCAGCCCGTGTGTGACGGGGCAGGGAGGGGGGCTTGTTTCCAGTCAAAGCTACGTCCTCTCAAAGGAAAATTCACATCTCAGACCCAAATGAGGTTTCAAGCCCACAGCATGCTCTTGGAGCGGCAGCAGGGTGAATACAGAATATTTTCACACACTCTGTCCAAATGAAACATTGAAAAATCCCAGAGGCTTTAGTTTCCCGAAGCAAAGAAGAGTCTTACTTCCAGCTGTCCTTGGGAACTATCATACAAAATCCCATGCTTTCATCTTCCCAGATACGTGAGCAATTAATACACACTTAAAGGACCGTTTTCATTTGTTTAACGCTGGTGAGCTAGTCACCCAGGCAGTGATGCCACTGGGAGTCCTAGAGTTCACCTCTATGCCACACAGCTACAGACGGGCTCCTGGCTTTCCTCCCCGGTTTCCGGTAAATGTTCCTGTTAGTTGTTCCACGTGGTTGGTCTACACGCCAGAGTACAATCATTTGTCTTCACTTTCTAAAAACATTTTTTTTTAAACACATGGTAATCAGCGTTCAGTGACTTCTAGAAATACTAGCTGCAAAATTGGCAGCCAGCTTTGGCATTCATACCCATCCGTATGTTTATTAGATTACTTATAGAAACTTTCAGTTGTTCTTGCCTTTTGTCGTTGCTTCATATTACCTGTTGCACTAACTGAAAGCAGTTCCTTCATGTCGCTTTCCTAAGAACTACGGGCTTCCGGTCAAATTTTAATTGAATGACGGCCCTCCGATTCCTTCGCTAAAACTAACTGAGGTCAAGGTCTTTGAACATTTCTTGAGGTGTGAAAGAACTGTGGTGGTTGCAAATTAAACCAGTCAGCATTCGGGAGTGCGGTCCAGTTTCTGAAGTGCTCAGGACCCATGGTCCACTGCTGCTGTTTGAAGAGAAGAACAACGGGCAGATGTGCATATGCGAGCAGACGCATGCAGCGAGATGACATCAGAGAGCCAGAGGGGACCTGGAAAGACTATCTCACCCCAGCATTAGGCATATGCGAGCAGACACGCGCAGTGAGATGACGTCAGAGAGCCAGGGAGAGCCTGGAAAGTCTTCAGATCCTGTAGGACCACCCAAGAGAAATGAGATTTATTCTATTGTGAAAGCTCATTCCCAAGAGATGTTTTCCTTCCTTTAAAAAAAAATCATTTGTCAACCTTTATTGACAAGATATATTTGTATAAAAATAACGTGATGAAACCCATTGTTTTGCATGACAAAAATAATTTCAGAATGAGAAAAAGGGGGTTATATATACATATATATGTTCTCATCACCTTATTTGTTTCAAAATACCTTCACGCTCGTTAGGTAACCTCAAAACCCCCTGGCAGATCACGTGGTGCTACTGTTCCCATTTTACAGATGGAACCCTGAGACACAGGCATTACACAGTTGCCCTCAAAACTCATTAGAGGGATGAGTCATAGTTGGGAGTGAGAACACACAGCCGAAACCTTCATTCCTGAGTGCTTCGTCAACCCTACATTCTTCCTGAATATAGCCGAAACCGAAAAACAATCGCATTTGTGTGGCCAAACAATCGGAATCAGATATTCAGAACCCAGCGGCTGCTGCCAAATGAGCCAGCCGGCCGCCCGATGGAGCCGCCGCCCGGCGGAGCCGAGTCCCTGTCCCCTTACACTTGGGTTTCCAGTTGTTCCTTTCCGGAAGATGAAAAACGAAAGGCGATTGGTTGTCAACAGAATGGGCGCCCTGTGCATTCTTCTAACCAAAGTCACGAACGCCTAAACATCAGATCTGCCCTCAGACACACTCCTCAGCTGCCTTGCAGTCAGCAGCGCCCATGAATCGCTCCCCTGTCTGCCGGGTATTGTTCTCCCGTCGGGTCTCCTTGGTCTGCTTTAATTAATATCAGAAACAGCACAGGAAATATCCTTAATTACTCCTCTCGTGCTCAGGGTAAATGTAGCCCACCAAAAGCAAAGCAAACGGGAAAGGCTTTGAACTCAAGCCTTATCTTTGTCCTTTGGCTTACAAGGCCTCTGTGTTATCAGACATGATAATTTGTTCTCAGCGATACCCTCGAGATGAAATTAATTTTGCTTTTGACTAGCATACGTTTCCTTTTGCTGATACTTTTCACTCTTGGCAAGGTCTTATCTGGGCAGTTAGTGCAGCCCTCGTCCGGCTCTGTCTGCTGAGACACAGCAGCTGCTGAGCGGTTGTTGTTTCAAACAAAGGTGTTTACTTTGTTATTAATGTAAAATTCAGTTCACTTCCCCCTTTTTAATCGTCTCATACTGCAGACAGAAATCCCACCCTCCTTTCTTCTTTTTATCAGAGATGATGGTCTGGGACTTCATTGCTTAGTTTCCTTGGAAACATCCTCTCAGAGACTTCCAAAGGCGTCGCCATTGCTAGGGAGAAGCCATTTTCAGACGCTGCCCTCTGCACTCTGCCTGCAACTCTATTGATATCTGCTATTGAGGGCTAAACATTCCCTTTTTCTTTCTCCTTCTTATTAGTTACTCTTTTTCTTCTTTTCGTGTGTGTGTGTGTGCGTGTGTGTGTGTGTGTGTGTGTGTGTGTGTGTGTGTGTGTGTGCGTGAGTGTGTGCTGGATGCCTGTGTTCATGTGTGGGGTTGATATCAGGATATCTTCCACAGTTGCTTCTCTCCCTTATTTTTGTTTGAGACAGGCTGTTGCCCTGAACCTGGGCCTCCCTGTTCCAGCAACAGTGGGTAAAGACACACAGCCATGGCTGCTGCTGCTGTTACTGTTTTAGCTTTGTTTTTTAACATGAGTGCTAGGAATCTGAGCTCAGGCCTTTGTGCTTTGACCAGGAAGTCACCTTTCCAGTCCTAGCTTCATCTTTAAACATTAAGGTCGCATGCATTTAAACAACAACAACAACAACCACCTTACAAATTAAAATAGCACACATCCCAACATCACTGAGGCTTAGTGCATGCTCTGCATTGCAATGTAATTTCTATTCCCAAGAGAAGATTGAAATTCGGACAACAGACTTTATGCAAATGAACTCATGGCTGTTATTCTTCACTTAAATTTAAATTTTTGTTTAGTCTTTGAGTATTTCATACATGTACATAACGTTTTGATTGTATTCACTACCCATCCTTTCTTCCTCCAACGCCTCACCTCCTTTCATATCTTCCTGTTTTATTTTTTTTAATAGCCCACTGAATATCATTAGGGTGGCTTGCAGGAGGCACTAACTGTCGGTAGCTCCTCAACTAGGGTGGAGCCTATGTACCCATCCCCCATCGATACTGGGATATTGTGGAGACACAGAGCTGCTGTACAGATAACTACAGTTTCTATGAGTTCAAGTGTGCAGCAGCCATACCACGGCCAGAACAGGGGATTTCAGTGCACTCTGCCCATTCTACCTCCTCACTGGAGACATTTTTGAACTGTGTGTGTGTGTGTGTGTGTGTGTGTGTGTGTGTGTGTGTGTGTGTACATGCACGTGTGTGTGCTTGCTTCTATATATGCTCATATGTGTGGAGGTCAGAAGATGATGGCAGCCAGGCACTGTATACTTCAGGATGTCTCACTGGCTTGCAGCTCACAAGGTAGCGTAGGCTAGCTGGCCAGTGAACCTAGAGGTCCATGCGTCTCTCCCTCCCCAGCACTGGGATTACAAATGCACCACCATGCCCAGCCTTTTAAACACAGGATCTGGGTACCAAACTTGGACCTTTCTTCTAGTAAGACAAGAACTCTACCAACTGAGCCTTCTACCTAACCCCTTCCTCAAGTATTTTAGAAGGGGAATTAGTGGTTTTCTAATTTCTCAATGGGAAATTTGGTATTTTTCCAAATTTGCATGATTCTTTGAGGACAGGTGAGGTGCTCCAGCTTTGGGAGTTCTGCCTAAACAAAATTTATGTTTTATGTAAAGTTATTGCACACAGTTTGAAGGTGTTTTATGTTACATGCTATTCTGTGCATGAAACACAGTTAAGCACACAGAGCCACCAGGGAGCAAGGGCATCGCTGGCTGTGCACGGCATGGGCAGTTTGTGACGTTACCGCTGTTCCTGACATGGCCACCACAGCGTACACATACATAAGTGCTTCCCAGAGAAGAACACATGGCACGCCTCTGCTTTCCAAACACCACAACCGCTTAGCAGCAACAAAAAGCCTCAGTCTCTGCCTATGAAGCTGCATGCTCACTGAAAAGCCGGGACAGCGAGATGACTCAAAAGGTAAAGGATGCTCACTGTGCAAACCCGACACCCCGATTTCAACCCTCAGCACGCTCATGTCGGAAGGAGGTAATTGACTTTCACAATTACCTGTGATCCCCCCATACACACCCTCACCCACCAGCTCCCACATGAATATACACATACATGAATATACACATGAGTGCACATATGCACATAAGGGCACACACATACACTCAAATACACACATATGAACACACATGCTTAAGAAGCTCACTGTTGACTGTCCTTGTACGTTCAGATGAGAAGAACCAATAGAAACAACAGAGAGCCCATGAAGGAGTTCCCTAGCCATAAAGAGGCATCCTACCACATGACACTTTTTTTGTTATACTTTTATGGACATCTTTTAAAATTTTTACTTATGTGTGTCTGAATGAATTATCTGTGCACCAAATGTGTGCACTGCCCATGAAGTTCAGAAGAGGGTATCAGATCCCCTGAAACTGGAGTTACATAGATTGTGAGCTGCTGGCTTTGTGTTCTGGAGACTGAGCCTAGATCCTCTGTAAGGGCAGCAGGAGCTCTTAGCATCAGTGCCATCTCTCTAGCCCCCACCACAGACCTTTTAAAAGCAGCCTCTCTTTGCTCATAAACAATTTTTTTTTTTGGTCTGAGAAATCTATCAGATTGTATAGGTCATGGGATCCTTACGCAAGCATAGAGCTCTTCTCCTTTGACAAACGGATCATACACTCCCCCATCTGGCTTAGAGGCAGCTTTCCTCTGAAAGTTACTAAAGCCACTCTCACTGTCATGTGATCACCTTGACTTAGAATCATTTCAGCCAGTTCACCGTGAGTCAATGAATGGACAGACACAGCCTCCTTAGGAACACTTCTCAGCTTCTTTGATATCCACATCTTCCACTTAGTGAAGACGATTTTGTTTGTATATTTAACTGTTTTGCATGTCTAAGGAGGTCAGACGTTATTTCCCTCTCAATTGACATGGACTCTTAATTCATCATCTTGCTGGTCATCACTGAACATAGCTATAGGCAAGAGACAGTGAGAGGGGAGGCGAGGTGACCATGGCTTTGGGGGTGTGATCCAAAGAGGCCAGCAGCACACATGATGTCTGAGCTAAACTCAACACTTTGTCCTGTTTCTTCAAGGCATTATGGTGGCTACTTTAACACATCCTGTAAGGTGGTTCACACTAAAATCACTATCCAGTGTCTCCAAAAGCTGGGCTTCCCATGCTACCCCATTCCTGCCACTGTTACCCACTTGCTACCCTTTTCCTGCCACTGTTACTCGCACCCTTTTCCTGCCACTGTTACCCACTTGCTACCCCTTTCCTGCCACTGTTACCCACTTGCTACCCCTTTCCTGCCACTGTTACCCACTTGCTACCCTTTTCCTGCCACTGTTACCCACTTGCTACCCTTTTCCTGCCACTGTTACCCACTTGCTACCCCTTTCCTGCCACTGTTACCCACTTGCTACCCTTTTCCTGCCACTGTTACCCACTTGCTACCCTTTTCCTGCCACTGTTACCCACTTGCTACCCTTTTCCTGCCACTGTTACCCACTTGCTACCCCTTTCCTGCCACTGTTACCCACTTGCTACCCTTTTCCTGCCACTGTTACCCACTTGCTACCCTTTTCCTGCCACTGTTACCCACTTGCTACCCTTTTCCTGCCACTGTTACCCACTTGCTACCCTTTTCCTGCCACTGTTACCCACTTGCTACCCTTTTCCTGCCACTGTTACCCACTTGCTACTCCTTTCCTGCCACTGTTACCCACTTGCTACCCTTTTCCTGCCACTGTTACCCACTTGCTACCCCTTTCCTGCCACTGTTACCCACTTGCTACCCTTTTCCTGCCACTGTTACCCACTTGCTACCTCTTTCCTGCCACTGTTACCCACTTGCTACCCCTTTCCTGCCACTGTTACCCACTTGCTACTCCTTTCCTGCCACTGTTACCCACTTGCTACCCCTTTCCTGCCACTGTTACCCACTTGCTACCCCTTTCCTGCCACTGTTACCCACTTGCTACCCTTTTCCTGCCACTGTTACTCGCACCCTTTTCCTGCCACTGTTACCCACTTGCTACCCTTTTCCTGCCACTGTTACCCACTTGCTACCCCTTTCCTGCCACTGTTACCCACTTGCTACCCTTTTCCTGCCACTGTTACCCACTTGCTACCCTTTTCCTGCCACTGTTACCCACTTGCTACCCCTTTCCTGCCACTGTTACCCACTTGCTACCCTTTTCCTGCCACTGTTACCCACTTGCTACCCTTTTCCTGCCACTGTTACCCACTTGCTACCCTTTTCCTGCCACTGTTACCCACTTGCTACCCCTTTCCTGCCACTGTTACCCACTTGCTACCCTTTTCCTGCCACTGTTACCCACTTGCTACCCTTTTCCTGCCACTGTTACCCACTTGCTACCCTTTTCCTGCCACTGTTACCCACTTGCTACCCTTTTCCTGCCACTGTTACCCACTTGCTACCCTTTTCCTGCCACTGTTACCCACTTGCTACTCCTTTCCTGCCACTGTTACCCACTTGCTACCCTTTTCCTGCCACTGTTACCCACTTGCTACCCCTTTCCTGCCACTGTTACCCACTTGCTACCCTTTTCCTGCCACTGTTACCCACTTGCTACCTCTTTCCTGCCACTGTTACCCACTTGCTACCCCTTTCCTGCCACTGTTACCCACTTGCTACTCCTTTCCTGCCACTGTTACCCACTTGCTACCCCTTTCCTGCCACTGTTACCCACTTGCTACCCCTTTCCTGCCACTGTTACCCACTTGCTACCCCTTTCCTGCCACTGTTACCCACTTGCTACCCCTTTCCTGCCACTGTTACCCACTTGCTACCCCTTTCCTGCCACTGTTACCCACTTGCTACCCTTTTCCTGCCACTGTTACCCACTTGCTACCCCTTTCCTGCCACTGTTACCCACTTGCTACCCCTTTCCTGCCACTGTTACCCACTTGCTACCCCTTTCCTGCCACTGTTACCCACTTGCTACTCCTTTCCTGCCACTGTTACCCACTTGCTACCCCTTTCCTGCCACTGTTACCCACTTGCTACCCCTTTCCTGCCACTGTTACCCACTTGCTACCCTTTTCCTGCCACTGTTACTCGCACCCTTTTCCTGCCACTGTTACCCACTTGCTACCCCTTTCCTGCCACTGTTACCCACTTGCTACCCCTTTCCTGCCACTGTTACCCACTTGCTACCCCTTTCCTGCCACTGTTACCCACTTGCTACTCCTTTCCTGCCACTGTTACCCACTTGCTACCCCTTTCCTGCCACTGTTACCCACTTGCTACCCCTTTCCTGCCACTGTTACCCACTTGCTACCCCTTTCCTGCCACTGTTACCCACTTGCTACCCTTTTCCTGCCACTGTTACCCACTTGCTACCCTTTTCCTGCCACTGTTACCCACTTGCTACCCTTTTCCTGCCACTGTTACCCACTTGCTACCCCTTTCCTGCCACTGTTACCCACTTGCTACCCTTTTCCTGCCACTGTTACCCACTTGCTACCCTTTTCCTGCCACTGTTACCCACTTGCTACCCTTTTCCTGCCACTGTTACCCACTTGCTACCCTTTTCCTGCCACTGTTACCCACTTGCTACCCTTTTCCTGCCACTGTTACCCACTTGCTACTCCTTTCCTGCCACTGTTACCCACTTGCTACCCTTTTCCTGCCACTGTTACCCACTTGCTACCCCTTTCCTGCCACTGTTACCCACTTGCTACCCTTTTCCTGCCACTGTTACCCACTTGCTACCTCTTTCCTGCCACTGTTACCCACTTGCTACCCCTTTCCTGCCACTGTTACCCACTTGCTACTCCTTTCCTGCCACTGTTACCCACTTGCTACCCCTTTCCTGCCACTGTTACCCACTTGCTACCCCTTTCCTGCCACTGTTACCCACTTGCTACCCCTTTCCTGCCACTGTTACCCACTTGCTACCCCTTTCCTGCCACTGTTACCCACTTGCTACCCCTTTCCTGCCACTGTTACCCACTTGCTACCCCTTTCCTGCCACTGTTACCCACTTGCTACCCTTTTCCTGCCACTGTTACCCACTTGCTACCCCTTTCCTGCCACTGTTACCCACTTGCTACCCCTTTCCTGCCACTGTTACCCACTTGCTACCCCTTTCCTGCCACTGTTACCCACTTGCTACCCTTTTCCTGCCACTGTTACCCACTTGCTACCCTTTTCCTGCCACTGTTACCCACTTGCTACCCATTCCTGCCACTGTTACTTCAGAGAGATCTGAAGCTTCCTTTGACATTCCCAACTCGTTTTAATGCAGAACAGGGGATAAGTGAACAAACAACAAAGCAAAACAGATGGCAACGTACAGAGGCCTTGTTGCTCATGGGGCATAATGAGAAACTGTTGTCATGTCCTTATGTCTCAAAGCGATTATGTCAATTAACACTCCTGCAATCAGCGAATGAAGGTGCTGGTTGTTAATATTTCAGCTAAAATTCCTTCCCTTGGGGCAACATAATCAAGGTCTACCTTGGGTGCAGACAGCAGAGGCTGGATTCTGTGTCTTTTTACGTTTGTACATATTTTAGGCAGTTCCCATAGTAGAGGATTTCATGTGGTGTTTTCAAAGGCCCTTAGCATTCATTCACATTTTAATGCAGCCAAGCTTATTAATATTGTCCTTGTGGTAATGTTTTTACTACTTCTAAGAAATCTTTTCCCAACTTCGAAATACTCCAGACTATTTCCTGTACTAAAGCATATTAGAAAAGTTCTGTGGCTTTGACTTTTGAATTTGTACTGTTTTATCCCATGTGGAGTTCTTCTGGGGTGTGAGTCTTGTTTTCTTTTTAAGACATCGTCAGTACTGAATATTTTAGAACCATTTATTAGAAGTCTCTCAGTGAACAATCTTGCTGCCCCACGCAGACCCTCAGGTTGATGGAGCCTTTGCTTTTGAACAAGTACACTCTTAGCAGTTCTTTGGCAGACAGTCGCCTGGGGTCTTCTATGGATTGCTTTGTCTGTATACTCGGAGGACCCAGAAGTGTTGAGGAAATTACACTGCTTCAGGGTGAATCTTACAAATGACTGAAGACTTCAAGTTGTGGGCTCACACATTCTTGCTTTTCGAGTATAATTTACCTCTATTGTACCCCACAGGGCCACACAGTGTGCATGAGTTCTCAACTCAAGGCTTACCCCTGGGAAACTTGGCAGAAGGTCTTCTGTGGACACCCCTGAAGCACAAAGGCCCATGCTCATCAGTGTGTGGGGGGACATTCTTCTCCGTAACCATTTGTTAATTTATATGCCTCACAACAAAAAAAAAAATCTCATTAATGTAGTTGTAATAGCTTTTTAAGAACACTTATATCTAGTAGAACATCTCTTTGCGTGTATTTTTCTTTTCAAGCCTTTTAGATGTTTTTAGCCAGTATAAATTTTATAGTTGTCATGTCCGGGTTTGAAAATGACATATGATTATTTTGCTTTTCTGTATAAAGTATGAGAGAATTAATGTCTTTGTAATACAAAATAATCTTGTACTCTATATTTCTAAATATTTCCCCATAGATGTAAGTTTTCTTTAGGGGACATGGCTCAAATCCTTTTCCTTTCTTGTTTAACATCTTTTCTTTGTTTTAACCAAAAAAAAAAAAAAAAAGGGGGGGGGGGAAATTTGACAAGTTAGGCATGGCTGTGTAGTTTTTTTCAAGTCGGGCATTGTTTCAAGCACTAGAGTACTTAGTACAAAATGGGAACATTTTATGCTTCCAGGTAACACTGAAAAATGCCATGAATTTTTTTCTGCTATCAAAATAGTACTTTGGTGATTTGAGCTGGAGTTGGCCAAGAGACATTTTTTAGTAATAAACTTTCATCTTGTTGCCAGCACATGTGTTGGGCTAAGCTCAACAATGAGTAACCACCTAGAGAAGTGGCCGGTGGCAGCGTGTTCAGACCACACAGGGACCAAGAGAATTTTGGGGTCTGCCAATTTCATGTGATGGCAAACTTGTTGTGAAATTGTGGGAGTTGTCATAACTCCAAAGAAGATCTTCTGAACCAGGCTGGCAGCATTGAATCACAGGCTGAGAGTATATTGTAAGATGTTAGTGACAGCCACACAATTGTGAGGGGCACGTCAAAGGAAACACAAAAAGGGTTACTCCACAAATTGAAAGTGGCTCAGAGGACCCAAGACACTTTCTAAAAACCATGCAGACTGATGATTAATGCTCACCACATTTCACTACGATTTTCACAGAGCTGTCCGAATGTTTCAACACCTGCTTCACAGGAGGGGCAATCCTCCTGTAAACAGGAGTGAGTCATTACCCAAGGCCTGTGAGAAAGGGACTCTTGGGTATATGCACATTTTCTCCAGGTTTTCTTTGATGGACACTGACTGAAAATAGAGCATAACCTTCTTTGCCCTAGAAAATGTTTGCTGGAAAAGAGGAAATTCTAGAGGGGAAAAAGAGAAGCCAGGACACGTTGATACACCTAAGCACATAAATAAATCCACCCCTTATGTATTTATATAGGTGGGAGACATGATAATTACATTTCCAAATGGTTTTTAAAACTCCACAAATGTGTGCTTAAAAAGTCATAGCAATGAACAGAGACTGGACGGCTCATTACTTGTGAGGTAAAGAGGCATTCCCTTCGGATCACCTAGACCAAGAAGGATGAGGCCAGACACAATTTGATTGAATAGTGTGTACACACACACACACACACACACACACACACACACCATCCTTTGTGGATACATGAGACCACAAGCCAATATCACAGCCTTCAGAATGATTATTCATTCATTCACACCTTCAGCCAATGTTTATTGAGTCTCTCTCATGTCTTGGGTGCATTGAAAGGATAAGAGATCTGGGTAGGAAAAAGAAGAGAGCATTGCCAGGCCTCAAACAGCCCAAAAGACACAGAAAGGAAGGCAGCAGGCTCAAGTCATAGGGTAATGTCATGAACACCATCACGGGGAATTAATAAATGGCCATGGAAGTACAGAAGAGAGGGGACGCATAAACTGGACTGTTAGCAATGCCCTGTCCACTCTCCAATGAGCTCACAGAAACTGAGAGTGGAACGGTGGGTACTGAGCGCCAAAGAAAGGTGCGTGGATGGGCACCAAGTTACAGTCAGATAGGAGCATGAAGCAGTATTAGTGTGGTTAACGTACTGTACATTCTGAACTGCTGACAGGAAAGATTTTGAGTGTTTCTCCCTAAAGAAACGACAGATGTCTGAGGATATGTTTAAGTTAATAAATATTACACTTTTTGAAACATTACATGGTTCCCACTAATATGCATTTAAAAATGTTTTTATCTGTTTTTAGAGAATTTCATATACATATAAAATGTATTTTATCATATATCCTCCTTGATCTCACCTTCCAACTCCTCCAACATATCCCTCTTCCAAGGTCATGTATTTTTCTTCTGTTTATGTTGCTGTTTAGGTTTGGTTTTTAGAACCAACTGAGTGCAATCAGTGCCTTTGGTATGTGCACGGAGGTAAGACTATTCACCGAGCACGAGCAACTTACAAGTGTGCCCACCAAAGCCTGCTTCAACCAGCAGCCATCAACTGTTAAAAGCTCCTTAGCTGAGTGGCGCGGGGGGGGGGGGAGTAATGCCCCCCACTTTACCCTTTGACGCCTGAGGTAGTTGAAAAAATTGTCCCTGGAGTCATGAGAGTGGGAGAGCTAGCCATGCCCCTCACTGGCTATAGAACTTGGGGGAGCAAGCCCTGCACCTCACTTGGGCAACAGAGTGGAATTGGTGCTGATGGCAAATGCATGAGTGAGCCAGCCCCAAGGGCAGGAGAGCAAAAAAGGTGTCCCAGCCCCTTGATGGCTGTAGCAGTTAAAAGAGTGGGCTCTGCGCCTCCACTGGGCAGTACAGTGGAGCTGGCTCTGAAGGTATGGGTGCTAGCGAGCTGGCCCCAAGGGCATGAGAGCAAGAGAGAGCTGACCCTGCCTTCTGCAGATGGCAGCATTGAGTGGCCTAGCCAGAGCAGTGCTGGAGAGCTCAGCCTAGTGGTGCCGATAAGGGAGAGCTGGCGGGCTGGTCAGCTTAACTACTACCCAGGTTTAGTGCTTTGAGTTGGCCCACCCCAAAATCTACATCATCTGTGAAAGGGCCAGTCCTGCTGATCCAAAGCTGCAGGATCTCCATGGCACAGGGCAGCAATAGGACAGCTGGGAGGAGTCCCGATGATGATCCAATATTGATGGTGTCACAGAAGTCAGAGACCTTGAACCAGACCAATGACTCACTGCAACGAACATTTACAAATGAAAATGTGTGGACAGAGGGACGTACTGTGGGACACACTGTCACATTCTGTCTTCCACAAGATGTTTCTATGGTTTATTTGTGTGTGTGTGTGTGTGTGTGTGTGTGTGTTATTTTGTGGGGGAGGTTTCAAGGGTAGAGGGTGGGTACCAAGGGATGGGGAGATGAGTGGGATTAGGGTGCATCATGGGAAACTCACAAAGAATCAATAGAGTTAAAAAAAAAAAAACAAAGCAAAAAAAGCTCCTCAGCCAAGTATGGGACCTCAGGAGTTCTGCCCCCATCCTTGCTGGACATTTGGCTGTCTTGATCTAAAAAACAAACAAACAAAACAGTACAATCTGGTGTTTTTAATGTAGCCATTAAAATAAAAATTTTTAAATGCAAAAAAAAAAAAGCCATAGAATTTAATAACTGAATGGTTTGGCCTAGAAAGGATTTTGGCTGAAACCATAGAAGATGGCCTATGTCTTTTATCAAAATAATTTATTGCACAGGGGCCAAAGAGACGGTTCAGCAGCTAAGAGCCCTGGCTGCTCTTCCAGGGAACCTGAGTTTGACTCTTAGCACCTCCGCCATGGCTTGCAAGTTGTCTGTAACTCCAGGTTCAGGTAATCCGATGCCCTCTTCCGGCCTTCATGGCAGGCACGGCAGGCACGTTTTGTACATGTTTACATGCTTGCATGATACCCATACACCTAAGATACATTTTAAAGATTAAAAAAGAATAACAGTACGACCAAGGAGTAACACCAGCCTTTAAATGTTGTCAACAGTTCGGTGCTCAGTATTCAGTGTCAACGCTTTTGTTGTTGTTGAATTTACTCTGTCCAGAGCCTTTTCTTGCATGTTTTACATTTCTAACTTGTATTTTCCATCTTATGTAAAGAAACACAACCTTCAGCAGCAGGAGTCCGTGTCTCCCAGGCCAGCGGGCCCCGCTCCATGCACACCTCCACCTGCCCTGAGAGAGGCGGAGCTGGTAGCATCTTGTAGGATCGTCTAGATATTCAGTCCTAAACTCCAAGATGAAACAAAATTGTACCATTTTGAGTGCAGTGAAGCATCTGTATTCCCTGTCACTTCACAGCTACAGCACCAGGTGCTCACGGCCACTTTCAGGGAGGAAGTAGGGTATTTCAGACAAGACCGGGAGGCCTGGCTTCTTTTTTGTTTTTCTTTCTTTCTTTCCTTTTTTAAAAAAGGTGTTCTTTGGTATCCTTTCCTCTTATAACACGTGGTTCTAGTACGTTTAAAAAAAAAAAAGAAAGGAATGAGATTTTCAAATGTGCTCATGTTGGGAGCTTTGCTAAGTATGCCTTGTCTTCCAAAGGGACTTATGTGCGCTAGGCACAGACCTCCACTGGGGTATCTCGTGAGCTAAAGACTCTTCAACCGGTTACTTTTGCTCAATATAAATCAATATTAAGCACTCAGGAAGTTTTAAATAATTATAATAGAATCCCATGCCTTCATCTTTTAACAATGTGATTAATATGGAATGATCGTTAATCGAGTCTAAGTAAACACCCAGATCTGATCATTGGGGCGGTTGGAGTCCCATAAATGATGGGATGCTAGGGCCACCGCATCAGTGTCTGACCTGTTTTTTAGTCTCTTTAGGCCACATTGATAAACACAGCAGAGAAGTACCATTTCATATGTTTCTTTTATTGTCTCAGATATTTTAAATCAACATAGAACAGAGGCACTTAGAAGGCTAGAGAAGCTTTATTTAAATTGTATCTTCTGATTCAATAGTGTTTCCTTCCTAAAAATATGTGTGATTTGTGAAGTCCTTTATACTTACTATATTGTTTACTTTATTTGTGTGTGTGTGCGTGTGTGTGTGTGTGTGTGTGTGTGTGTGTGAGAGAGAGAGAGAGAGAGAGAGAGAGAGAGAGAGAGAGACAGACAGACAGACAGACAGAGACAGAGACAGAGAGACAGAGACAGACAGAGACACACAGACAGACAGACAGACAGACAGACAGACAGACAGACAGACAGACAGAGAGAACCATAGCATTTGTGTGGAGGTCAGAAGGCAACTTGAGGGAGTAAGTCTTGGTACCAAGTGTCTTTACCTGCTAAGCTATCTTGTTTTTTCTTTGAGACAGGCTTTCTTGTGTAGCCCTGGCTATCCTGGAACTCACTTTGTAGACCAGGCTAGGATTTGACCTCAGCAATCTGCCTGCCTCTTGCTTCCCTCAAACCCCCTCCCCCCAATAACTCACACATAGAACATACTTATTAGGACATACGTGCAAACTTTATGGCCAATTGATAGGCACAATGCTTAGTTTTCCCTTTTTGTTTAAAGGTAAAATAACAGTCAGATGCATTTGTTTACCAGTGGGTAAGGCTTTAGCAACAGAAAACTTGCTGTGTCTAATTCTGACTCAAACAACAATGCATAGAGAGTTAATGAAAAGTCACCATAGAGTGAGAGTCATACCCAGACTAGTAAGCAGTACTGTTATCCTCCTGAGAAAAGTGTGCACACACATGTTCAGTGTGCAAAGCGTGGTCTCGGATTTCAAGTGTACTTTCTAGTTTTTATGGAGTAAATGCTGAGCTCTCAATGAATTCATTGCCCCAAATCATATTTTGTGTACGTGTGTTTACTCCACCGTGTCTTCAGAAAACATTGGCAGGTTCCAAGCCTTGCTAACCCCATGGAAAATTGCTCAGGGCAAAACCGCTAGTTAAGCTTGCAAGGCATAGAGGCACACTCAGAGCGAGCCAAAGAACTCCCACAGGGAAGCAAGCAGCATTAGGCCCCGGTGTCCCAGGCTTCCACGGGGGATTTACTGAGACCCTCATACTTAAAGTGCTTATGCAGACACAAAAGCAATCTGGATCTGATGCAATTGGTACCTGTAATTTTGTGTATTAGTGATGGCAGCTGCTGGGGGATGGTTAACTACTGTGAATGTGGACCAAGGAGTCGGGGTGTTTGCTTAGAGGTTTAGAACAATAAGCAAGTCCAGGATGACTGCAGTGTAGGAGGGCCAGTGGCATCAAACATGCCTTAGAACTGACATGAAAGATGTTGAGCCTTATCAAAGGGCCGTGCAATTCTTACGTGACAGAGAACTTGGATTGGGGGAGATTTTGGAACTCAATAAAGAGAGGCGACATCTTCAGTCAGTGAATTGGCTTCATGGCGCCAGGCCCTCAGCCTGTACCACCTGTACACACGTGTACCCAGAGGATCCAAGTAGGTGACCGAAAGAATGACAGTAAAGAGGTTTCTTCAGTGCAGTTCCCAACATCGCGACCAGGACTGGGTGAGTCTCTGTTGACGTTTTTGTCTTACTTCATCCTCTTGTCATTGTGACAAACAATGCTTCAGGTTAACCATGGGAAGTCCCCACTGAAATGACTTACCTGATGTGAGGGGAGAAAGTCCCTCACCGATAGACTTAAATCTTGAGAAGCAATAGTTGTGGACGATGCAGTTTGCTGCAACCTGTTCCAAGCGTAACTTGAGGACATTGTGCACGCTGAGGGACTTGGAGTGTAACAACCTTCTACTGCACCTGGGACCTTCGTAAAGAGGTGAGAATAGCTGGAAATCATTCTGAGCAAAGTGTCCAGCTGGATTTGCTTTTCGGCTAAGCAACACATCGCTGCCAATGAAGACAGGGTGCTCTCTGTGCAGTGCGGGAGAATTAAGTATGCCATGGGATTTTTAGGTCTTTCATTCACTTGTAAAGGTTTTCATTATAAACCACACTCTGAATGGTGAGTACAGACCTTCTCTCCACCCCACAAAACCTCCCCTTTCAGCCACTTACAAAAAGATAATGTTACCTTTTTGATGAAAAGGATTGGAACCAACAATGAAGGACTAAGCATGATGGTCTGAACGAATTGGCGAGGTTTCCTTAGACAGTGATTTGTAAACGTACCAACACAGTCTCACTGTGCAAGTCAACTGGCTTCACTGCGGTTTTTCTGTAGATGCACAGAGCACACGCCCTCGTTAGACCATAGACACAACATTCCCGTGCGCGCTGGCCCTTCTCTCAGTGCTTAGCAATCATTCTTCTATGTTCACGTTGATGTTTTGTTTTGTTTTGTTTTGTTAGTTTTTTTTTTTTTGAGACAGGGTCTCTCTATGAACCCTGGGCTGCCCTGGACTCACTCTGTAGACCAGGCTGGCCTTGAACTCACAGCAATCTACCTGCCTCTGCCTCACGAGTGCTGGGATTAAAGGTGTGTACCACCACTCCTGGCTTTTTTGGTTTTTTGTTTTGTTTTATTTTGTTGTTGTTGATGATGTTTTTATGAAGTGTCCATGTATGCAAGAAAATGTGCCGCTTTTCTTCCCAAGTCAGCCTCATTTCGCTTTACATAATGGCATGTCTGCTTCTGTGTGTTTTTGTGCAGATAACAAGGTTTGCTTACTTGTGGCAGAACAACATTTGATTGCTTATATTCCACATTTTTGTAACCAATCACCCTATCGATAAGCACCTAGGCCAATCACATATCTCAGGCATTGCATACAGCATTGCAATAAATACGACCCTGCACGTACCTCTGTATATAATGATGTGGGCCCCCGAGAACGTGGAGCTCTATCACCTAAGCTCCAAACTTAGCTTTGGAGTGACATCTAAATTGTTTTCTGCAGTGATTATGCCAACTGAAGTTCCCACCAGTGGTGTGAGAGTTATTTTTTTTCTCCACATCCCTGCACGCATTTATTATTTTTATTTTGATAACGACCATTCTCTCTGTGCCCTGACGGCCTCTTGTTAGTGCTCTGACTCTCAGTCTACACTTCTGGTGGTCAGTCTGATAGAGCGCATCCCTCACACAACTGTCGATTGTCCATGTTTCTCTTGAGCTGTGTCTGCGCGAGTCACTCGCCCTTCGCTCTGCTGGTTGTTTCCTCTGCTGTGTAGAGGACTCTCTGATACAATGTCATTTGTCAGTGTTTGCCTCTGTGCTTCTGAAGTACCTGTTGGGAAACTAGTGGCCCTTACCAATATGGACCTGTTGCCAGGATAGAGTCCCAGGTCAAGGGTTTGATCCATTTAGAGTTGATTTGCATACATGCTGAGAGATAAAGGTCAGCCTTCCAGGCATGGGCATCCAATATCTAGTTTTCCTTCCAAGTGTGATCTCAGTTCCTCATGTTGAGAGTCGGTGGCTTATTCTGGCCTTTTTATTCTGCTCCATGGATGCATGCATGGGCCTATTTTCCCCTGTGCTGTTCTTGTTATTGTGGCTCTGTACTAAGTCTTAAAGTAAGTTTTTAAAACCTTAATGCTCTACTTCATATGAGGAATCTAGTCAATAATGTGTATGTTTGTGTGTGTGTGTGTGTGTGTGTGTGTGTGTGTGTGTGTGTGTGTGTGATGAATGAATGAGACTTCTGTAATTTCTTTCTTGGCAAGTTTGCCATTAGGTTCTGAGTTCTGAGTTCTGACTTTGTATCTTGCCAATTCCCCGTAAGCATCTATCTCAGCTGTCTTCTGGCAGAGTCACATGAGTTTTATGTATATGGAATTATATTATCTGCAAACAAGGGCAATTTGGCTTCTCTTTCCATTTACACGGTGTTTCCTTCCTTCTTTCTCCTTCCTAATTGCTCTGGCTAAAATTTCTGCCTGCTACCCTGTCTTGCTCCTGATCACAGAGGGAGTGCCTCACTTTACTTTATTCAGTGTAAGTTTGGCCATGGGTCTGCCACATTGCCTTTGGTCCTATCATGCTCCGTCTGCTCAGAGATTCAGAGTGTTTTACTACATTGAATGTGTATTCTGCCTCTCCTGGGATGGTCATCTGACCTTTAACCTTCCTTCTACTTCCGGGACACACTCCAGCAACCGATTTGCAGGAATTGC
This sequence comes from Acomys minous, assembly GCF_964271855.1. Lineage (NCBI taxonomy): Eukaryota > Metazoa > Chordata > Mammalia > Rodentia > Muridae > Acomys > Acomys minous. Next base: position 2,155,418 of record NC_140490.1, read on the forward strand.
ACCATGCCTGCCTCCCCCTCCAGAATGAAGTCAAGAAGGTCATGGCTGTGGCCTCCCTGGTCTTCTATCGAGTTATATTGGCCGCCATGGTCTGCTATTGAGTTATATTGGCCTGTACTTGCTCATGGGTCCCTGCATCTGTATTCAGCAGAGGCATTGGCCTGTAATTTTCATTTTTGCTGTGTCTCTGTCAGAGTTTGGTAAGAGGAGAATGCTGGCGTCTGGAAACAAGTCCAGAAAGGTTCCCTCCCAACCATTTTCATGGAAAAGCCTGAGCACCTTTGTTTTCTTTCACAATTTCAGTAAGATGGTTGGTCCCTGGCTGTTTTTCGTTGGGGGGCATCATTGCTGATTCAGTCCCATTATGTGTTGATGGTCTGTTCATGTTTCATTACTTGTTGATGGTCTGTTCATGTTTTAATTCTTTCCCTCCTGCTTCAGTTTTGGTGGGTCAAGTGTGGCCACAAATGTTTCCATTTCTTCTAGATATTTTAGATTTCTTTTGAAATTAATTTTTCAATTTACCACTCATGAGGTATTTTTTTCTAAGTTTGGCTTATTACATCAAACGCACTGATTATCGCCTCACCCATTTTCATGAAAACATGCAGATTTCCGTTTTCCTAACAGCCGAGCATGCCTTCGTCTGTTGGTGGACAACTAGGCTGGTTGATTTCCTAGTGTCATGAATAGAGCAGCAATGGGCTTGGATTTAAGAGCATCCCTGCGGTATGCTGAATTAGAGTCACACAGCTGGGTCAAGTGGCCGTTTTGTTGCCAGTTTTTTGAGAGTGCCAGGACTGACTTCCACAGCAACTGTACCAGCTTACATCCCCACCAGCTGTGTGTCACAAGCGGCTCTTTCACCACATTGTCAGCACTGTGACTAGACTGAGATGCAATCTCAAAGGGATCTTGATTTTCATCCTTTCTAATCTGTATTGATCATCTGTGTTTCCTCTCTTGAGAATTGTCTAGTCAGCTCATTAGCTGGTCAGAGGATTTTCTTTTTTTATGTTTACATTTCTAGTTCTTTATTATACATTTTCCCCTCGCTGCCTCTTATTCTGGTGATTGTTTCCATTAAAGGAAACATTAACGTGCAAAAGTTTCTAAGTTCATATGATCCTACTCGTCAACTCCCAGGACCACTTTCGGAATCTGCTTCAGAAAGCCCTGGCGTATGCCTAGAACTAGCTTTTGCCTCTTTGCTTCTGGCGGTTTCAAAGATTCATGCCTTCCAAGTAGGTTTTGGATCTGCTGAGAGTTGATTTTTGTGCCCGGGTTAGAGATACAGGTCTATCCTCTTTCTGTGTCTACCCAGTTTCTCCAGCGCCACTCCTTAGAGAAGTCATCGTCGTCGTCTTGGTGTGTGCATTGGACACCACTGTAGATGATGAAGAGGTTGTTACTCCGTGGGCCCATCACAGGCGGGGATCATCATGCCTGGCTCTGCGGGTGATACTTTGAAAAAAATCTATCTTCAAGTTCTGAATATTTTCCACTTGACCTAGTCTATTTTTGAGACTTCTAGCTGAATTTTTTTTAATTTGACAGATTGAGATTTTCACTTGTAAGATTTTTGTTGGTTCATTTTCAAAATTTTTCCCATTTGCAGGAGTTTTCATTTATTTCTTGTTTTCATTTAATATTCATTTCTATTCTCTTGGATCTCAATGACCTCTCAAAATCATTCTTTTGAATTCCTTATTAGACATTTCACCCACTTCAGTATGTTTGGAATTCGAGAGATGAGTTTTCCAATGCCTCTGGTGTCTGTCTTTAGATGAGACCATCTGGTGGTTAGGTGAACTTGGGGCATCTACCACTTTTACAAAATAGCCCTTTAAATTTTCTTATTCTTTGAAAGCTTCATATATGGATACAATGTTTCTTGATCATATCCTTTCCCACTTTCCCCATCTACCCTCTCTGGTGCCTATAGCACAGTAGTTTCCTCCAAACTCCACACACACACACACACACACACACACACACCTCCCACTGAATCCATATGTGTGGGTGTGATGCATCTACATGAGCACGGATAATCTACTAGTGGCCACAGCCCCAAAAAGAGTGACTCTCGGACCCCAAGTCGTCATCACCTGGCAACAGCTCATCAGCCAGGGGTAAGATCCCAGGAGGCTGCTCTCATGTCTGCTGGAGGGTTTTATTTTAGTTTGAATTTAATTTAAAAATGTATTCACTTTAGATCCCAATCTTAGCCATGCTGGAGTTTTTAAAGGCTTGACTGTGTGCAGAGAGCCACAGCTGATATGCGCTCATGTGTGCTGCAGTTGTATCAAGCCCAGAGACGGCGCGTCACAGCACTCGGCCCCGTCTCCTGCTCCTACGCTCTTTCCACTTCCTCTTTTATGATGTTTTCTGAGTTAAGGGCAGGCATAGGAAGGGTAGTTGATGGAGATCTCCCATCTGTGGTGGTTTGAACCCTATGCCCTCCGTAATCTGAGGTATTTGGATACTCGGTCTCCAGTTGATGGCGCTGTATGTGAGGTTTAGGAGCATGGCGTGTTAGAGCGAGGCCGGCACTGGAGAAGAAGGGCAATGGGACTTAAAGCCCTCTCGCCATTTCTTGTGAGGTTTATGTTAGAGCGAGGCCAGCGCTGGCGAAGGGCAATGGGACTTAAAGCTCTCTTGCCATTTCTAGTTCTCTAACAGACGAGCGCTTGCTGTTCAAGATGGGGGCACCCGGCTTTCCGGTCCTGCCACATAATCATAATCCTCTGGAACCATAAGCTCAAATAAACTCCCTTTCTTCTACAGGTTGTCTTGATTGTGGCGTTTTGTCACAGCAACAGAAAGTGACTCCTACACCGTCTGTGGCTGCGCACTCACACCCACTCATTTTCTGTACAGACCAGTTAAAAGTCTTAGCACTAACTGCTGCCCACTGTCGAAAGAGTTTCTCCAACCAAGGCTGAGAGCAGCACAAATCTATTGGTGTAAACACAAATAATTGCAGGGTAATCTGACAACACTGACTATTTAAATCAAATAGCAGTTACTCCCCAGCAGGGAGGTAGGAGACCCCCCAGTCATGAGTTTTTTGAGACCAGAATTGCACTACCAGGCATAAATTCCCTCCTGTGCCCCAAATCCAAGCAGGAAGCAATTTATTCCCAAGCAAGTTATGCTACAATTTCCTCAATGGGCACACCGGACTGCAGCGTGTGGGAGGGGGCCCAGCGCTGGCCAAGAGGGCTGATGTGGTTTCTCCTCCAGCAGCCTGTGTGATGCCTCTGAAAGTAGCCAGCAGGGAAAGAATTTCCTGTCCCACTGCAGACTGATCTCTGTATGTCTGCAGATAAAGTACGCAGTGTCTTCAGCAATAGGGTCTTGTCATGTAGCTCTATTTGCCATCCACAAGCAATAGCAATAAGCCGTAGTGTCTTGGGTACCTCTGGGGGTTCCTTGACATCTTCTGAGAGCACCATTTTCCACCCTTGCAGGTGACCTCTGTTCCAGCTCCTAGTTTTAAACTGTATTTGTAGTTATCTTGTAAGCTGGGTGGGGTCCCCAGCGTTTCTTATACACAGGCTGAGTTTCGGTGAACTTGCCTCCATAGCCTTCTTTTTCCTGTCCTTCTACCCCGTGCTCACTTAACCCTTTACTCTTCAGTAATCCCCACTTACTTCACATTGTATGTGTTCCACTCTCTCCTATTATTATAATCTTCACTCGGGTTGTAAGATGACCCTAGGCATCCATCTAGACATTTTACACACCCTGTGTTTGTACCAGTCCCTTTCTTGAGCCCAGTTTGGCTTATGAGGCAGCTACCCACTGGGCCAGGGCAGCGGAATTTCTGTGGAATCCAAGATACAGAAACACATGAAGTTTCTGATGCCCAGAGCTACCCAAACTTGAACCATAGGTCTCTTCTCAAGGCGAACCTGGCTTTAGCCCACTGTGTGTTTTCTAGAAGATGCTATGACGTCTTCTCCAAAGCCAGGGCATTATTTGCATGGTAAATGCTCACTTACTTAGGATACAAACCTGTAAGGGTGTTGAGTCCCTGCCCTGAATTTCCTTCAAGGAAGCTGAGACAAACCATTTCCTTCCCTCAGTTACTTTCATTCAGAGTGCTTTATCACAGCGATGGAAAAACGAAGCCAGAACACCCAAACAAATATCTCCCACTTTCAACCTGTCTGAAATCTCATAGAAGCCACAATTGCTCTCAAACACTTCGAAATATTAAAAATTTGATGGGGTCATTTCTGGACCTGACCCGACAGCAGATACTGACATTGGGTTATATTTTTACTTTGGGGGAGGACTCTTACTATTTTGTCTGGGCTAGCCTCGAACTTGTATGCTCAGGTGATCTATCTACCTTAACCTCTAGAGTTGCTGGGACTATTGGTGCCTGCCCCGGGAAGGGAGCAGTAAGCACAGGCACCTGTTACGTGTGAATAATACATCCAGCTGTTAACCTATTTAAATTCACGGCAAACGCCTGAAGAAGAAAAGGAAATGCTGAGTGTTTCAGGCCACAGCTCAGATAATGTCTCTCCTGTTTCTGGTTCTCGGCTGTGGGCCCTTCGGAGACGCCTGGGAAAGGAGCGCCAGGCATTTGATGCAGGGTTCCTGGCTCCAGCAAAGACCCTAACAGTTAGTCGACCACTGTGCGATCCTTTCTTCTCCACCTTTTCCTGCTTCTTTGTAAAGAGCTGGAGGCCACTCTTATTGGTTTAATATTTACTTTATTTAAAACACTCCAGTTCAAAGAACTAGCTTGGTCTTTAACTTTCCAAGGATATTGGGAGTTGTCCATTATGCCCTTTGAGAATGTTGAAGCTGCCTCAGCCAAGCTAGGAATGGATCCTGAAACACCCAGCTAGGAATGGGTCCTGAAGTGCCAGCACTAAATACTTGGCTGTGACCCTTGCTTTACTTGGGGGGTAAGCAGCTCATACAGAGATAATGCTGGTTTTGGTAAATTCTTGATAAAGCAGAGCAGAGCTCAGAATCTTGTATTTTGAAGTGGGGAAGCAATCTACTCGGAAAGGCTTCAAGTTTCACTGGCTGGCCATAAAATGTGAAGGCTTGCCATTAAATTTGGGTTTCTGTATTAAACTATTTTCTTAGGTTGAGACAAAGACCTAGGTGGACATGGCTCATTTGAAAGTGGAAAACAAGGTATGAGAACAGGCAGTGGGTGAAGGGAGAACTGAGAAATATAATCCACGATGTGTTGTTGAGCAGGTCGGCACAGGTCGACTTGGACTTGAATCCTTCTGGAAGTGAATCCTTCTGGAAGTGCTCTTGGGAACCGAATTCTCTATGAATTAATGAATTTTCTAGAGCTGACCAACCAATTTGTCATCTCAACTGGATGATTTGCTTTGAGGTACGTGTATGACTGACTCTACACGGGAATTAATGTTTTCTCCAAGATAGAGTGTCAGGTACTTTCTGTTCGTAGGAAGTTCAGACACATAGTTTGGGGTACTATTAAATTCAGGAGCACTAGGTACAGTTGGATCAATAGGGTTCTGGTTTGGGCACTAAAGTAATCGATGGTCCCCAGAAGTAGCTCTCCTATTGGGAACTTTTTTCTCAGTGCTTGAGACAGAACCCAATGCTATGTAGAAGCCTCAGCTGCTCCCTAGCCTGAGCTGCTCCCCAGCCTGAGTTGCTCCCCAGCCTGAGCTGCTCCCCAGCCTGAGTTGCTCCCCCAGTCTGAGAACTAGGTCTTGTTGGAATTTATCAATCAGTGTCTTTAGCATTTAGTGATTAATATTAATTACTTTCTTTATTTGTCATATATGCATTAATTCCATTATACCATTGGCTTTGTCACAGATGTTAGAAAACCAGAAACATGAAAGAGCTACTTCTCAACTTACAGCAACAGAGGCAGCTTAGGGTGTGCCTCTAGTAACTGTTACTTTTTAACTCCACACACCAGAAATGATGTATCACCTAAGATTTACTGTAATAACAGTATTTAAATCTTGCCAACAAGACCCTTAATATCCATAAAGATTTGCTGGAAATCTCTACATTAAATCTCTAACATTAAAGGCTTTGTTTAACTTTTGGCCTCTTTATCCAGCTTCTGTTGTAGTTAGTAACACTCACCGTGATGTGCACGACAATAGCACTGGCTTTTGTCCAAGGTCCTCTCAGCTCTCCTGTCAAAGTTCGTTTCTCTTCTCTGTGTTAAATAACCAGCTAAATAAATATTTTTAAAGTTCCTTTTTTATTATTTTCCTCCTGTCAATTTATTTCTAACATGTTTGTTGTTTTGCCTTTTGAGTTCATAAGTAATACCTGCTTGTTTAGGAAACAAAAATTGGAAAAGCACAAAGAAAAAATAAATTTTACTTTGAGACTTTGCTTCCCTCCTTGGTAACACTTGTCAGTTGAATTTGAAGTTAGTGGGAGTAGGTATGTCTAGCCCAGCAAATTCGGAGCTCACCTGAGAAGAAAGCACGCATTCAGCATTGTACCTCAGGGCTAACTAAAGTTAACGCACTAGAGACACTTCACAGGGTTCAATGAGTCATGTGTCAAGGGCTAGTCCTAGGCAAGGATGCTGTACACCTTTATCTCAGGTTTTCTATTTCTTTTTAACATGCAAGTCTTCAGTTCTTTGGTGCAACTGTTACCAAAAAACAAACAAACAAACAAAAAACCCTCCATGACAAAAGCAACTTTACAGGGAAAGTTTCTTCCAGCCTACAGTTCCAGGTCACACTCTGTCATTGTGGAGAGGACAAGGAAGGTCAAGGAAGGTCAAGGAATGACCTGGGAAGCGCTAGTCACAGCCACAGTCAAGAGTCAGAGATAAATGTGTGTATGCTTACGGTTCAGCTCACTTTCTCCACTCCTGTATGGCTCAGAGCTCAAACGCCAGGAATGCTACCACCTACGGTGGGCTGGGCCTCCCAACATCAATCAAGGCAATAAGAAAACATCCCCCCCAAAGACACATCCCCCCCCCTCAAAGACACATCCCAGGCCAGACTTGCCCAACAGCCCCTTCACAAGATTCTCTTCCTGGGTGATTTTCTATTGCATTGAAAATTAAAACTATCTTAATCAAAATGCATAACCCGAACATATGTAATAATATTCCAGTGTAACCTGTTTCCTAAAACATAGGTGGTACCAACAGCAGATTGCTTAAAATAATAGTAACATTTAAAATGTTGGCAGAATTTGAAGTTGAGTTATAAAATATTTGGAGTAAAGTTTCTTCAGTTGAAAAGTTATTAAAGAATAAGACTGTATAAAGTGAGATTGTGTGTGTGGGTAATAAGTGGGTTAGGTACAAGTTTTCTTAATGCCTTTTGAGTTTTGCAAGGGACCAGACATTAAATTCGGCACAAAGCCACTGCTATTCCACATATTTAGCTTAATCAAAAATCTTAAGTTGCAACATCTGATAGAAATCTAAGTGACATTTCTATTCTCTCTCTCCCTTCTTTCCTCTCTCCTTCCCACGTGTGTGTGTATATGTGTGTGTGTGCACATGTGTGTGTGTTTGTGTGTGTGTGTGCACACGTGCGTGCGTGTGTGCATTTGAGAGTGTGTGGTGTAGGTGTGGGGAGGGCATATTTGCCTATGTCAAGCCAGAGGTATTTTTCCTGTATTGTTATTCACCTCATATTTCTTTCTTTGTCTTGGGTTTTGGATTTTCAGAAATATTTTTAATTGAAATAAAATTGTGTCACCCTCATTCTTTCCCCCTTTTATTCCCTCTGAGGCCCCCTTCTTCTGAGCCTTCCCATGAACCACCCTGTTGAAATATGATATTACTTGGGACTTTTTCCTCCGCTACCCTCCTTAGCTCCCAAATAATCAAAACAGAGACCTATTAGATTTATTTATCACACTTTAAGCTCTATAACTGGGCAGATGTTCATCTATTCTAACCCAGTTGTGCTGGTCTGGCCGCCTCCCAGCCACGCGACCTTTTACCTGCCATCTCAGTCTTGCCTCTGTCCTCATGGCGAACTCCTCCTGGTGTTCCTCATTTCCTCGTGTCAGCTTCTTCCTCCTTCCTCTCATTCTCTGGTCCCTACCTGAGACCCCCTGGCTGGGAATGGAAGTCCCACTTTCTGTCTCCTCAGCCCAGTTACTGGCTAGTCAGCTTCTTTATTAACCAACCAGAGATAATTGGGGAACAATTTTTACACAACATCAAGACAGAAATTTTTTCATAAAGAGGACAGTGCCAACCTCTGGATTGCAACCAGTTCTCGGGGTGCAGAAACCAGCATCGGGATGTACAGTGCACAAGACGATCCCCAACGCCCCTGCTCTCAAATTGATAGCCTTCTGTATTATTACGCACACACACATAAGCACAAATATATGGATACAACCTGATTAATAGAAGGCTTTAGGTTGACCACTCTGTATTGGACATTCAACAAGGGGGCTCATTCTGGGAAAGGCAAATTCTCCTGCAAGCGTCTATAGAGAAGCATCCACCTCTCAGTCAAGAAGTGTCTCTTTGCAATGAACAAAGAGCATCACAGAAAACCACACTGGATACAATGCAGAGACTGGTGGACCCGAGGAGCCCTTCCCCAACTGATAGGCCTGTATTCTGGATATCTTTCTTTGAAACAGGATTTCTTATTGAACCCAGAGTTAGGCTGGCTGTCCAGTGAGTTCCTGAGATCCATCTGTCTCTATCATGCCCCACCCCACCCCCATTATAGGATTATAAACAAATACTGTCATGCCTGGCCTTTAAAGAAATCTGTACAGGGATTGTACTGTTGCACAGCAAGACTTTTACCCACTGAGTCATCTCCTCTGCCCTCTTTTCATTTGGTTTTACTGAAGAAAATTTTTAACTATTAAACAATTTGACCACACACAGAATATATAGTTGAAATCACATCTTTTAATCTCCATACAGCCTGAGGTTGACCCAAAGAAAGTCTCTACAAACAAACAAACAAACAAACAGCCAAAAATAAAAACAAAACAAAACAAAAAAACAACAAACAAAAAAAAACTGAAAAAGAAAATACATTAGCAGAACCGTTTTTTCAACATTTTATGACACAATGAAATTGAATCTCCTTTGTGAAGTTCATACATACATCAGTGTGTTGTTGTCTCTGGTACAATATAAGTGAGTAGTGAGAGGACGTTTCTCTACATCGCCATTTCCAGACTACGTGGAAGAGCCTCAGAAGTCACAAAGACATTCCAGACTCCACGTGCAAACATATGCAAGCAGAAAATCTGCCTGAAAGGGTTCAAAGATATGATTTGGTCATCTTTCTCCAATTCTTTACTTCCAAGTGTTTCAGTGCCTTTAGTGGGTGAGATGGTAGCTTATCATTTTGCCATCAAACAGCCCTCTCACAGGACACACGTGACGTGGAGCCTCTGAGCTGTGCCCCGTTTTGAAGTCTAGAGCTACAGTGGTAGACACAAGGACATAAAGTGAAGGAAATATGTCTGAATCTACTAGTCAAAGGGAAAACATTCAAGTACTAAGCTTCTAAATTCAGTGTCCATGATGAATTTGTTTCTGGAAGATTTTCTCTACAAGTAGCCAATGAATAGGAAAGAGATGGGGAAGTGCTGATGTCAAGAGAGATAAGAAGGTTTAAGGAAAAGTCACACGAAAAGATTAAAAGAATTTTAAAAAAAGAAAAAGTCACATGGAACATTGTTGTGCAATTTGCATGCTGAGCTATCTGATCTTGAATTGCCTCAGCCACACCACAGTGCACTTTCTAGAATAAAGTGTTTCTATGCTAGGAGGAACCTATATATCCAATGCATCCAGGGTTGTGTTTCACTTCTGAGTAATTCAACACACAATGCAGTTAAGAGACTCATTGAGAGTGAAAAGGGGAAATTGGGTATTTTGGAGAAATTGGTGGGAGTGGGTGCTGAACAACCAGTTTAAGGTAATCAAACAAGTGGAAAGGAGACGCTCACCGGGCCTTGGGGAGAAGAACCCCAAGGGGCAGCTGGGTGTGTCGTCTACCTGGCACCCATATTTTGGTTGTCCTGTTTAAGTCTTCAGAAGAAAAAGAAAATTGTAACTCTGGGTTTACATCCCCACGTACAAAGACGACACTTGACAGCTGTGAGGATGGCTTGGGGTGGGGACCAGCTACCACATCTGGCCTCCAGAGAACCGGTATCCCCCTACCAGGTCTGCAAAGCTATTTATTACTAGGAAGAGAAGGAAGAGATTCGAGACAACTGCTCCTCCTTTCTGACCAAAACGAGGGATTCTAGAATTTTACCCTAAAAATCACAAAGAGCAAATATTCATGCTAGCCCCACCCCCTAGAGAAACCCACATGCTTAACTGACAGAGGGTAAGTGTGGTGCTGGTGGCATTAGACATCTCTGAGTCACTCTAACAGAGAACATCAATGATTGTTTCAAGGACAAAGTTTTATAAAGTCCACAAACCCTATACTCAACCAAGTGAATCCTTACAGTGACAAATATAAAAGACTTTAGTCCTGAATATTCACCCACAAATCAAACATTACTTTCTAGTTTCATACTATATTAAAAAAAGACACTAGGGCCAAGACACAAATAATACATTGTTAAGTTATAAGTAGTGATTTGAGAGAAACTGGGATTAAAGATGAACCCTAGAAAATATTTGTTATAAAACTTATGCACACCTAATATGGAAAAAATGATCACATGATACACCTGTGCTGAAGCAACAAGCTGATAATATTTTCTATGCTACAGGCGGCACAATTTCCTTCAGAGCAGGTACGTTACAGCACACACCCTGGCCCCAAAACCCCACTGAAGATTTGTACCTACAGAGAAATGAGCTCACCCTCACCTTCTGCCTTTGTGAGGGGGAGCCTGCATCAGAAAGTGCCTCCCCTCCCTCGTTTTTTCCAGCCACAGGTAATTAATCCTAAAGCTTTCAATACCAGGTGACTTCCTCCACCCTGGGATGTTTTAAATTTGAGAGACTTACCTCCAGGTTGACTTGCTCAGTGGGATTTGGAGATGATAGACAGGTCTAAGAGTTAACCCAGAAGGACATCTGATTTGAAATATCTGAAAGTCTCCCTCAGAATAGCATGTCACCCATAATAGTCCATGTGCCTGGGCCCCCAGGATTGTGTTACAGAAATATTCTTGTGAGTCTCAGAAATTAAACAAGCCACATATTGGCTCGTCACAGTAGGAGACCACTCCCTGCCACAGGAGGACTTTGTGTTCCATGGCTCTCTGGGAGGGTAAAAAACACAGTCAAAGCACAGGTTGAAGATGACCTTCCAGAAGTAATGTGCATGTTGAATTGTAACCAGCAGCCTTCTGGACACAAGGACAACATATTTGAATGCCACTATAGGCACAGTTGCCAGGTTTGGGGCTTTAATTTTAAATAAAAGCATGTCAGGACTGGAAGAAAGCTTAGACACTTGATCAGCATCTCTTCTGTGGCTATGAGAAAATGTGCTGGAGAGAGAGAGAGAGAGAGAGAGAGAGAGAGAGAGAGAGAGAAAAGAGAAGAGAGAAACAGAGAGAGGAGAGAGAGGAGAGAGAGGGGGAGAGAGAGAGGGGGGGAGAGAGAGAGAGAGAGAGAGAGAGAGAGAGAGAGAGAGAGAGAGAGAGAGAAAGAGGAGAGAGAGGGGGGAGAGAGAGAAGAGAGAGGCGGGGGAAAAGAGAGAGAAAGGAGAGAGAGAGAGGGACAGAGAGAGAGAGAGAGAGAGAGAGAGAGAGAGAGGAGAGAGAGAGAGAGGGACAGAGAGAGAGAGAGGAGAGAGAGAGAGAGAGAGAGAGAGAGAGGAGAGAGAGGGAGAGAGAGAGAGGGGGGGGGGAGAGGAGGCAACTGAAGGGAGAAAGGCTTTATTTTGGCTTAAAGTTGCAGAACAGGTGCAGCCCATTGTGACAGGAGAGGCATGGTGGTGGCAGGGTCATGACATGGGCCTGTCACATTTCATCAGCAGTCCAGAACCTTAGAGGGAACATGTGGCTAGAAAGCCTCCAGGCCTGCCCACAGTAATGCACTTCCTGTACCTCATACACGTTACATTAACTCTCCCAAACCGTGTACCAGCTGGGGGACAAGTGCACTCACACGAGTCAATAGAGGACACTCCACATTCAAGTTACAACCCAGTCAGCCCCTTGGATTACTCATTCCCAAACCTCAAGGATCATTTAGGGGACTGGGCAACATGACAGACTCCTGGGCCCCACCCCAAAGTTCCCTGACTCGGGGAATCTGTCTTGTGATATCATTGGGAAACTAGTTCTTAATCCACACTGGTGACTACAGAGGAGAAGCTGAGAAGAACCAGAGGAGGAAAGCGCCAATCTCCAGGTGACTTAGCGAACTGAAACAGCACCTGCTATGCTCCCCTCACCTGAGGCCGAGCGTGTAGAGACTGGTGCTCGAAGATGGGTGTCCTCACTCACTACTGCCTTGATGGGAACACCCTGCTTGTTAGCAAAGCATTGTTGTTGAGAGCAAAAGGAATCGGCTTTTACGTGTGTTTATGTGTCGAGGTGGGAGGAGGAAGCTGTGGGTAAAGTTTAAGCGCCCTTCTCTCATGGGGATGTATTTCTTCACCATGAACCAGGATGACTGGTCCTACTACAGCAGCCAATTTCTCTTAGGCAAATATTGTGGAACTTTGTCCTCTGGGCATGATGTGGCTGCTGCTATCTTGAGTGCAGAGTGGCTGTGATTATCCACGCAAGGCACTCACGCGATTGGGCCCTCTGACATTCCTCTGTGGAAGGGAGGAGGCTTCACAAAGTGTGTGAGTATCCCAACCTGAGCATGTACGCCCTGTTAACAGTTGTTGGGGGAGGGAGCCCCTTCTTCAGCGGTTCAGATGCCCTCAAGTTGTGTGTGCCCCGAGTGCTCATGTGCCTGTAAGTGACCCCTCTTAAGCTCATTAGCTTTCCAAGCTAGACTTGGTGGAATCATTTTGTTGGTCTCTCATTACCCTCTGGGGTGAATAGAAATAGAATCCCCAGGGAAAAGTCAACCGCAGCAAGTCACTCCGCTGACATTGTTTTGTGTCTGGCTAATGATGAGGCTGGGCTAGGAGAAGTCTCCTATCTCTTCTAGACCTCAAATTATATGTTTTGCCCATGTGTGTAGAAGAAAAATTGTGCTCTCACAATTTTAGTCACTTAATTATTATGTGACTAGTCATAATTATACTAATCGTTGACAGTTAATTAGTACTAAGTACCAGATAATGTCCCAAGCAGTGTGTGTGTGTGTGTGTGTGTGTGTGTGTGTGTGTGTGTGTGTGTGTGTGTTTACTATGCCCATTTTTCAGACATGAAGATGGAGATACAGAAAGGAGAGTAATTTCCCAAGATCACTTGACTAATGAGTGGTACAGCTGGGAAGATAAGAGATAAGAAAAACAAAACAAAACAAAACAGAAAGCAAATGGAAAATGAGGCATCGGAGTTGTGTTGTTCAAGGTTAATATTTTCTCATATTTTATTTTGCCTTTTGCCTTTCTCTATGTAAGTCACCCGCTCATCCGTGTTGTCACTTTAGACAATAAGAGAAAGGAGACATTTTTTTTTGTCTCATATTTTTCACTTCCTTAGGATTTTAGAGGACATAAAAGGAAGCATCAGATTAATAGTTTAGGAGGAAGAATTGAGTGATGTTTATATACATATGTATACAGAGAGAGAGAGATGGGGGAGGGGACGGAGATACAGTCTGAGCTTGTAAGAGACAAGAGCAATGGAAGGGGAGGAGGGGACAAGCCTGTGCTCGGCAGCACCTGTGTGCTGTGTGCTGTGTGCTGTGTGCTGTGTGCTGTGTGCTCAGCAGCACCTGTGTGCTGTGTGCTGTGTGCTCAGCAGCGCCTGTGTGCTGTGTGCTGTGTGCTCGGCAGCACCTGTGTGCTGTGTGCTGTGTGCTCAGCAGCACCTGTGTGCTGTGTGCTGTGTGCTGTGTGCTCAGCAGCACCTGTGTGCTGTGTGCTGTGTGCTCAGCAGCGCCTGTGTGCTGTGTGCTGTGTGCTCGGCAGCACCTGTGTGCTGTGTGCTGTGTGCTCAGCAGCGCCTGTGTGCTGTGTGCTGTGTGCTGTGTGCTGTGTGCTGTGTGCTGTGTGCTCGGCAGCGCCTGTGTGCTGTGTGCTGTGTGCTGTGTGCTGTGTGCTGTGTGCTGTGTGCTGTGTGCTTGGCAGCGCCTGTGTGCTGTGTGCTCCGTAGCACCTGTGTGCTGTGTGCTGTGTGCTGTGTGCTGTGTGCTCAGCAGCACCTGTGTGCTGTGTACTGTGTGCTGTGTGCTGTGTGCTCCGTAGCACCTGTGTGCTGTGTGCTGTGTGCTTGGCAGCTAGCATCCTGACTACCTCCACAGTCCACTGTGACAAAGAAAGAAAACAATATTTACATCCGCCCAGGAGCAGCATCAGAGCATGCTGGACCTGAGAGGACACAGCTGCTGTAGCCTTTCACATAAGTGTCAGCTGTAAGTGAAGGTGGTGCACTATGCTGACTGTGTACGCCGACTGTGTGTGCTGACTGTATGCACTGACTGTGTGCGTGGACACGCTGACAATGTGCATAGACACATGGCAAGAGGTTGTATGGATCTTTCCAAACTTTAAGCACCCGAATGTGACTACATCTTAGGGGGAAGTTGTTGGAAACCTTATGATGATCCAATTTGAGCTTCCACTACCCTGACAAATTTGAGTTCACGATACAAATCAGAACAGCGTGTATTTTTCTGAATATTTAAGTGTGTAAAGTGAGATTAATACACAATAATGTGTGAATTAATCCAAATTTGAAATGCGCTAGTTTGCTTTGATTTTTCTTTCCTCACTTGTATCCTTTGAGCATTGTGATAAAGGAAGAAAATGTCTATAAAACTTGTTACCTATACACCAAGAGGATAATCACAGATCTATACATTACATGCAACAGCGCTGGCCATTCAGGAATAATGGCTGAATTGGTAGGAGTCCAAAACATTCAGAAAACCTCCACAGAGCTCAAGTAGAAGCCAGACAAGGTGGTCATGCCTCTAGCCCAGCACTGTCCAGACAAGGTGGCCATGCCTGTAGTCCCAGCACTGTCCAGACAAGGTGGCCATGCCTCTAGCCCAACACTGTCCATAAAGGTGGCCCTGCCTATAGTCCCAGTACTGGTCAGAAATTGTGGCCATGCCTATAATCCCAGCACTGTCCATAAAGGTGGCCCTGCCTATAGTCCCAGCACTGGCCAGACAAGGTGGCCATGTCTATAACCCGGCTTGGAAAGACAAGGTGGGATGCCTATAGTCCTAGCACTGTCCAGGCAAGGTGGCCATGCCTATAATACCACACTATACAGACAAGGTGTCCATGCCTATAGCTCAGCATTGGCCAGACAAGGTGTCCACACCTATAGCCTAGCACTGTTCAGATAAGGTAGACATGCCTATAGCTCAGCACTGTTCAGATAAGGTAGACATGCCTATAACTCAGCACTGGCCAGACAAGGTGGCCATGCCTATAGCCCAACACTGGCTAGACAAGGTGGCCATGCCTATAGCCCAACACTGGCCAGACAAGGTGGCCATGCCTATAGTCCTAGGACGGTCTAGACAAGGTGGCCATGCCTTTAGTCCCAGGACTGGCCAGACAAGGTGGCCATGCCTATAGCCCAGCACTGACCAGACAAGGCAGCCATACCTATAGTCCTAGCACTGGCCAAACATGGTAGCCAAGCCTACATCCCCATACTCTGCATACAAGGTGCTCATGCCTATAGCCCAGCACTGTCCAGACAAGGTGGCCATGCCTATAGCCCAGCACTGTCCAGACAAGGTGGCCATGCTTATACCCCATCCCTGGACAGAGTGGCCACGCCTGTAGTCCTAGGACTGGCCAGACAATGTGGCCATGCCTATATCCGCACATTGTACAGACAAATTGCCCATGCCTGTAGCTCAGCAGTGGCCTGAAAAGTTGGCCATGCCTATAGCCCAGCACTGGCCAGACAAGGTTGCCATGCCTACAGCCCAGCACTGGCCAGAGAAGGTGGCCATGCCTATATTGGCTATGCCTATTGTCCCAGCATTGGTCAAACAAGATGACTATGCCTATAGCCCAGCTCTGTCCAGACAATGAGGACATACCTATAGCCCATACTCGCCAGAAAAGGTGGCAATGCCTATAGTCCCAGCACTGGCCAGAGAAGGTGGCCATGCCTATATTGGCTATGCCTATTGTCCCAGCATTGGTCAAACAAGATGACTATGCCTATAGCCCAGCTCTGTCCAGACAATGAGGACATACCTATAGCTCATACTCGCCAGAAAAGGTGGCAATGCCTATAGTCCCAGCACTGGCCAGACAAGGTGGCCATGCCTATAGTAGCCAAGCCTATAGGCCCAGTACTGGAAAGAGAAAGTGGCCATGCCTATAGTCCCAGCACTGGCCAGACATGGTGTATAGGCCTATAGTCTATCACTGGCCAGAAAAGATGGGAGTCTAAAGTCCCAGCACTGTCCAGACAAGGTAGTCATGACTTTAGTCCAAGAATTGGCCAGAAAATGTGGCAATGCCTATAGTCCCAGCACTGGCCAGATATGTTGGCCATGCCTATAGTCCCAGCACTGGCCACACAAGGTGGCCATGCCTATAAGCCAGTATTGGCCAGACAAGGTGGCCATGGCTATAATCCCAGCACTGGCCAGACAAGGTGGTCATGGCTATAGTGGCCATGCCTATAGTCTCAGCAGTGGTTAGACAAAGTGGCCCTGTGTATAACCCACCTTTGGCCTGAGAAGGTTCCCATGCCTATAGTCCCAGCACTGGCCAGACAAGGTGGCCATGGCTATAGCCCACCATTGATCTGACAAGGTGGCCATGCCTATAGTTCCAGCTCTGTCCAGACAAGGTGGCCATGCCTATAACCCAGCACTGTCCAGACAAGGTAGCCATGCCCATATTCCAGCACTGTTCACACAAGGTGGCCATTACTATAGCCCAGCACTGGCCAGACAAGGTGGCCATACCTATAGCCCAGCACTGACCAGACAATGAGGCCATGCCTATAGCCCAGCACTGGGCAGAGTCAGTAGTTCAACACCATCCCTGGCTACATAATGAGTTAGAGGCTAGCCTGTGCTACATGAGTTCCTGTCTCCAGAAAACTAAACAGAAAGAAAATCCCAACAGCAAAGGGAAGCTTCTGTCCGCAGCCACCAGTGGCCCTGCACTGAAGGACATAGAGAAGGCCCTTCATGCCTGGAGGGCACTGGAGCCCCAGCAGATCAGGGAGAACACTGAAGTGACAGCCACTGGGGTTTAATATTCTATTCATCTTGTTTATTCTTGTTTCAAATTGTTTATTAAGATAAATGTGTAACTTATTGTGTAACATTTAAAAATAAAACATGACAAAAATATCACACAGGGCAGTTGGAAGAGGTAGAACTCGGCTATTGTAAAATGTAAAGTGATGTCTAATTAAGCAAATTACTGAGTTAACAAAAGAGTGAAACTGTAGCTAGTAAGTGCATGAGAGGTGCAGATAAAATACTCTAATCTAAAAGCGGTCAGAAGAAGAGGGAAAGGAGAATAAAGACCAAATGGGCAAACCAGAAAGCATCCTACCCCGTAACTGTGTGATGGTTTGACGTGTGGGGACACCTTGACGCTTATCAAGGTGTATATTTCACAAAGTGCTATTTTCTGTTGTATTTATACTTTCATGGACCTGCTACAGGAAAGGACTGGTTGGCAGGTAATTTGTGTCACGAATCCACCTTTATACCTTAGAAAGAAAGGACATGGCTAGGAATTAAATCCCCACCCCCTTTTGTGTGTTGGATTCCTAGCCTGTAATATCATACGATGTAACTAAGTTTACTGTTGTGATCAGGCTCAAGGAATATTCTCAGAGCTAGTCAAAACCCAGCACGATCATAGTCTTTATAAGAAGGGAAGTTCAGAGTAGGCGCAGTCTCAGTCTGTTAGTTATAATAGCACGCCATACGTTAGGTCGCTCAGGTAACAGAAATTACTTCTCACAATTCTGCAATCTGGAGAATCCAAAATGGAGGCTCCAGGTTCTTCCTGAGGCTCCTTCTCCTGGATTATACCCGGTCACCGACTTGAGCGCTCACATTGCCTCTGTGCACACCTGGGCGGGAGATGACGAGTTCGCCAGCATCTCTTCTTAGATGGCCGCCAGTATCACCAGCTCAGAGCCCCATCCTCCTGACTCCAACCAACCCTAACCACCTCATTCTAGAGACGGTCACACTGGCCGCAGAGCGTTGCCATAGATTTACAGGACAGAAACATTTAGCCTAAAACAGGCTCACGAGAAACTATGACACGAATATGAAAGTAGCTATGTACAAAAAAAGCACAGGAGAGATCTGCCCGCAGGAGCCAGGCCTGTCAACACCTTGATTTCAGACTCCTAGCCTACAGAAATACAAGACAGTACAGGTGTATGTGCCTGTGTGTGGTTGTGTGTACATGCACGTGTGCATGTGCTACTTACTTTATGATACATTGTAATAAGAATCTTAGGAAACTAATGTAAAAGTGCAATGGATAAAAAAAAAGTAAAAACAGTTGACCAAAGCGTTGGCAATCTACAGCAGCTGCTCCCAAAGATGCTTCTGGTCCAGCCATGTGCAAACGTTGGAATGGTTAGCCCGGGAGGGTGAGAACTCTGCTAGGGCTTAGCACGTTTATCATAGAAGATCAGCTTGGAAAGATGCTCCTCTTGCCTTTAATCTTTACAGAATCCTTTAAGGTCCCAGGGTTTCTCATTTACCTCTAAGGAATGCGCGTTCTCGCTGTTGTCTACAGCTGTGTACACCCAGGAGAGCCATACAGACATTCACACAGAACAAATGTTCCAAGTTCTGTGGAGGCCTTTTCCATCTTGAAAGTCCTTTCTAAGTCAGCCCTCCCTACCCCAGGAGAGGTGTGTGTCCTTGTGTCTGTAGCTATTTATAGTAAGACAGTTCGACTTGAGATAACAGCAGAAGGTCCGATAACTTCAAAAACAGCACTAAATGGAACTGTCCACTTGAGGTTAAATAGCTGACTGCATTAAAAAGCATCCCAACCCCTAATCACCTTGATTTCATTCCCGCAAGACTCTGATTTTTTTTTTCTAGGAACTTCTTAGAGGGTTGTGTCACATACAACCAGACACAACGTCATGTTGGCATTTTCCACCTGTTTTACTCTTTGGTTTGGCTAAGAAACTGTCCCTTGCTGATAAGGTGAAACTCAAAAGCCTTTGAGTACTACATCTTGTAGGGGGAGAAAAGATGTGTGGAAGCTTTGGGGGAAAGTGCAGGTTGCACTAAAAGAAATAAAATAGAAAGGGAAGATGAAAGGAAGGAAGGAAGGAAGGAAGGAAGGAAGGGGAAGAAGAGGAGAGAGGGAAAGAAGAAATGGAGAAAAGGATGAATGGTTTTCATCATAAAGGTCTTTGCACTCAGTAGGTAGGCACTATGTGATTTTCTTTATGCTTCATTATGGAAGTTTATGTAGAGAAAAAGTGTTTTATTTCAAATGGAATAGGATGGAAGAGAACAAATCTCTGAGCCTGTTGTTGTAGTACCTGCTGTTTATCCAGCGCTCGCTATAAACCTCCCAAATCTATTGCACGGCTTCCTTCTCGCAGGAAGTCTTTAAGTGTGATTTCATTAACTCTAGAGGAAGAGACCATTTTTAAAGCTAGTGGCCATTCAGCTGGTCTGCTCACCTAGCCAGGGAGTGCCAGACTGGCCTCAAGCTAGATCGCCAAGTCCGTGGCCTTCCTGTCCCCAGGTCCCTCCCAGGCCATATGGAAGCCTATCCCTCACACCACATCTTTCAGGGATGTTTGGCAACTGAGTTTATGTTATAACCAAATGTAACTTCCCTGCACTGTCCCTCGACCTTGAACTGTTGTGACCGACCAAGGCCTTTTGTTGCCAGAATACAGATGGAGGCAAATAATAATACACTTTGACCTCATTATACAGATCTGTTCCCAAAATTCCATTCCTGAGAATATGCTTGCTAACTAGCATCTAATATTAAAACAGCAGGAAGATATTTTACTCCATGCGTTTTCTTGCTCAGCTAGAATGATTAAGAAGAAGCAACTGAACTGTAGTTGAATTTATGCTTAAAAAACATTATCACTGAGAAGTTGTCAGATTTGATGCTATCACCTCTGTAATTACGAAAGAAATATCCACCCCACTGGCAGTTCCCACAATACAGGAGTAATTACTATGCTATTACAGACTAGTTGCATGATATGGCTATTCTTGTCATATAAACTATAAATTATGTGCTAAGCATAATGTAATTTATAATGAAGAGCTTACTGTGCTGCAGTAGCTACCCAACTCAAGTGGTGCTCTGTGGCTATACAAAGTAATTACATAATTATTTAAGCCTCACAAACTTAGAAATTACAAAGCACTTATGATGAAAAGTGTTACCACCAGACACCAAAGGGATCTTAAAATAGTTAGCCACCCAGTTTAAAGTGATGATTTTTTTTTTCACTCAATGGCAGATCCATCATTATCTTTCTCTGAGATAGCATCTAAAATATTCAACAAGTATAAGCTCAGGGAGTGGAAAAGCTCAAGGTTATTGGCTTTGGATGTAACTTGGCCAGAGTGTTTAACAGACGCTGGGCGCTGGGGAGAAGGCTCAGTCAGTACCGTGTCCAGCAGGAAAGTGTGAAGAGTTGTTTACTGCCCAGAACCTAAAATAACACTTACTGCAGTGCCACATTTGCAATCTCAGAGTTTGTCAGGCAGAGACAGGTGGATTCCTGAGCCCCAACAGGAAAGCAACCCAGGCTCAGCCCCAGGTCCCTGTGAGAGAGATCCTGTCTCAAAATACAGGGTGGTCAGCATCCAAGGACCAACCGGAGTTTACCTCCAGTCTCCACGCATAAACACACATCCATGCCTATGTGTCCCACCACTCAAACAGTGGTATATGCAATTTCTAATCTTCCAAAAGACATCTCCTTAAAATTTTTCTCTATTGTATTTGTTCTCAGATAGCCCTCTACTTGTAAAAGGAAAATACTCTCCAGGCAAAGCAGGTCTGACTTCTGTGACGTAGGAACCCAGGGGAAGGAACTTTTCTTTCCTAGAAGGCCAAGGGAGACCTAGAGCATTCTGATGGAGGTGTTGGCGTGTCTGTGTCATAGACCTTCCCCTGAGCCAGTCCCCACATGCGGGCATCAGTGTCTAAATCTCGCTCAGAAGAGTGGCCCTAGGTCTAGCATGGCTGGCCATTCCCACAGGAGTTCTGTGGTGCAGTAAAGGAAGAAAAATGAATGCTGAGTAGAGAAACAAGGCAGATGGCTCAACAGGCGAGATTTATGATCTCCCTCCAACAGAGGCACTTTGGCTTTTCTTTGATAGTAGAAACTCCTGGAAGATAAGTTCTAGTCAGGGGTGGGGAGGGTGGGGAAACACTTCAAATGAACAACAGGGCCCAAACTGGAAGCTGACACCTACACTGTCAGCATCTGCCGTGGATATGTTTCCAGAACTCTTATTTCTCATTCAAAATGCGGCTTCTCTGGAGACAGAATTTTCTAGCCCCGATCCCCAGAAAACACTGATCCACCAGCGCTAGTTTATCCAGGACACTTACATTTATCTTTCATCTTTCCAAATACCAGCCAGGCTTGGCCCAAGGCCTCTCCTGACACCACTCACCATCCATAGAACTTTCTAGTGAGCCACAGATCCCTGCCGAATACACTGAGGATCCTAGATCCACAGGCCTGGGGGTGAGAGCCTTCCACTGCTCTGAATTGTATGGCGAGAGAAGGCTGCCACCCCAGCCCTCAGGTGGAGCATGGTAGCCCCTCCCCCTCCCCCAGGCCCAGTGTCTGACCTTCATTCCAAGGGCATAATTATCCACCCATGGGTTTTGGTGGGAGGTACACAGACATTTGTCATCATAGGAGCTAAATATGCTCTGGGCCAACCTTCCAGTCCTTTTTGTTGCCCATGTATGGCGTCTTACCTGGCACCAGCCAGTTAGTTAAACATGCCCACTCCAGGTTTTAAATTTAAAAAATCAGAGATGCAAGCAAACAAGACTGAGATGAATGTTGTCCGACCATGAGATTAGTTTGCCATGAGATCAAGTTTACGGGCAACAGAAAGAACAGTGTAGAAGCCGCCACGCCCAGTGTCTGAGCTCAGTTGCATCATGGCCTGGGTGCGTAACTGTGGCCCAGTCCCAGCAGCTCCAGAGTCAGCCTCTCTGGGCTCATTTTACAAGGCAATTTTGATTTTGTTTCTACCTTCTGAACTTCCAGGACTCCCTGGGTGTCTGTGTCCTCTGTATACTCTTTATTTTTCTTTTAAATAGTTCAGAATTAGAATCTATGTCTTGTGTCCAGAAATCTAGGCACTAGAAAAGCTCTCATCATATGCACAGGGCTAAGCATACCATCGGATAAGATTATATGCAAATTTACCTCGGATACATACCTTCTCTTTAATGGCAAATTGATTTAGTGGCATCTACACTTAAGATCTCTGCAAGGTGAAACACAGCACGCTGTACCTCGGAAGCAGAGTAAAACCTCAATATGAGCTTTGTAAATTACTAAGCAGTTGCAGCACTGTGGCCTGCCTTGTCCTTCATAAAGGAAAGAAATGACAGGGTTATATTTAACAACTAAAACTCTGTCATCGAGAACAGTTAAACATTTTCATTTTTAAAATAATGTCTAACTTATATAAATATAAGTTTAGGAATAGCAGTGGCTTTGAGAGAGAGCCAAGGAGGCCCCTTTGGTGGTGGTGGCCCAGGTGGCTTATCTCTGCTCCTCAAATACTTCCCACGTGGGTGTAGACCCCGAGGCTCATCTCCGCAGGATATAACTGAGACCCAGAAAGGAAAACTTCTAGGCTGTGACTCCCATCATTTACCCGTTCACATGCCAAATGGATCCAGAAGAGAGGAAGATGATTTTGAAGGACAGGATGAGGTTCTTTGTTCAGGTGGAGGTGAGGCCCTACCGCCACAGACAAGTAAGTTCCCAACCCCATGTTGGCTCTCATAAAATGGAGTGACTGACTCCTGTGTTGTTTGGAATATTTCTGTGAAACCAAAACACACATGCTCCTATTTTCCTTTTGGACTATATAAACACAGCAGGAAGTGGTCCCCCAACCCTGGCTGGCATGCCTCTCCCAGGACCATCTGACTGTATCAGAAATTAGAGCTGGCAGCCCAGGTAGAGTATTCGAGGAAGACGTGAGGAGAGCCTGCTTCCTTACAGCCTCACGCATTACCTCTTACACAGTCGTTCTGTGGTCTGTAATCAAGCATCTGAATTCTGAATTTATAGGCCCCAGGATGGTAAGTGTGGTTAAATGGTATTTAGCAATTTTGTGTGGTGTTGTGCTAAATATGGAAAAGTCAGGAAAGACTTTCTGTTTTTCCCCCCTTTGAGTCTACTTATAAAAGTTGAGTTGGATGACAGCTAAAACACACACACACACACACACACACACACACACACACACACACAAAACAAACAAAAACAAAAACAAAAATCTTCACTCAGGCAAGGGGCAATCAGGTTTGCTTCAGAGCTCAGTTTTATTTTAAAGCTTTTCTTTAGACTATGTCTAAGTACATGTTATCCTTTTGAAGTCACAAATTGATATTCATGCCTTAAAATCTTGAGAGACTGGACACCTGGGGATAGATTTCTGCTTGACAATGCAGTCCTGGTGGGTGCATTCTTCTCCAGAAAAGTCCTGGGATGGCCTGGGGTGGGGGGAGGGATCATGAGAGAGTTGAAGGTTTCAGGCCCTGGCTCTTCTGGAAGCATTTCTAAATATCCAGGGGCTAGGATGTACAAGGGCAAGACCTGTCAGGCTGACAGGTGGCCCTGCCAACTCATTGTAATGCAATTTGGAGGGAAAAAAGTTATGAACTATATTGGTTGTTCCAACCCTGGAGTTTAAGGGTGGGATTGGGTTTGACATAAATTTTTTCACATTTCTATACCAAATAATACCATGTTTTCCTCTTCTCCTTTTTCTTCTTCCACTCTCCCCCCACCACTTCTTCTCTCTCTCTCTCTCTCTCTCTCTCTCTCTCTCTCTCTCTCTCTCTCTCTCTCTCTCTTTCTTCTGCCTGTCTGCCTTGAGTCGAGGGGAGGAGGAACCTCAAGGAACTGAGTATAAGGAGACAAAGATAAGAAGAATATTTGTAGTATTTGTAGTAAGTCATGTTCAGTTTGTTTTATTTTGGAAAAAAATAGACTATCACCACAGTCTTGGATTCACAGCAAACCTGAGTAGGAAGCATAGCTAGTCCATGCTGTCTCTATCCTCCATGCACGTGAGCATGCGCGCACGTGAGCATGCGCGCGCGCGCACACACACACACACACACACACACACACACACACACACTCGCAACAGCTAAGCTCCCAAACCTGTGTGTGGCAAGGAATGACAGCACAGCCAAAGTCCACAGTTTGCATCAGGGCTTTTTTTTTTTTGTGGCCAGTTCTGTACATTTCATGGGCAAATGTCCAGTAACCTGTGGCTCTTACCGCTGTCTTCGCAACCGTTCCACTGCCTTACCCATGCCCTGTGAAAGGCCGAGTGACTCTTCCTGTAGGCTTCTTTCTAAGGGTTTGTCACTCAGCAAGCTGACTGATTCAAAGTGAATCAAAAGTATCAAGATGGCATGTTCATTGCATATATGCAGCCCTCCTTCTTTGCCCTATGCTACAAACAATAAAACTATTTATGTTGTAATTAAATAGCATTAGCCATTGCAAGCAATCTGGAGACTATGAAATACAAGGCAACTGATGCAGATTAAGATGTGAGTTCTGCCCCAACTGCATACGAGGGATCAGAGCACCCTTGGATATCTGTGGGATAAAGTTGTGATTAAAAACAATTCTTGGGCTGGAGAGATGGCTCAGAGGTTAAGAGTACTGTCTGCTCTTCAAAAGGTCCTGAGTTCTATTCCCAACAACCATATGGTGGCTCACAAACCATCCGTAATGTGATCTGTTGCCCTCTTCTGGTCTGCAGGCACACATGTATAAATAATAAATAAGTAAATCATTAAAAAATTCTTAATGAGAGCTGGAGAGATTGCTCAGCTGGTAAAGTGTTCACTGTGCAAGCCTGGGGGCCCATTCGGATCCCCAGCTCCCATGTAGGAATGCCAAGGCTATGTGGGAATCGTGGAATGGAAGGATCCCCAGGGCTTACTAACCAGATAGTCCAGCTAAACAGCAAGCCCCAGACTCCATGAAAGACCCTGTCTCAAATAAATAAATAAGGACTAAGGTAAAGAAAGACAGAAGAAGGCACCAGCACACACACACCTACACACACATATGCACACACATGAACTTAGGCGTACACACACAAACACATACACTAATTACTGTGTTCAGATTGGCCATGCTTTTCCTGGGAGTGTTTTCATCTGTTTTGCACAGATCTGCATTGCTCTGATAACAGATGAATATGTTGAGAAATGCCCCCCTCTCCTGCTCGCTGGAGCATATATCACACTGGTACTATCTCTTCCTTGAAAACATAGAATAATTCAAGAGTACTGTTGTGAGAATCCATCTCCATTGCCAAAAAGTCAGACTCTGCGCTCACCGGGGAGATGGGCCTTGGGGCATATCACTGCAGGGTTCTCCCATGAGTGTTCATTGAGAAGGGAAGGCCCAACCACTGTGGGTCACCATTCTCTGAGGTGAAGAAAGGATGTTGCCCCGCAGCTTGCTCTCGCCAAGCTCTGCTCCTTAACTATGGATGCCTCTGAGCAACTGGGTCTTCAAATAATGCAGCACTTTACCTACAATATAATGACGTCACAGAAATATGCTTCCATTGTCAACCTCACACACAGAGTCTTACCTTTCTGTATTTTGGATCTCTGTATGTTATGTCCCACCATTACAATGTTGCTATTACTTAGTTTCAAATCTAAGTCATATTTCAAAGAAATAAACAACAAAGAGATGATGTTTTGAAGATTTTGCCCATATGCATTCAGTTCTAGCATTCTTTTTTTTTTGTAGATTTATTTATTATTTATACAGTAGTCATACCAGACCTTTCATCAGCACAGACTTCTGGTGGTCAGTTCTACTTTTGTTAGTTTAAAAAAATCTTTTGGACTAATGAGTTGGCTCAATGGGTAAAGGTGCCACCAAGACTAATCACCTGACTGAGTTCTATCCTGGGAACCCACATGGTAGAAGAAGACCATCTTCTGCAGATTGTTCTCTGACCTACATACACACATACACACACACATATGAACACATAGACACATACACACATGCACACACATACACACATGCACACACATACACATGCACACACATAGACACATGCACACACATAGACACATGCACACACGCACACACATAGACACACGCACACACATACACATGCACACACATATACACATGCACACACATACACACATGCACACACAGGCACACACATAGACACACGCACACACATATACACACACATACACACACATAGACACATACACACATACACACACGCACACACATAGACACATGCACACACATACACATGCACACACATATACACATGCTCACACATACACACATGCACACACATAGACACACGCACACACATACACATGCACACACATATGCACATGCTCACACATACACACACACACACATACACATGCACGCACATGCATGCACATACACATGCACACACACACACACACACCAAATGAACAAGCTTTAAAAGCCTTTATCTCTTCTAGTTTCTAGACTTTTGAAAGACTCTCTCACTGAGTACAGAATTGAAGGTGTGCAATCTGTGAGCCCTGGCACTCACTCCAGTGCGCTGAGCTTTCTGTTTAGAATGAGACTCTGCCTCTGTCCTCCATGCCCATCCTCCCTCCTGGTTACCCACAGGTTGAGGACCCATCACTTTCCCACAATTTGGTCACAATGCACTTCTCCTTATGAAATTGTATTTCCATTTTTCCTACCTTGATTCACTAAGAGTTTGACTGTAACTGAGTTAATAGATTCAAACCAAAGCACTTTCACTCTAACCGTGTCCTTTCGGCTTTTTCTTGCTTATCTTTTTCTCCTTCTAGAATTACAATGATATGTGTTAAGCCATTTGATATTGTGTTTCCAACTGTAGGATAGGAAGGAATTTTTTTTAGTTTTTATGCTTCTTCACGTTCGCTATTTATACAGTGCATACTATGCTCTGGCACGAATCACACTACGGGTTTTTTTCTCTCCAAGTTGTACTTGCATCTTTAAAGAGCTTTTTTTTTTTTTACACTATCCTTATATTTAATATTTTCTTCTAAGTCCCTGACCATATTCTTAAAAATAATTCTCATAATGGTTTTAATGTCTGTACCTATTTCAGCTTTTGTTATTTCTGGATCTGTTCCTATTGATTCATTTTTCTTCTTGTTTTAGGTCTCATTTTCTTGTTTCTTTGCATGTATTTGATTAGAACCTGGATATTTTGATCTTGATGTTCTTGGATGATAAACTTCATTAAAGAATTAAACTCATTCTGGTGTGCCGGTGAACCCCTGTGATTTCCTCGAGGCTCATTTTTACAGTCTGCCATGGTGGGTCTACACAGCTTTCATTCTGGGAATAATTTGCCTCACAACTACTACTACCTGACACTCACGATAACTCCGTTCATGCCCCCAGCTCCATGAAGTCTGGCTATGACAGTTGGCGAGGTTGCGCTCGTATCCAGGGCTACCCTAACTGGGCCCTGAGGGTTGTTTGGCCCAGTGCTTGATGCTGGGTTTCTTCCTTGCCTTGGGTGTTGCAACCCACAGGTGCACAGACTAACACTTGGTCAACAACAGGGTTCCACCAGAGCACTCATTGCCTCAGTGGTACCAGCAGGCCTGCCCTGCTCTACTGGTTTATTACGTGTGTGTTTACACGCGGGGACTGGCCAAGCAGTATCTAGGCCATCGCAGCTCCTGCATCCTCTCTTCCCCGCTCTCTGGAATCATCACTCTGTGATACCGGTTACCCGGCTTCTGTCATTTCCTGTTCTCCTCTGCTTCCTGACTGTTTGCATGGGGCAGGAAGCTTTGGGGACAGCGGACCGATCACTGGTGGGAGTGAGCACACTCGCCGGCTTGTGGACTTGTTTTTGTAACGATTTACTTTAATATAGTTCAGTTTGCCAAATTGTGTTACTGTCAGGGGAGGGGGGGGATATCCATTCTTTGTGTAAGACATGAAAAGCAAAAAGGCACAACCGTGAAAGGAAAAACTGATATCTCAGAGCTCATTAAAATTAAAGCTGCCCGTGTGTGAAGGACTGTGAAGAAAGCAGAAAGGCAAGGCGAAGACCAAGGAGACACTTGCAAAGACAAACCAACAAGGGACGGCTCCCGAACCGACAGACAGAGCTCCAGAGCTCTGATTTCAAGACATCCTCGTGTGCTTCTCTAAGCTTTTGCTTTTAACTCAGGTCTTTATGGTCAAAATGGGATGTGCCTGTATAGTTAAAGCAAACAGTTAAGCCTCGCCAGGGCTTGTTTTTCCTTCTACCACGCAGGGCCTGGGAACCAAGCTCAGAGCACCCCAAGCGCGGTGGCACACCTGCGACCCCAGCACTTGTGAGGCAGAAGCATTGAGTCTGAGGACAGCCTGTCTTCATACGAGGCAGAAGCACTGAGTCTGAGGACAGCCTGTCTTCATACGAGGCAGAAGCATTGAGTCTGAGGACAGCCTGTCTTCATACGAGGCAGAAGCACTCGTCTTCATAGCACGTTTGAGGCCATTGAGATCTTGCCTCAAGAATAGCAACCACACATTGAACAAAGGTCATAAGAGACACTTTATTAAAGAATATACACAGACAATAAATAAGCCTGTGGAAAGATGCTTTACATAGTATATCACCAGGAAGATGAATCTTAAAATAATGATATTCCACTGCATACCTGTTGTGATGGCCGGGATCCAGGGCAATGGCCAGGCCAGATGCTGAGGAGAATGGGGAGGGGCCGAGAGTCTCACTCACTACTGTCTGCTTTGGAGGTCACATTGGTTGTTCCTTTAAAAAGCAAACACATTCTTATTATTATATGCTCTCATTATTTGGTAATTACTCAAAGACTGTGAGATTTGTTTCCATACAAATGTCTGCACACAAGGAATTTTATTCGAGACTGTCAAAACTAAATTGATGAAGATACTCGTTAATTTAGGTGACTGAATAAACAAACTGGTAGAGCCCTACCGTGACTGTAGCTAAGTACTAAAAAGAAATGAACTATCAAGCCACCTAAAGAGCTGGTGAAGTGACACGTGTGTCACGAAGAAGCTCCACGAGACATTTTTTTAAGTGATGATTCCCACATTGTGTGATTCCTTTTTCATTGTTGTTGTTAAAAATAGTATAGTCATGAAAAAGCTATAGAAGTATGATTTTTCAATAGTTTTACCTAATTAAAAAGCAAAACAAAACACTGTATTGATTCAATACTTCTCTCGTTTGTTCTCCTGGGCCATGAGATAAAAAGACCCCGCCCCTTTTTCTTAGATCACAATTGCACCCACAAAGGGACTGAGGAAGAGAGCAAAACACAGGACACTGGCAAGTCGTGCTGTGAGCGTTTGGTTAGGTTAGATGGCACAGCGTCTAGTCCTACCTCCCAGCTATGCAGAAGGGATAATGTCAAACAGGCTAGGTACAGACAGGCTATGCTTGCCAGATCAGGTTCCCCAGGAAGCAGACACCACGGCGGAGCTGAGAGCGAGAGCAAGAGATATCGAGATATCGGAGTGGGGAATGAGTGACGGGGCGCGCTGTGGGAGCGAGCAGGGAGCCGCTTCCGCCTGTTCTGAGAACAGAGGGGGAACCCAGGCTATGCTAGGCGTCTAACCGAAGCAGAGCTCTCCAGACACAAACTGCAGTGACAGCAGTCCTCCCTTAGGCAGACATGGCCAGCTTCTGGCTTTATCAGCAGGGCCCTGTTACTGGCCCGGGCTTCCCACAGAGGAGCAGCCTCGACACAGAAGCCACCAGGGACCTTGAAGAGTCAGCGGCTGAGTGTGCTCACAGCTGCAAGTCGGCTTCAGAGGGAAGCAGGAGGGAAGAGCGTCTTCGTGTCGCTGTGGACACCGTGGCCTTGAGGAGGAATGGGCTCGGGTGGCAACCACGCATCGAAGGAGGCCATCCTCAGATTTCCCAGGACACGTGCCTGCCTTCCGGATTGAGCCTAAGCCTCCTGGCAGAAGAACAGTCACGGCCACCGATTCCCCAGCTGATATTTTCAACGTGTATCTGTTGTGTGTCACTGCGCCCTAATTTCCTGACCCATGAAAGGGGCATTACAAGACGTCCTCTTAGCCCAAATATAAATGGAAAAAAACACGAAGGAGAGGATGGAGGTAAAGGGAAAGTACAGCCTGTCTTCCCCTAAAGCTAAGATAGTTTACAGAAAACCCGGGCGCCTTCACCACCCTTCCTCTCAGTGCCCCCAGTCAATTAAGCATTCCAATTAATAAATGGATATTGAACTATCACTGACCTCCCAAAATGAAAAGACTAGAATTAATTTACATACATTTATGCTTTAAATACAAGAAGCACTTATAAAGAGTGTTTTCCTCTTATTAACTTACTTAGGCTCACCATTAGGTTAATTCTTATGTTACACTCTGAAAACATTTTTCGGGGTGGAGGGCTCCTGAGACCATAGTGGGGCAATGTCCCTCGATTTCCTGTGTATTATTAGTTCTCAGATGAAATTTTGCGCCATAAATCACTGGCTTCCTTAGCATTTCTAGTTTGCTTCCCTTCAAAAAAAAACAGTTTCATTAGCTTTTCTGAAAGGTCATGCGGCATTGTTTGTTCAGATCCAGTATTCTAAATTTAAACATCCTAGTGTGGGTTCTGAGGGTGAAGGGAAGATGGAACGCTCTAGAATTGTAACACAAAGGAGAGGAAAAAATGTAATGGTACACCCAAGTAGCCCACATTATTAATTGTCTTAAAACATGAACTTTCATGTCAGACTGAAGCTATTGAGATAAGCGAAAGTAAAATTATTACACGCATGTCCCTGGCATGCACAGTGGTTTGACAGAGTAACGTAATGTAACAGGACGGCCCGGGGCCACAGTTCAGCTATAACCGAAAACCATTGTAGATTCCTCTGCACTAGTTGGAGAAATTCCTCTCCATTGCATATACATATGATCTTGCACACTCCCCATGGTCTGTGGCTAAGGAAAGGACGAGGCGTTCCTTGGGGAGAACTGAGCGACAGAAGCACGCGCCGACAGATGTGGGGTGCAGCACTGCCGGGCAGGACTTGGCACCCCACGGCTGATCTCTGAACACAGGCTCACTGGAGAGCTTCCTTCTTCCAGGAGTTAAACCAGGATAAGGCTAGGAAGTTGGCTACCCATGCCTTGATCCCTAAGAACACCGTCCTGTCCAGGAATCATCTCATCTTGTGCGGGTCGGAAGTAACAGACAGTTAGTTGAGGCTCTGTGAGTGAACGGGTGGGTTGACGGTGTGAATAAAGTATCCCAGACGTCAAGCGCAGCCTCTGAAGGGCAGAGCTATGAGAACGAGCATTAGTGCACTTGGGGGAGACATTAGACAAAATCAACTTAAGGCTGTGTAGCATGAGGTATGGATCAACAGGATGGGCAAAATTCTAGATCTGGAAAGCCCAGAACAGAAATGTTGACCTGATGCCTTAGAAGCCAGGAGTCTTCAAAGTTTTGGGGACCGATGGACTGTGGAAGGAGAATGTTTGAGAAAGGCGGGCTTAGGAGGAGAGCATGGCCTTTAGTCCTGCTAGGATCCATGCTAACCAGCCAGGTGTGAAGTGATGACTGAGGTGGGGAGGGGAGGGGAGGGGAGGGGAGGGAGGGGGCGGGGTGATGAAAAAAGAAGGGATGCTGGATAAGATACATTTCAAAGGAATACTCAGGAGGGTTTAATAAACACTCCTCAGGAGATCAAAATCTCCAGGCTTAGCTAGGCTGCTGAGCAAGAGATAAGAAAATGACTAACATTTGCAGAAGGCACAGGAGATGGAAGGCCTGGGAAATAGAAGCCAGGCCTGGAAGTCAGTGCCCCGTGACCTTGCCCAAGGCACTTGTTAATTCATTCCTTAAAATCGTGCCTTGCCTCCATTAGGGAACCTTGCTAGCCCTCTTGCACTCTACCGTTGTGTTAGAAGGGCTAAGATCTAAGGAGAAAAGATACATTGTACCCTGGTGCTCATCTGAAGCGGCATTTCGGAACGCCTTGGAATTTGCCACTTATTCAGGCAAACTTCTAACATCGCCCACCCTCTAACACGGCCACGCCTTGCCGCGCCTCCTCTGAGGCTAAGGACACATAGGCTCCAGGAGATTGGGGTTGACAAAGAGCGCAGCAAGCCTCCGTTTGTTATATACTCACTGTGCTGTGTAGAACAATGACCTCCCTCTGACACAGATCTGCAACAGGAGGATGCGTGCACGGCTCGATGAGTGACAGCACTTGACATGAAGCCATGAAGACTTGAGTTCTTATAACCAACATGAAAAGCCAGGTGTGAGTGGCTGTGTCTCTAAGCCCAGCACTGTGGGAGGCTTCCTGGGCACCGGCGCACCTCTAGGATCAGCGACAGTCAGGTGGGGAGCAATGGAGCAAGGACCTCTGATGTCCTTTGTTGCCCTTCAAGTGCACACAGGCATGTGCACCTGCACACATGTGCGTATACCCTCGTGTGCACACACACTCTCACATAGGCACACGTATACCAATGAACCACGCCTTTGCACACATTCAAAAGAAATCCCAGTGGGACTAAACTCAGTCTGAAAGTAGACAGGTTAAATCAGCACTGGCTGTGCGTAGTCCTTAAATGTTTTTTCACGCAGATCATTTTTTTAGGTGGCAATGTTACATTTGCTGAAGTCTGACTCTTGGGGTCCTGGTCATGTACCTTGTGTTTTTATTTTTATTTCTTTATTCTATTAATTTATTCATATTACATCTCAATTGTTATTCCACCCCTTGTATCCTCCCATTCCTCCCTCCCTCCCATTTTTCCCTTACTCCCCTCCCCTCCCCTATGACTGTGACTGAGGGGGATTTCCTCCCCCTGTATATGCTCATAGGGTATCAAGTCCCTTCTTGGTAACCTGCTATCCTTCCTCTGATTGCCACCAGGCCTCCCCATCCAGGAGACATGGTCAAATACCATGAGTTCGTGTGAAAGTCAGTGCCCACTCTCCACTCAACTGTGGAGAATGTCCTGTCCATTGGCTAGATCTGGGTAGGGGTTCGAAGTTTACTGCACGTATTGTCCTTGGCTGGTGCCATAGTTTGAGCAGAACCCCTGGGTCCAGATCTGCCCATCATAATGCTCTTCTTATAGGTTTCTAGGACCCTCTGGATCCTTCTATTTCCCCATTCTCCCGTGCTTCTCTTACCTAGAGTCCCAATAGGATGTCCTCACCTCTATCCCACTTTCCTGGTAAGTAAAGACTTTCATGGGACATGCTCCTTGTGTTTTTAGATCTGTCCAGGAGGAAAGAAAGACTTCTACTAAGAGGTCAATACAACAAACAGTAAAATACAACAAACAAAACACTAGAAATGACACAATAGAGACCGTGGCTACTAAAACTCACGATGAAGCATGACGCACATGGGAAAAACTAAACCATAGAACAGAAAACCTGACAGAGCACACATTCATAGGCAGAATACAGAGACTTCTGTCTCAGACTTTAACATCTATAAAGGATCACTTTGTTGTTGTTTGACTGTTTTGGGACACATTAATACATAAGAAATCCGGAGACTTGCATGTGGGAAGGGATGTACAGCTGGCCATAGGTTAGGAAGTCGGGAGCTACAGCCATGCGCAAGGCCTTCACGTGTTGTTTACGTTGCTCAATTCATTAGCTGGGCGCTGTGTGTGCGGCTGCTCAGCACATAAGTTCTCAGGCCTTATACCTTTCTTATAGCTCCGAAGCCTTTAACTGTGTGTCTTATCTAAGTCTCCAGGTCTTTTCTCAGAAGAAGGGAAACGTCTACCTGGCCGTGTCCCTTTCTCAGAGTACTAGGCTCACGGCCT
This sequence comes from Acomys minous, assembly GCF_964271855.1. Taxonomy (NCBI): domain Eukaryota; kingdom Metazoa; phylum Chordata; class Mammalia; order Rodentia; family Muridae; genus Acomys; species Acomys minous. The sequence continues at coordinate 2,189,564 of NC_140490.1, forward strand.
TAAAAGGACTCACACTGGGTGGAAGACGGTCAGAGGACCCTCCATATTTAGTTTCTAAATGGACAGGCGACTCCGTGAACCTCTCCGGTAGTATACTTGGGAAGATCGTTTGCTGCGTGCAAATTTCCACTCAGGAAGAGGAACTTCCATAAGAAGAAAAGGGCTTCCTCGTAGTTCAAAGCTCAAGAACAAATCCGTGAGTCTCCAGGAATGCTCAGAAACCTGGGCCTTGCTGGCCCATAGTAGAAAGACTAGAAAAAATACCATTAATCCACAATGAGAACACATCAGTTTGGGGGATTCCTTTCACCAGAAACCAAGTTCACAGTCTCAGTTCAGAGAGAATGTCTGCATTCAAATGTTACAGACAGATTCTTCCAAAGCAGCAGGAGCTAAGGGAATCCAAGAGGGTGCTGGCGAATGCCAGACAACGATTAAGACACAGTGCCTGGGTTAAGCCCATCAGTAAGTCCTAAGACAAGGCTTCACCCTTTGACCCTTCTACTTTTCTGACTATTTAAACCAAGTTTCTGCAGCCGGAGGGGGAGCAGGGCTTTCGTGGCTTGGTAGCACCAAGAATTAAGACACATTCTGCTCAGAGTCATGCTCTCTCTAGAAGGAGCTGAAGACAAAGGGAATTCAATCACAACGCCTCCCTCCCACTCCTAACTACCCAAGGGGCCCCTGAGCCTCCTTCACACTCCTTCCATCTCTGTGTGAACGTCCAAGGGCTGAGCTAACTGAGGTCGCTAACCAACCTTGTCAGTTTTGAAAGCTTCCTCAAGGGTTAATGATATGTCTCTATCCTGTCTGTCATTTTTCGCCGGAGGCTCACATTGGCCGAATGTCGTCACTAAAGAGCCTTGTGCTGAGCCAATGGAGAGACCGTACTGTCAGCCTTCCTTCAGCGGCCACCATCAAATTTAAGTGGGCTTCTGCTCTCCCACACACGTGTGTACATGCTGTACACATGTTAAGCTATATTGTGTGCAGTATTCTGTGTAGCAGATGCTGTAGTGAGTTCTTACTGAAACAACCAAGATCGAGGATAAAGATAACTGAAAGCTAAAGGAGCACATTTTCAATTCTCAGGTACACAACTAATATCTATGCAATTGATTTTATGAGCAGAAAATTAATCTAAGGCAACATGTTATTTAGATTCCCTTAGAAGCTGGTGGCTTAAGTGATCTCTGGGATACATAAGTGATAGAGAACAGGAAAAGCATAGCTCCGATTAATGCAGCTCCATGGAGCCTGCAATCTACATCTGAAGGCCGTTACTTACTTTATGTTGCTGTTTGCTATGCTTTATTTTTACAATAAGATGATGATAGCTTTTCTGCCAGAGAGAGAGAGGAAGAGAGGGGGTGGGAGGGGGAGGGGGGGAGAAAGAGAGAGGGAGAGGGACTGGGGGGGGCGGGGAGAGAGAGAGAGAGAGGGAGGGAGGGAGAGAGAAGTTGCCCATCTCTACCACTATCCTCAGAATTATGGGTACGTAGTGGGGGCAAGTCCATAGCTAAAATAACAATGCGTGTGTTCACACTCTCTGAAGAACTGTAATCAGAGCTGAGAGTATTTGAAGTCCTGGCTTTCCTGGAATGCTTGGGGTGCATGGTTCCCCCATTCTCTTAATGTCTAATCTACCCAGCACAGCCAGGCAGGGAGATCTCAATGGGACCTTAGGACTCGTATTTGAAGGCAACTTTAAAAAGTGACTGTTATCTATAACTGTCACCTTTCACCTCTAATACGGTTGGTTTGTTTTTGTTTGTTTGTTTGCTTGTTGTTTGGTTATTTGAGATAGGGTTTCTCTGAGTAACTCTGGCTGTCCTGAAACTTGCTCTGTAAACCAGGCTGGCCTCGAACTCACAGAGATCTTCCTGCCTCTGCTTCCTGAGTGCTGCAATTAAAGGCGTACTCCACCACCACCACCTTGCTTTCCAACAGTTTTAAAATTTAAATATATTTTTAAAAATTTATTCACCTAATATCCCCATTCAGCCCCCTCCTATCCTCTCCGTCCCACCCACCCTCCCTCCTTCTCCCCCCCACCCCTCCCCTGGTCCTCAGAAGGGGGTGCCTTTCCCCTTTAAACTGACTCTACCGCACCAAATTCTGTCAGGACCGCCTGCATCCTCTTCCTCTGTGGCCTGGTGGCCAAACATGTTTTATGAGAATAGAAATTCACCCTCCTCGGTTCCGGCACTTACAGACCAACGTAAAGAGTTTTAAGCAAGCCCGGCCACTGTGATCTGAGTCTTCTTCTGTAACACTATATCGTGAGCGGGGCCCTGCAGACTTCCCAGACCCAGTCCTGGCTCTCTTTCAGTGACATAATTTTACCACTTAAATCTCAGGGGCTACTTTTCTCAGAAAAACTTGCAGATTAGAAAAGAAAAAAAGGAGGGGGAGGATCCCAGTTTATATCCTGGTACAGGATTCTAGGATCCTGTCAAAAGTCTGTGAAAGAAAGAGAGAGAGAGAGGGATGGAAGGGGGAGGGACGCACTGGGAGGGAGGAAAGACCGGGTGACAGTTTGAGTACTATGGAGAGGAATTATCTAGATCAGAGAAAATTAAGAAGCTCTCATTCATTTGCTTAATATTTGCCCGTTTATTCAAAAGTACTGTCTGCACTAACCACTTTATTTGCTGTATAAATATAAGCAAGGCACATCACGCATGCTTTCAAGGCAATGCGAGTCTAGCAAAGACTGTGTTTCTAGGGCTTATTACGGCCATGAACATGTGACTAGATAGCTGTGCAGAGTGACACGTGTGCGCGGGGACTCAGTCTCCTGAGAAGTGCTAGAGCCCTCACTTACAGCAGAAGTGGGCACGGTTGCTTGTGGGGACAGTGAGAACACTAGACACCTGCATGGTGTCAGGGATGAAGAGTGCGGGGAGCTAAAACATGATAAGAAGGAGGAAGGAGGGGCAAAGGCATTGAGACGATTCCTTCATCCTTAAAGTCAGATGGGGCTGTATGATGGGGTGGAGAAAGCACATCCCTAAACCAAGAGGGGATACATGACCATGTTTACCTGTGGAAAGATCACCCAGGCCAATTACACAGCAGGGAAACTAGGGGAGGGAAATATTAGCCATGGGGGGCCTAAATGAAACAGAGGATGTGAGCGAAGGAAGGCGCAGTGGCGGAAGGGGAGCAAGCGGGCTGAGAAGTGGTCAGGGGACAAAGCTGTTGGGATGAGAGATGGGAAAAGTTTGCTGGTGTCTCACATTTTGATTGGTGGGTATAGTTTTCCAAAGGAAATGGGGGTAAGGAATGTGTTTTATCAGGCAGATTGTTTATTTCAATTTTTTACATACTAACTGTAAGTAGGATGTCTGCACTGAACTGCTCAGTAGGTAATTAGATAAATAGAGATCTCGGAGACAAGGTATGGACTTCTTAGAAACCTCAACGTTTAAGTTGTATTACTGTCTTCGTCACGTGAGGATATACAAAATCAACAAAACTCAACTATAAACCACCTGCAAAATATATAGCCAAAACGTAAGGGGGGAAAAGTTGAACAAAAGTAACGATGGAATGCTGTTATCAACAGAAGACTTACAAAGCAGACTTGTCTACGAGATGAGTGAAGATTAAAGAGATGTAAATTATTATGAATATTAAATAATCAATTCACAAGAAAGATATAATTTTTCTAACGTGTTTTGGTACCAAAGAAACGCAACTTCAAAATATGTCAAAAATATGTCCAGAGAGCAAAGAAGAGGCAGACACAGGCCTAGGCTCAGCAAGGTACTTGCTACAACCCCCTCAGGACCAAGAGATCAGAGAGTAAAACTGCTAATCAACAGAAGGTCTGAAAAACATGTTAATCCTTGCACTCCAAAGTTTGCTTTCAAAAGCACATCACATGTGAATTCAAACTGACCATTCTGGACCACAAAACAAGTTTTCTTGGCAATATTTTGAAAGATTAAAATCAATAAAATAGGTCATTTGACCATATTAGAATATTGTTGTAAGTCAGTGTCATGTTTGGAACTTAAACAATATACTTAGAAACTATCTGTAAGTGAAAGAATTTTTGGTGGAGATTAGGAAATGTTTTTAACCAAACAGTAAGGGAGGCATAGCACAACAAAGCTGAAGCCATCTTTCTCTAAGTGATGGTCATGGCCTCGTAGTGTCCCCCTGTACAGATAGTATAGAAGGTAGCAGTGTTAATATCAGTGGCCAGGACAGCTAATTGTAAAGCTGTTTGTAAGACACAGCTTCTTAGGGGTAAAGGTTACCTTACTAAATTCAAGCAGAATTTAACAGATACAAAGTAGTTCTGTGTGCGCTGAAGAAACTGAGTCTGGAGGCTAAAACTTCTCACAGAGAAAACTCCAGGCCCAGGGGTCATCCCTAATGAATTCTAATATTTAAAACAGAAACAGCCTAAGTTTCCAAATATTAGAATGGTTAATGGAAACTACGCAGGGTGAGAGTGGTTATGTAAGACTGAGGGGGGGGGATGGAAGGACCCAGCAGGTTCAGGAGCCCCCACAGGGAGAGCATCAAAGCCAAGGACCTGGACTCCCTGACCAGATCTAGCCGATGGACAGCTCATTCTCCGCGGGTGTGGGAAGAGCAGGGCGGCCTCTGACATGAACTCTGATGCCCCTGATTTGATCACTTCCCTTGGCAGGGAGGCCAAGCAGCGCACAGAGGAAGGGGAAGCAGGCTATCTGGACGAGACCTGATAGGCTGTGGTCATATGTTGAGGGAGGAGGTCCTCTTCTGTGAGAGGTCTAGGGGAGGCAGAAGAGGGAGAGAGGGTGGGGATGGGAAGATACAAGCAAGGGAGTAAAGTCAGGATTTAATCTGAATATATTATAATAAGCTAAAATTAAAAAAGAGAGAGAGAGAGAGACTACAATTCTAAATAAGGAAGACCAGCCAGCTCACAGAACCCTGCAACAGCAAGGAATAGCTTAGCACACTGAATAACCGATTGCCTGAAAGTGAAGGGAACAGGAAATGAGTAAGAGGATGAGGAAACGGGAAACATCAGCCACGGCTTTTTAATCAGAGATGTGGCCTCCAGCATCTACCTCTATCTCTTTGCCTTGTTAAATTACATGTGTATATTTATTTTCCTGGTGGTTTGAATGAGCAGGGCCCCCCCCCCATAGGCTGACATACGTCTGGATGCTTGGTTCCTAGTTGGTGGAACTGTTTGGGAAGGATTAGGAGGTGTGGCCTTGGTGGAGGAGGTGTGTCACTGGGATGAGCTTTGAGGTTTCAAAAGCTCATGCCAGGCTCAGTCTTAGCCCCCCCCTCCTCCTCTTCCTCCTCCTCCTCCTCCTCTTTTTCTCTCCATCCCTCCCTCTCTCCCTCCTGCAGGCAGATCAGGATGGGACGCCCTCAGCTCTCTCTCCAGCACCATGTTTGCTACTATGCTCCCCAGCATGGCCATAATAGACTAGCTGTCTAAAACTGTAAGCAAGCCCCTAATTAAATGCTTTCTTCTGCAGGTGACCTTGATCATGGTGTCTCTTCACAGCAATGGGACCATAACTAGCACAATTTTTCAAGACATTCAACTATTCTTGTCTCTTTTCTCTCTCTTAGTTTATAAGCATCTTGGCTGCCATTAACCTGGCAATTAAAAGGTGACAAGATGTACAGTCATGGCCATGGCAGAACGGATGGAAGGGAGGAAAGGTTTATAAGTTTATCCTGAACACAGATGCTGGGAAGCCACTGTGAAGAGCAGGAAGGAGATTCGGGCCCCCATATTGGACTTCTTATTGTTGGACTTAGGGCCTTCTAAAAAAAACGCTCCTAGGTTTTCTTCTGCTAAGGGCTTACTGGGGCAGCTGGAGGCCGCAATCCGAGTGGTAATTTGTGCTAATACAGTGAAGCACGGACGTAATGAAGTGTGTTTAAGAGAAAGCTGCAGGTGCCACATGTAGTAATAAGAGGACAGAGGACAGAGTGAGCTCCCTCGGGTCTCTGAAGATCACACACCCAGAGGCAACACATCTGAGTAATTCCTTCTGAACAAGGCAGAGATCCCAGTGCTATTCCTGGACCAGAGCCTACTAAATGTGCAGGGTTCTGATAGCGATCAAAATTACACATCAAGAGATCGCCGAGTGAACACGTGGATGAACATCATACTGTAAGTATGAGCCCATGGATGTGTTTAAACACAGCTGCTATGAGAAGGGCTGGAGCCCAGCCACGGTAACAGACCAACATACTCTGGCCCCCAGGACAGAGTCAGCTGTTTGGGGAGCTGAATAAGAGTGTTATGCTTTCTGATACTGTTTCTCCAACAGGCTCAGGTCCCCCGGGAACAGAGCAGTCAAAGAATGAGGTTCTAAGTGAGTCCTCAGTAAATCAAAAGGGAGGTTCAAGCCCAGGCCAGACAGGCCAATTACCAACTCAGAGACATGGGTGGCTCCCCACATGTCGCCTAAAGTTGCATTATTTTGTTGGCTCGGTTCAAAAAGCAGTACTTCTGGTCACCTGTCACAAGCAGGAGAATTTTTTTTTAATCTCAACGAGAGCTGCTTTTCATGTACTTGGAAAATTCCCATCTTGTTACAAAATGCTCTGAAATAACAGTAGACACCGTGTTTCTTTCTTCCAAGAAGCTAGAGAGCATTTTGATATACAACTTAGCTAATCTTAAAACGCCTCCTCGGAGCAGGGGGAAGGAGGGGACTAAGTGCACTTGGCGTCTAGAACGCTCAAGGCTTGAACAAATTGCAAGTGGCAAAAATGAAAGAGCATGGAGCGCAGTGCCTCTGGCTGCCGGCCTAGGGTCGTTCCTAGCCACACTGACTTCCTAGACCCAGCTCTATCTCTGAGAAGCTTAGTTCACCGTCTAGTCTTCTCTAATTAAGAAACGCCCTCCGACATTCACAGAGGTCAGCCGTAACAAGGGTTGAGGAGGCTGTAGTGGGTGTTGTGGTTGACTGAATAACATCCATTCCACTCCTCCCTTGAGCAGTGTAGCCATCTGTTTGTGCTGATAAGGTAGAAATAGCACAAACTAGGTGGCTTAAAAGAGCAGAAATGTCTCACGAGCAGAGGTGGGGAGTTGATGGTCAAGGTCCTGATAGATGCAGTGCCTGTTGATGTACCTCTGCCTCGCTGACAGCACCTTCCCAGGGAACCCTGACAAGGAAAAAAGGACCAACACAAGCTCCCTTGGGCCTCTTTCCATCAGGACTCGGCTTTTGTTGGGGAGATCACTGAGACTTCCGGTGGTGTGCATCAGGCATGCGCACGGACACAGCTTTCTCCAAGTCTCCCAGCACTTCTCGGGGATCCCACCTCTCCACACCACCATCCTTGTCATTAAGCTTCAGCTTGTGAGTTTGGGGAGAACAGAAACATTCACACCACAAAACCAAGGCTGTGGAGGAAATGACCCATGCATGGATATAACAAGCCTATCCTACACTTCTGACTGTGACTGGTTTGGGAATGGACAGACATGTGTGACCAAAGAGATTTTTCCAGAGGCTTCTGAGATAGTGCGCTTGCACTCTAAAGAGAGTGTAATATGAAATCAGACACTCCCTTGTGCGTTGCTACTGGCAGCCATCCCACTGTCTCAAGAGGAACTGTTTTAGGATTAAACTGACACTATGTACAGAAGTGTGAAAGATGAAAGACCTTAAGTCCTTGGTGACATCACCGAACTTCAAGATGCACTAAACCCCAAACCACCCCTACTCCTTTCCCTCTCTTAATGTAAGTTAAAGGCAAATCTTATTTCCTAAGGTATATTGACATTTTCTCTGTTGCTTCAGCATAAAAGAGTCAGAGAAAACTATCTTTACATGCATGCCCTACAAGCCCAGACGTCTCCAAGTCTAAATCCCCCTTTCCAGCCTCCATCCCACACAACCAAGATAAAGATGCTTCATTTTTAACATGAGCTCTTTTCAGCCTGCTTTCCTATACACCATTGAATAGCCATGGCCCAAGCCACTGGGCATCTGGTTTATGATGAGGTCCATTCTTCCTAAAACATCCTGTGTGAGTTTGGCCCCAGGTCACCTTGGAAACAGACAAGTTAAGCTCCTTCCACGGTTGCCTCCAGCTACATCTCTTGGCCTATGCTTTTGGTTTCCTCAATGGCATTTTGATCTTGGGTAAAGGGGATAAGAAAGGTCCCCACTTCTCTTCTCTGCTGTCCCTCTCTAGGCCCACATTCCTTCACCTCTCCAGTCTCCAGGACACTCACACTCACACACTCACTCACTCACTCAGCTGCCCTGTGTCCAAGTGCCCCTGACCTGATGGTCTCCCAAGATCAACGGAAGAGACCACAGGTACTAGAGTTGAGTTCTTGGAGAGTCTTCTCACCTGAGTGTGACTCACTATGCTTGTGTGTGTGTGTGTGTGTGTGTGTGTGTGTGTGAGAGAGAGAGAGAGAGAGAGAGAGAGAGAGAGAGAGAGAGAGAGAGAGAGAGAGCCTTTGTTAAACAGGGCTCTGACCTTTTCCCCGCCCCAAGAGCCAGTGCTCTGAGAAGCGGAGATGAGAGCTGAAACTCATCCATGGAATTCATTCCGGACTGGGTTGGGGTGGGAGCCAGGATGGCTTCAGCTTGGGATGGGAGAATGCTGAGGAGCTCCACTGCTTAAATCGCAATAAATAAATAAATAAATAAATAAATAAATAAATAAATAAATAAAAATTTTAAAAGGGCATGGGTGTTTTTTACATTTTTGAACGTGTAAGTAATTATATTTACTCATGAATTACAATGTGATATTTTGGTATATGTGCAAACTACAGAAAGATCATTTCAAGGTAATTAGTGATCCACTTGTCATATCTTGTTGTGAGAGCAACGTAAGCTTACTCTCTTTGCCACTTTTAGCTGAGGTGACCATGCTGTTTTAAAGACAATGAGAGAGTGCTTTCTTGGTTGTGGCTTTAGGAGCTGGTGCCCTCTTTTGAGTGAAATCTAAAGTGGCTGCCGAGAGTGCTGTGTACCAGGGAGGAAGGGCTATATTGGCATTAGGAAACAAACAAGCAAGTACAGTTGAGTAACTAAGACTTAGATTTCAACTTAGCTCTACAAGCCTGGTATCGGGTACCTCTCTCACACTCTCTGGGTCGCCTTCTTTCTGTAAATGACAGTGTTGGATCAAATCATAAAAACCTTTCTGAGAACCGTCTTGGGACCTAAAGAGTAAGGCATGATCTCTCTTAGTCTAGGTGTGGACCACAGGTGGGTGGGATTTCATCCGCACACAGCCCGCCCTCTGGCCACTCTGAGAAACCCCTGCAGACACTGCCTTGGCCACTAACCCCACACTACTCACTCCCACTCTGCTCTTTCACACCCTTTCAAGAAAGCTCACGCAGTTCTCAACCACTCCCTTTAAAGGAGCCAAGGATGGCTTGATCACATATTTCCATAATTCTTCCCTTGCCAAATGTTCACCTTCATTCTCTTTCGTAGTGTCAGGTCCCAATTGGGGGTCTGATTGCCTGGGGAACTCTATGCCAAAACCTTGCCAACATATCAACTGCCCTTTGAGTTTCGTCTCCATGACATTCTCCTGGTGTCTTGTGTGAGCATCTTGTGCCAGCTAGGGTCTCTCAGCATTCCACCTGGAGTGTGTTTCAAATGGCTTCGTCACCACCACCATCCTGTCATGAGCCACGTTTCCCACCAGCCACTTAGTGACGGTGCATCTACTTAATCTTCCAGCAGATTCCAAATCAGTTTCTTTCCTGCAGAGCTGCAAGCCTGGAAGTTGAGTTAGTCTCAGGCCATGTGTGCTGGGAAATCCCAGGTGAGGTCTGTGGAAAGTGCAGATCTCTGGCCTCAGGCATGGTGCCAAGAAGACGGTTTAAGGTCCAAATGTTTTATGCTTCGAAGATAGGTCTTGTGGTGGTTGTAGGTTTAAACCTGTATACCCCACAGGAAGCAATCTGATATCCCACTGACTGACTGGAACCCATCAGGCAATGCAAAAATCACTTCAATTGGGGCCAATGGCTTCGCTGAAGATTTGATACTCTCTAGAGACTGTTGCCCCAATGGGCAAGCACCGTAAGTGGTCCCTGCGCCCACATTCCACGTAGTCCACATGTTAGAGGCAAATTTAGGAATGTAAGAATCAGCATTAGTCCTTTACCTGGAATCCCCTGACATTCCATAGCTTTTTACACACTTATGAACTATAAAAACAAAACAGAAAAGTCGGTACGGCTTCCAGCCCTTTGTAAATTACGTGAACAACTTTTCCAGCAAGAAGGATGTTCTCTCATCTGGGTCCAACCATGGCACAGTGCAGCATGCACGGTCTCTCTGGTGATACTTTAATTCTTTGTGATGAGAAAGTGGTTCAGTTAAGAGCCTCTTTTTTAAATATATCCCATCTAGCAGACACGGATTAATAATGTTTATGAGCAAATCCTTAATAAAGGGCGCTAAGGGAAGAAGACATCCTCTCTCTGCTCCAGGGTGTACAGAGTAGCAGTCACCAGCCTACACATAAACTCGGACGCTTAGATTTTAAAAATAGATCTCAATACACAGTGACAAGTACTGTAAGTGAGGGGCGGTGAAGCTCTGGGGGTGTCGGTAAAGCCTTGAGGAGAAAGGGTTTTGAGCTGCGCTCTGGCTAATGAGGACGTTTCTGTGATGAAGATGGTGGGCAGCCGCCAGATAGCACATGTATGGACGCTGGAAACAGAGACGCCTGCTGCGGTTGCGCAGTGTTTCTGAGGCTGGTTCACAGAGAACCCACTGCTGACCTGAGAAGTTGGTGGTTCCACTTTGAGCGAGTAATGCAGCAAGCACTATAAAAAGCCGTGGTCAAGGACAGCAGCTCCACTCATGGTACAAAGCGGCGGCTGCGGTCCAGAGGTACCGCCCTTAGGCATGCGCCTTAGATGCGAGGTGGAAGTCGTGCTGTTTTCTCAGGGCTGACATTGTGGAAGGCATACAGCTCTTGTCCTTTCTTCCTGGATATTCTGAGGGTTGGTGATCTATACATCCCCGGCGCCCACAGAACCCTTCCTGGTGCCTATAGGGGCTGATTAAGGTAGCCTATGTAATGCGGTATTTTAAAATCCTACAATCCTAAACATGCTCTTCCCTTTCGAGGGAAATCCTTCCATCCATTTCTATGTGATACAGTAAGGCACACGCGAAAATTTCATCTTCCTCTAGGTGAGTAAAAAGAATCAGCAAGAATCAAAAGATGAGCGATATGCTTTAAAAGTCAACCCCAGAGGCGGTGGGCTTCACCGACAAAGACTGAGTCTGGGCTGTTGGGAGGGTTTTACAGTGCTCCCAGCAAGCCTTAACAAGAGCCTGGACCAAAGCAGCAAAGCTTAAAAGAAGGGGCAGGTCAGGAGGAGTTTGGGAGGTGGGATCAAAAGGGATTGGCAACTGACTGAAGGTACAGAGAGAAGGCAGCAACTGTAGGAGGAAGCACCATCTCACAAACAGCAAGAGAACCTTACGCCTTCTATTTAATTAATCATAATCAGAGTTGCAATTAGGGTGACCATGGAGCGTTATCATCCAAGCTGGGACATCAGTAACAAAGAGGACACCGCTTTCACTGTAGCAGGGTGGTTCCAATTGCATCCAGGTATCAGTCTCTTGGTAAATAACAGCTTCAGTGTCTAGTTACTAGGCACTGGGACGCAGGAAGCTGGCTCCCTGTACAATCAAGTGTGGAATCTTAGGATTCTACCAGACATCTACTTTTGGTGGTCCAGGAAGTCCTTTCTGTTCCATTACCTATGACCATCATCCAACTTTTGGTGCTCCAGGAAGTCCTTTCTGTTCCGTTACCTATGACCATCATCCAACTTTTGGTGCTCCAGGAAGTCCTTTCTGTTCCGTTACCTATGACTGTCATCCAGGACAGTCCCCAGGACAAGGGACTCACCTTGACTTTCATAAGCCCATTCTACTTTTTGCACAGTGTATTTGAATATTAATATTCTCCATTACTCTTAACTAAAAATGACTTCACGTGCACTCCACCCATTGGTACCAGTCACACTAATATATCATTACTAACATGAAAAAGATAGCATTGCTGAACACCCACAGGTGGCCAGACTTTGTTTGTATCCTTCTGTAAAGCTCTCCAACAAGCTACTTCTGTTGTTCTTACAGAAGAAACAAAAGAAGCCAAGAGGCACGAACAATAGTCACAAGGTGTCACTGTCAGTGCTATTACTAAGAACATGCAGCTAGATTGGGCAATAGTGTCACATACCTTTAGGTGGATCTCTCTGAGTTCGAGGCTAGCCTGGTCTACAGAGCAAATCTCTCTGAGTTCGAAGCTACCTTGCTCAGGGTTATACAGAAGAACCCTGTCTCAGAAAAACAAAAGTGGTGGTGGTGGGACCTAGTGCTAATCAGTAAGACACAGACTGAGCTACATTCTGTCCCCAACCCCAAAGTCCATGTGTGTCTCAAGGTCCCACCTGCAGGAGCAATGCAGACGGAGCCCAGCAGGGTACTGCTGTTCCGCTTTTGTCCTTTCAGCCTTTCTCCCTAAAACCAGCCAGATTCCACCAGTGAGTTCTAGGAGCAGAACTTTCTGGACAGGAAGAGCCAAACTACCGATATCAGTTAGCAACTGTCATCCTAGCGCCAGATAACAAGTGGCTTTACAACCATAAGCATTTTCACACCTGCGTTTCCGAAGCTGGCTAAAGACTGACTAATTAAGGCTCCCTTGGATGATGCCAACGCCCACCCGGGGCTGGTATCCAGGATCACACATCTTTCTTCTTGCTCACCCAGATCCCTTATGCAAGGCATGTTCTTCTTTTGTGGCAGCAGGAGTGTAGCAAGGCGGCAGCAAACCCAACTGCATGTATACGCTTCTTTCAGAGAACACGCCCTGGTGTCCCATTCACCCAGTGAGTCACGTGGCCCAGCCGGTAGCCAAGGTGAGGCTGGCTCCTGCGAGCCACAGCAAGGAGGCGGATGTATAACACTGCTGTATGAGACTACAGAGTGACGGCAACAAAGTAACTCCAACTGCTACACAAACACAGTCCAAGCTAATGGAATTCAATTCTAGACTTCATTTCAGCTGTCAAAAACAAAACAAAAACAAAAACAAAACAAAACCAAAAAAAACCAAAAAACAAAACAAAACAAAAAACAAAACTAAACCTCTATTTCCAATTAACATGATTCTAAGAAAAGGGAAGTCTGTTGTTTGAGACCATCACTTAGAGCCAGAATTGAGACACTGCTGAAAATGAGAGCCTGTAGGTGCAACAAAGTGGCAAGAGTTGATGTTTGACCTACACTTTACCTGAAGGCAGAGTCCCAGACAGAATTATCCAGTTATGGGAACCAACATACCCCCAGCTTTGCTTAAATTGATTGAGTGAGGTTTTTCCTCACTTTTATGCGGAGTGGTTTGAGGAGCTTTAGTGATTATCCCCAGATCTGAGCTATAACACATGGCAACTAAGCCAACCCCTCCCCTGGCTGGTGAGCATGCTGCGTCCTTCCAGCCCAGCCTTTAACTCATGCGCTACGTCAAAGCCTTCCCTGGGCAGAGAAACAGCATGCCACCCATGGCACTAGGCTATTTCCTCTCATCCCCAAACACCCTTGAAAACAACCTTTCATCACTAACACCTTTCTTGAATATTTGCTATTTTATCCCACTCGACGCCTTACACGACTTTAAACATTTCTCCATGTAGAAAACAAAAGAAACTGAGTTTAAAATCCCAGAATAAGAGTTCAGAAGAATCAAAGTGAATATGTGTATGAGGAAAAAGAAAGGTTTATGGTGGCACTGCGTCCTGGCCATGGCATTGCGCTTTGCTATTTTGACTTTAAGAAAGAAACAAGGTGTGTTTGGGGGAGCATTTGAGTTCAGAACCTAGTGGTTTTCCTCATGTCAACCGCACCATCCCTCTGAGACTCAGTGTCCCCATCTGCTGTGTGTGATTGACAAGGACTTTACAACAGTCACTGAGAGACTGGCTATGAGCGGAATCTTCGTATTAACTTTATAAAGTCATCAGTCACTTCCTGGATGTAACCAGGTGGTAAAGGAACTTCTTGACTTAGCTATGTGGTCTTTATTGTTATCATTTAATTAGATCTGCCCTAAAATGGTCATAATGGTATGAAAAGGGGAACCATATCAGTTAGCCTTTTATTTGGGGAGGGGGCAGCAAAAGTGAGTACTACAGGCTCAACCAAGCTCTCAGTCCTCCGAGTTGACTGCTAGAAGTGGCTCACGTGTACAACTGTTAAACCAAACCCTGGTGAGAGGAATTAGACAGATAAGGCTGGCTGGCTGGAGCATGCAGTGTCACGTGAAAGAGACGACATACCTGTACTTGACCTCCAAATACGAACGCACTGGAACCAAGTGTCTAGTGCAGCCCTCACGAACTCTGTGCGCCACCATGTCCACATCCCCCACGACTCTCCAAACTCTGGGGTGAAGAGGGGCACCGTCTTTATTTGCACTGGAACCGAAAACAATGTCTGAAATCTACTGGAACCTCGATAACCACTTAGCGGGTCTTTAATCCTCGTCAGCCCCGAGGCTCCACGCATGTCTGCATGTCTCGGTGGTCGGCTGACAGCGTGTCTCCCCTTTTTCCATGAGCTGGGCAGAGACTTAGCAGAGATGAATGACCGCTCCCTGGCGTGTCTAAGGCTCCTGTTCAGCCTCTCAAATCTCCGATTGTTTAGAGTGATTTCATTTCCTTGACCCCTTCACACTATTACCCAAAACCTTTAGAACTAATCACAAGTGGGAGGATCAAAGATGATGTATTTGAAATTTGCTTCCCGCTTCACCCACTTAAAGAATCCTGCGTAGGCCTTTAAGCTGGAGACACTTGCCAGCAGGGAGGGAATCAACCATCTGGTGAACAAGCGCTGTTAATTAGGTTGGAGCATACCAAGTAGAGTGGAGAACCGTTCTCAGCGACCCCCTCCCCCTGGTGGCGGAATCCACTGCGGAGTGGACAGTCCAAAAGCTAATGGTTAGTGTTGGCGCTGAGCACTCACGCTCGCTGGAACTTAATAATCGTCTCTCCACAGAGAAAGTACTCCGGGCATTCGCAGCATAGATCCCACCACCTGCATGTAACCGAGCTCCTAAATAGTTACTTAAGGCATCATCTGGAACCCTCAGTAAATCCACCTGGGTGTTACCTTCCCCATATAGTTCCTTGCTCTGGTACTGTCAAAGGAGACCAAAGCTTTGCATTTGTTTCAACCAACAACATTATTTAAATGCTACTTGGCAAAGGACGGACATAATTATTGCATACCCCAGAGGGATAAAGAAACATGAAAATAATTATCTTCATTATGAGTTAATTATTAATAATGATATTTGTAATTCCATGTTCTGCTGAGTACCCCCTGACAACCCTGTGTCACCCGTGCAAAAAGGCAGAACAAAAACTTGCGCTTGTCTGTCTGGGTTAGCCATAGCCAAAATAGCCACACTTTTTGTTTCATGTGTCTCTGGTTTTGACAAAGATTTTTAAGCGGAGGCCTGGGGAGATAGCTCAGCAAGAAAGACCACTTGCTACTCTTGCAGAGGACCTGGGTTCAATTCCAAGCACCCACACTGGGCGGCTGACAATGACAGACTTCAGTTCCAGGGGATCAGATCCTCTCTTCTGGCCTCTGTGGGAACCCGCGTGCACATACATGGTGCATGCGAACTTATGTGCAAACACATAAAAAAGTTTATCATAAAAAAATTAAGCGGCTGTCACAGTATCATCAAAAATTAAAATTAAGATTTTGAGATTAAAAGTTTTAAAGGAATTTAAAAAGAAAGAAGGTGGGAAAACACCTTCAAACTAAAAGCTATGCTGGTGCACAAATATGCCCATGGTAAAACATACACCTTCCTGCATGGGGACTGACTCAAGCTTGAATGACCACCCCGGTAGCCTACTCAGAAGAGGCAGACACTGAAGTGAGCACCCAGCACACTCAGGAAGATGTGTGGAAGCAGCTCAAGAATATGTATCCCTAGTGCACAAAGCACTCAGGATGAGTCTCCATGGTAGGCTCAAAATATGTATGCAAAAGAAAAGGAAGGCGGGAGGGAGGGGAGGAAGGAAGAGAGGGAGGGAAGGAAGGAAGGGAGGAGGGAGGGAAAGAGGAAAGAGAGAAGGAAGGAGGGAAGGAAGGAGGGGGGAAGGAAAGAAGGAGGGAAGGAAGGAGGGAGGGAAGGGAGGAAGGAGGGAAGGAAGGAAGGGCAGACTAACGATAGAAACTGCATAAGAAATGTTAGCTTAGGGCCTGGAGTGGTGGCGCATGCCTTTAGTCCCAGCACTTGGGAGGCAGAGGCAGGCAGATCATGGTGAGTTCAAGGCCAGCCTGGTCTACAAAGAGAGCTCCAGGACAGCCAGAACTATCACACAGAGAAACCCTGTCTTAAACCCCCACTCCCACCCCCCAAAAAGAAATGCTATATTGACAAATATCCTAAGTAAAAGTCCAGCGACTACAAACCCTCATTATTAAAATTCTAGAAGATAAGAGATCTGCAAAGAAGATGAATCAGTGGCATGTTAAAAATTTAATAACCCTGAGTGCGAGCCAAGAAGCTTTCTGTAGAATCCCTTGATGTGTACTTAAGGCTTTTATATCTATATCACAAATATAATTTTTATGCAGGTAGGTATGTCCAAGAGTTTGCACAGAAGTAACAAAATAAGAATTGTCTGTCCCTAAATCACCCCATCTGTGTGCGTTGGATGATGCTCAGCCATCTTTGCAGTCACGTGCACCAAGCAATTGGCTAAATGTCCTGTGGACGGGATGTCTCCTATTTGCATCCCTTATAAAAGAGAAACACTATTAATCTGTCCTACTTATTTTATCTTTTGTTTGCATATGAGAAGGAATATTAAGTCACTGTCCAGATACCTCAAAATATCCTGGTGCCCAGTGAGTTTCACTGATTTGGGAGGGAAAGACCAACCTCAACTTTCTTGAGGCGTTTTATTCTCCTCCATCTGCACCCCGTCCCCAGCTGGCTTTGAAGCTGGCCACACTGGAATAGAGCTGCTGAGCGCCGGCTAGGCAGATACCACTCAGGCTCAGACACTGCTCATGTGACAGGCTTAATCAGGCCCTTGGCTTCGCAGACACACAGCTGGAGCTGAATTCTTTTTTGCTAGTGTAATATTGTAAGCGTCTTAAAATTAAAGCTGCCATTAAATTTCCATCTTGTTCTTCAAGGAGGCCGCTTTTTTTTTTTTGGAAGAGCACACATATGCAGCTTTATGTGTTGGTGCCAAAGAGATATTTTCTTCTACATCAAATCTTTCATGTTTGGAAAGAATGGCTCAATTGAATAGAAAAGTCAGGGAAGAATCCAAGCTGTTGGATCCGGGCAATAGCAGCTTCCCTAGAATTATTGGTGAAAATAAAAATATGACCCTCCTTGGCAGGTACATGCTACAGATGCTGCATTTAAAATGGAACAGAGGAGGGAAAAAAATACATGGGATTTATAGAAATTCTCTCCCTGTCCAGATTGCCTGGCCTCTGCAAGTCAAGTGTCACTTCTGAAGTTCATTTGCCAGTTCCTCAGCAGAATAAACAACGCTCAGGAAAGCGCCGCCCGCCCCCCCCGCCCCCCCCCCCAAGGATCAGAATGAAAACAGAGTCGGAATGTCATGGCAGGCAAGAGAAGAGAGCTTCAGAGATTGCCAGAGTTCCACAGGGAAGTCAAGAAGAGGACGAGAGAGTCGGGGATGAGGCTGAAGAAGTCTGCTCAGCAACAAAAGTGAGAGTTGAGCCCTAAGAGCTACTCATCCCAGGGGAGATCCCTGGAGGGGCTGGGATATCAGGGGCTGGAGGATACGTAGGGATCCGCGAAGAGAGCGGATGCTCAGCTCTCACCCTCTCAGCTCTTAATCTATAGTCTCCCTCAGGCTCACAGGCGCAGTCACCTGGCAAATCTCCACCAGCTGAAAATGGTGGTCCGAGTTCTAAATACACTGTAATGGGAGTAAAGCTCAGGAAAAAAGAGAGAGACTAAGCTTCTGCCGGTCTTGGGGAGGATCTCTGAGGAGCAGGGGGTTGCGCTCAGGGTCGGGTAGTCCAACAGTCTTGGGGCTGACTCCAGACTCGCGCATCTCCCAGTCACGTGTTCTCTACCGAGCAAGTGCCCAACCTACCTGCTGCCTTCAGGTTTCTCTTCCTTCAAGTGGGGGTGCTATCCTTTCATTGCGGAAGAGGAAGATGTGAATTACTCTAGGCTGTTAGCAAAGCGTGCGTCACGGAGCGCTCAGCTGCGTGGTGCTGGCGGCCTAGAGAGAATGTATGGAAAGCCTATATTCTAGCACGTACGTCTTAAGAAATTATTCGCCTGGAGGCAGTAAAGCACTAGGTCGAGAGCATCCTATACGACATAAATCTAGGGACAGGAAGGGTTTAGATTACAGCGTACTCTCCGTACCTTCCTTAAGAGCATTATGGTGCAGCAATAAATTGGATACGGAACAGAATTCTGCATTCTGGGCTCCCCTCAGGCTGTGAGGATAAATTCATGGGACTAAATATGAAGTTCTCCACATTTGAAAAGTCGATTATGGCTTTTCCTTTTGGGCTGGGGGATGGTCTCTAGACTCTTATGCAACATGGGGGTGAGAAGCTGTGATTCGATTGTGCATGCTCATCTTGAAGGAATGAATGAAGGCTTCTATCTTGGTTTAGCAACTATTGTGCTTGTCTCAGAGGGTAGGACTGGAGCTCCCCGCATCTGAGAACTCACCTTGTTAAGGGCAAATTGCTCAATCTCTTCTTTAATCATCGTCTCCATCCAGAAAACAACACACTAATATTTACATACCTCACAGCATGCTGTGGGTCTTAATTAATGTGTGGAAGGCTATGATCCCCCGATGAAAGGAACTGTAAAATACAATCGTTTTCTTTTTCAACATTTTAGGGAACAAGAATTTAAGAGGCCATTTATATGACAAAAGGCAACAGATCTGTGCCGATCTGCGCCCGCGATGAGCAAGAAGCCTCTGGAACACGTCCTTGTGAGGGCGACGTGGAGGGCTCACAGGGCTAACTGTAGAAAGCTCCCTTTTTGACTCCAACTTCTTGTGTTAGGCGGAGTAAAGCAGCGATGAGGGAGAGAGTTAAAGACCCCCGATTCCTCATAGCGGTTTTGCCTACAGTCTTTAGGGGCCTGCAGAGTTCATGCCCTTCAAGGTCGGATGAAAGGGGAGGATCTGCAGCAACAGGCACATAAGTAGGATGTATCTCTGTATCTTCTTCTTCTTCTTTTTTTTTTTTTTTTTTGGTCTCTGATATTTTACTTTCATATATTCTGTGTCAACAATTCGCCCATTTTCCCCTTCAAAGAAATTCATCACTGAGTTTTGCTTTTAGCATCTTCCAGTCTAAGGGTGGGAACGTGCTGACTGCTTCGTGGGGACTGCTTTCCCACCGACTGCACTTGCTGAGATGTTTCGAAGGCTCTTGCAAGGCTTGATGATGTGTAGAGCACAGTTTAAGTGCTGAAGGAACTGGGGAGAGGCTTAAGGGGCTTCCGGCGAGCCTGGCCGCCCTCCAGAGTTACTGGTTATAGCACTCAGAGAACTCCATCTTTGATCAGCTTTAAACAACTTCTCTGTCGTCACCACAGCCTGTGATTGAGGCGCCTTTAGAGGCCAATGAGCCAGTGCAGTCTTCCTGCCTGTTGTCCCTTCATCCCAAACCTCCTCCCTGATGCTGTTCCCCACATATCTAATACTTCAAGACTCGGCTCAAAGGTTTGTGCTTGCTACCTCAGAAAACTAGTTATACCTTCTGGGTCTCCATAGTAAAGACAAGCGTATTAGCCGGTTCCATTCAAGTATGCCCACACAAGTATACACATATACTGTGCATTGATAGATCAAAAATTGTAAAAAAAAAATAATAATCTATACATGTTTTAATCTACTGTTGGCGTTTTAATTATTTATGTAACATATATGCTATACGTATTTTTATGTATATATTTGTATATACATGCATTTGTTCAATATATATTTCCCATGCATTTGTAGTATTAGGAAAATATATTAAGTACACTAAATGTTATTTAAATCTATTCATAAGTTTATAGAGACATGCACTGTCATGGTTGGTATCTATAATGCCCCCAGTGATTAGACCAAACTACTGACAGGTAGTAGAGTCTTTAGCAACTGGGTCCTAATTAAAGGCCACAGAGAAGCAGCTGCCTGGCCCCTCACTCACCTCACGGCCTACTGTGCTGCCACACTCCCAAATAAAGCACTAGGACCAGCCAGCATGGGCTAAAGCTTCTTGAACTATGACAAAAAAACACCTACTTTCCTTATAAATCACTCACATCGGTATTCTGCCACAGGGTTGACTAGTAGATGTATATGCTTTCTATATTATGCGTTTATATATTTGGTTAATTTCTATTTAGAATACGCACCACTAAATATTAAATTTAAAATAAATATAATCACTAAGTTTCCCATCCACTTCAGTCACCAAGCTATTTTCTCTTCTAAGCCTGAAGTTCAGAGTGAGGTTGAGACCCAGTTAGACACATGTCTACCTCTATTAAACATCAACTCCATGTCACTGGCTGAGTGATCTGTGTATTTGATCTCATTTAATCTCCAGAGACATCCAGTAAGATTGATAATCACCTACAGTCATAGGTGAAGCAATGAAAATCAAATGATTTCAAACAAATGACAGAATGTGCCATTAGCCTTGGGGTCTTAGTCTTCCAGCCAGCTTTGGTCTCGATTCCAAAGTCCAGCGATGTTGGGAGCCACATGAGGATGCTGAGCCCTTTGAGGTGGGAGCACACGCTGAGCACTCACCGAACGATGAGGCACAGCTGCCAGTCACTCTTCCTCGGGAAAGGTCTGTACCATCGCCCTGTCTCTCACAGCCCAGGAGCTAAGGTCTAAAGTGACTCCTGCGCTGGGAAGGAAAAACATGTCCTCTTTTAATGAAAGAAAGTTCAGATTTCATAAAACAGCAACAACAATTTTAAAAAAACGGACATTTTAACATCTCTGGTGTAAAACTAAACATAAATTCTCACTCGCCCTGAATCTAGTTTCTGTCATTGAGACTGTTGTAACTCAAATGAGCACTTTGTGAGTGACGGGGGATCCACAAGTGTTTCTCCACCCACAGGACGAAAACCCAGCCCTTGGACATCCCTTGAGTAGTTCCCACATGAGACGCGGCTGAAGATGCCCACTCCTAGAGCGTTCTCACTTCCTGCCCCAAAGCATTAACTATGGTTCTACGTGAGATTGTGTGAGAGATGTGGGGACAAGGCAGGAGGTGAACTTGAGAGTCTAATATCAGCTTTGCTGTATGCATGTTGCATGGCCTTTCGCACAATTTAGCATCTCTGTGAGTCCTGCCCTGTAGGATTCACAAGGAAGATACGAGATCAGCAAGTGCAGGATTAGCAGACAGTATTGGAGAAATGCCTGTTACAGTGCACATGTTCCTGAAAATAAAACATTAAAGTAAGACGCATGTCTCCTCAAGATCGTTGAGTGTTATGTTTCTGTCTGCCCACTGCTGTGTTTTCAGCACGGGGTAGCTGCCCTAGCAGTAACAGGGACCAGAAATGAATGAGAGGTCACTCGTGCTCTTAAAAGCACTCAGAAACTGTCCTCAGAAGAGTGCTCGTGACTCCTTCAGTACTTCTGTGACAATTTTACATGTATGGACTCTTAGAGCAACAGGACAAACTTTTCAAGTGAAATCATCCAGAAATTTACCAACTAATATTTCCATAGGAGACTTATAGTTTGAATATCCCTTTATTTTTCAGAACACTGGCACATGACAGGATTCGAACAGCATTTTCTCACTTGCAAATTTCACATGTGCACACATCTGTAATTGTCTTAGAACTGCGTAATGTTCCTTTAAACTAATGTGCCCTATAAGTCTGCAGAGCTGAGCATTTTGAGAAACTCTTAATATTCCGTTGTTACTTTTGAAGAAAGTCCTAGAAGGGACATCCTGAAGACACATATTTGAGGAGCATTTCTTTGGTTATCATACTTGACAGGAGCAGGCTGTTATGGCCGTTGCTGGTACAGATGGGTGAGTTTCCTTTCTGGTTTCAAAATTCTGGAATCCTAAGAAAGTTACGTTTTCTTGTGGCTCTAAGAAACTCTAGTAGCCAGCAGCCAGCAACCGGTGCCACTAAAGTCCTTGGAAATGGCGAGGCCGCCATCCTCGTGTTCTTTTCTTTCATGGGCAATTACAGCAAAGTGGGAACCTCGTGTTAGAAATTGGCTTAGAGCACCCAGTGGGTGAAATGTCGTGTTACACAAATGACCAGAGACTAGTCGAATAAACAAGACAAACTCAGAATTGCATTCTTTCCAGAATCCTGGAGTAGCACTTTGGAACACAGAATTCATGTTCTATTTCTTGCCTGTTTAAAAAAAAAAGGGGGGAGGGGGGATGCAATGTCACAGTGAATTAATATCCAGAGCTATCAAACCTGGAGACAGGTTCAAATCTTCCCTAGCTGAAAGCAAACATGAATTTTTCTGGTTTCTTGGAGATTCTTAGTGGATATTTCATTCATCCCCGAATTTGACATTTGACAGGATGATGTCAGCATCTATGTTGTCATGGCTACCTGAGGGCCAAGGGCTTGGATGGGGTGAGGCAGGTACCATCAGTCAGTAGAGCAGACTCATCTCCCACACATGCTTCTGGAGATTCCCATCCATTGATCAACGTGTACATATACAAGCATATATCTCACCCGGCACTGAGCCACACAGCTGCAGCCTAAGAGTGACTAGAAAACGAACAAAGGAAAGCCCTGAGCCCTAGACTGACAAGGAGACTGAAAGGCCACCACAGCGCAGCTGTAGAGCCCGTCGCCACAGCCAGAGTGCTGTCCCTGACCAGCCAAGAGTACCTAATAGAGGAACTCTCCTGACAAATGTCCGCTCAGTGGTATGTGCCTATTCACAACTCAAACCTTATCTTCAAACTTAACTCTGAGGCTACAGGAAATGATTATCACTCTTATATCAGATTACGCTTTCCTCTAGGAAGTCTTCCTGCCAAGTCAGGTCCCATATCAGCACTTCCCTCACAGCCTGGGATAGACTGTACCAGTCTCCTCCCTCATAGAACTTCAGACAGTGTACATACCTGTATCCTATCATGGGATCCCCAGTGGCCAGGAAAATGCTCATCTCTCATTCAGCCGTGTGTGTGTGTGTGTGTGTGTGTGTGTGTGTGTGTGTGTGTGTGTGTGTGTGTGTCTGAGACAGGGTTTCTCTGTGTAGCCCTGGCTGTCCTGGAACTCAATCTGTAGAGCAGGCTGGCCTTGAACTCAAGATCCACCTGCCTCTGCCCCCCTCCCCCCGCCAAGTGCTGTGATTAAAGGTGTGCACCACCATCACTTAGTTTCATTCAGTCCTTTGATTCATGCCTTTCAGGAAGATCTTCTGGTTCTACTTATGTACTGCCAGAAGCAACTCTGAAAGGCTGGGAGGTAATACCGAGCGAGGCACACCTACATGGCAGAAGCTCTCCCCACAGAACCCAGGGTGTGTGGGAGGAGGGTGGGGTGGAGGGTTGGTTGGCCCCAGCTTACTGACAGCTGAGTACTTGCTCAAATGTGCCGGATTCCTACCAGAACACCTTTGCTCATCTTCACATGGGAACTGAGGCTACTGTGATGACAGGAAATGACAAATGTTCTTTCTCTCAAAGAGCCAAGTCACAAATGGATCACTCTACGCTCAATCACTGTCAATATACAGCCCAGGATAGTCAGACTTGGGGAAACCCAGACTTAAACATTTTTGTTAAAGGAGGTGACACGTGCAAACCTACTTTACATCCTATTCTTGGACTTGAGTTGGTTTTTCAATTTAAAGTATATTTGAGTAGATTTTAAAGGGTCCGAGCACTTTAAAGTGAGCATTCTTTTCCATATCTCTTTCCTGGTTGTGCATCTAAAGGGCACATTGCATGAATGACAGCCTGGCCAGCCCTGAGCTTGCTAAATAGTTCAGCTCAGGGGCAGATGTCCCACTTTCACTTCTTGGCTGAATCAAATAATGACCACTTACTTCACAAAAGCCTGTCTTTGAGGGTGTAGTAAAAACACTTGAAATTTTCTTCTCCCACCCCCAAGAAATGTAGGAATGAATTCCTCACCACCAAGGCAGATCCAAGGGAAGGGGGGCGGGTGCAGCCAGCCAGGGAGGAGAAAAGAACTAGGCAGCCAATCAGTTCCGGCCCAGTGACTAACAGATCCACAAAGACCTGCCTCTGGGCCTCTAATCTGCGGTTCCAGAAGATTCCAGAGCACCTCCGCTTTATTTTCCTGAAGAATGCTATCCTGGCTGCCTCCTCTAAGTTTCCTTGCTCCTCAGTATTGGGGATCCCGGTGCCCCGCCTGCTTCAAACACCAGATGCTAACACCTCCTCCTGGAGCTGAGTTTTTAAAAGGGCACAGGTTCACTGTCAGCGGAGAAAGGCCAAATTACACTCCTGCTTGAGCCTGTGGGCCAATCTGTCTGTAACTGGATTGGTATGCAGGGGAGATAGCTGGAGGGAACGCTAGGCCTCCCTTTAGTAGCAGATACTCCTCCTGCCGATGCTCTTTTCTTGCCAGCTGCTCCAGCTGGGGAGAGGCAGGGGGGACCTTGAACTAAGAGAAGGGCCGCCTCTGCACTCTCATAAAAGGTCTGTCCCGTGAGAGAGGGTAGAACCCTTTGCCAAAATACACCCTGAATTTAAACATATGTGGCAAACACTGAAAAAGGTTAAGTGCAAAGAGAGGCCTGAGGCCAGGGGTCGGCTTGAGTGAGGGAGAGGAAAGGAGGGAGGCAGTGAGAGTTTAAACCTGCACAGCATCTTCCTCAAAAAAATCAAAATAGATTCGCTGCAGCTCCCATCATCTCGCCTGTTGAGTCTGCATGGCGTCCCACGAGAGCCAAGAGTGTCCCCAGAGTGTCGATGTCACCGGAAGGCCAGCAGCAGCTGCTGAGCCTGAAAATGGTGGCCCCAAAAGAAGGGAACATGGGTTCTAATGACCTTGGCTTTGCCACATTTTGCCAAGTAAGATTTTAGACTTGGTTTTACCAACCCTCACTTCTCCCATCTGTCAAATGTAAATGGCTCCTGTGAGGAAGAGGGGCAGAAAGACAGATTGGGAATGTGAAGAACATCTCAAAGGCCACACCCAGCATCAGGGCTGTCCTTACAGCATCTCAAAGGCCACACCCAGCAGCAGCAGGGCTGTCCTTACAGCATCTCAAAGGCCACACCCAGCAGCAGCAGGGCTGTCCTTACAGCATCTCAAAGGCCACACCCAGCATCAGCAGGGCTGTCCTTATAGCATCTCAAAGGCCACACCCAGCATCAGGGCTGTCCTTATAGCATCTCAAAGGCCACACCCAGCAGCAGCAGGGCTGTCCTTATAGCATCTCAAAGGCCACACCCAGCATCAGCAGGGCTGTCCTTACAGCATCTCAAAGGCCACACCCAGCATCAGGGCTGTCCTACAGCATCTCAAAGGCCACACCCAGCGGCAGCAGGGCTGTCCTACAGCATCTCAAAGGCCACACCCAGCAGCAGCAGGGCTGTCCTTACAGCATCTCAAAGGCGACACCCAGCAGCATCAGGGCTGTCCTACAGCATCTCAAAGGCCACACCCAGCATCAGGGCTGTCCTACAGCATCTCAAAGGCCACACCCAGCATCAGAGCTGTCCTACAGCATCTCAAAGGCCACACCCAGCATCAGCAGGGCTGTCCTTATAGCATCTCAAAGGCCACACCCAGCAGCAGGGCTGTCCTTACAGCATCTCAAAGGCCACACCCAGCATCAGGGCTGTCCTACAGCATCTCAAAGGCCACACCCAGCAGCAGCAGGGCTGTCCTTATAGCATCTCAAAGGCCACACCCAGCAGCATCAGGGCTGTCCTACAGCATCTCAAAGGCCACACCCAGCAGCATCAGGGCTGTCCTTACAGCATCTCAAAGGCCACACCCAGCAGCAGCAGGGCTGTCCTACAGCATCTCAAAGGCCACACCCAGCAGCAGCAGGGCTGTCCTACAGCATCTCAAAGGCCACACCCAGCAGCAGCAGGGCTGTCCTACAGTATCTCAAAGGCCACACCCAGCAGCAGGGCTGTCCTACAGCATCTCAAAGGCCACACCCAGCAGCAGGGCTGTCCTTACAGCATCTCAAAGGCCACACCCAGCAGCATCAGGGCTGTCCTTACAGCATCTCAAAGGCCACACCCAGCAGCATCAGGGCTGTCCTTACAGCATCTCAAAGGCCACACCCAGCAGCATCAGGGCTGTCCTTACAGCATCTCAAAGGCCACACCCAGCAGCATCAGGGCTGTCCTTACAGCATCTCAAAGGCCACACCCAGCAGCAGCAGGGCTGTCCTTACAGCATCTCAAAGGCCACACCCAGCATCAGAGCTGTCCTACAGCATCTCAAAGGCCACACCCAGCAGCAGGGCTGTCCTCACCCACAGCTTTCTGGCCTGTGCAGGCTCACCTGGAAGCTAGGAGGAGCCTGCCTTGCTTGCTTGAGTCCAGACCTCTTTCCACCATGTACTAAAGAATGTATCTTCATTTTCTAATGCTGTGTAGCAGTGACCATAATACTAGAGTCTTTTTTTTAATACCTATCAATAATCTTATACGGAGAGCTTAACTGGTTTCTGTGCTCAGGAAACTGGGGCAGAGGGGAGGACATCTTACTGGGACTCTAGATGAGAGAATCATGGGAGAATGGCAGAGGAGAAGGATCCAGAGGGTCCTAGAAACCTACAAGAAGAACATTATGATAGGAAGATAGGGGTCCTGCTCAAACTATGGCACCAGCCAAGGACAATACATGTAGATAGATGTTTTAAGTTGATAATGATGAGATATGATAGATATTGATTTACATTCGGAATTTTAGACTTACCAAGATGGGAAATATGTTTTCCTCAAGGTTTCCAAATACAAATAGCCAAAACATTTGCATACAGACCTAAGTTCTGCCCTAAGACACCCTTGTTCTGACATTCACACTGAAGCAAGAGGGAAGCAAGAGAAGACAGGGATGAGCTCAGTAAAGATACCCTATGTCTTCTTCTAGCCTGTGTGTGTGTGTGTGTGTGCACACACACATACACACACACACATAACACACACATACATACACACACATACACATATGCACACATAACACACATACATTCATACATACACACATAACACACATACATACACATACATACACACACATAACCACACATACATACACACACATACATATACAAATACACACACATACACATACATAACACATATACATGCACACACATACACATACATACACACAAATACACCTATGCACATATACACATACACACATACATATACATACATACACAAATACATATGCACACATACACACACATAACACCCATACATACACACAAATACACACACATACACACACAACAAACACACACACACACACACACACACACACACACGAGTACAGGTTTAAGGATATTACAGTGAAGACCACTAAATATAAAAATCTATTTACATTTCAATTAACTAAGTTAAAATTTATTTCCCAATCACACTAGCCACATTGTCAATGTGTGCAATGTGTGGCTAGTGATTACCACCCGAGACACTGCTGGAGCTAGCATTAGCTCCATGCTGGAGAGTCCTGTGGGTGATGCTGGCATATATATTACCTGGATGGAGAGGGAGCCACCGGCTCTGTATTAATTGTCCATTCATGTGGTTACCTCTTTCTCTGTCTTAAAAATGGTCATGTCTGTACCATTCACTTTCTTACATACAGAAGAGTCCAAGGATGCCTTTGATTTGCACAACTGGGTGGCTGCGCAGCCCACCTGCATTTGGCAATCAAATCATAGTGGTGTTTGTTAAAAGGCCGGGCCTGCAGAAATCCCTTTGAAAACGCACGTGGGCCTTTATGCACTGGATGAGGGCAATGTGCCCACACCTGCCCAGAAGATCCGAGGACTATGGGCGGCCTACCCCCATCTGTTTACCTTGCCTGTTCTAAATGTACACACCTCAAAGCTTAGGCTCTAAAAGGCAAAGGAATATTCTTAAAAGATATGCACACTGAACTCACTTGGCATTCTGTCATGCCAGGTACCACAGAAGCAGAAAGCAAACCCCAACACTGGGAACCAGTTCTCTGTCGGGGAAATCAAACACTCAGGATTTTTAAATTGCATTTTAGAAGACAAAATAACAGGAACTGGCATTTGGTTTAAAATATCATTTTCTTCTAACTTTTCCTCTTCCGTTTTCTTATTAGAGCCCAAGAACCACAATGTTCTTTTAACTACTGTTTAGAATAAGTTCATTATAATATAACTACAGACCTAGATCATCAATTATAGCTATTACACTTACTATTCACGTGTGTGTGTGCGCGCGCGCGCACCGCCTGCATGTGTACTTTTAGGAATGTGGGAGCCTCAGGAGTTCATCTACCTCCTCCATCTTGTGGGGCCCAAGGATCGAACTCGCATCCTCAGGCTTGCAGGCGACGTCCTTTCCTCACAGGCCCATCATCAAGTGTTTTTAACAGTCCCTCACTCCAGGGAAACCTAAGCTTGGTGATGATGATGTCTGTAGTACAGACCCCAGTGACCACTCAAGTACTGTAATAAACACATCCGACAGAGGCTGTTTAATATTCATGTGGGGGAGGATTGCATGGTGGAGCAGTTTCAGGGTCCAAAAAGACTGTAAAAGTTCTCCGTATTCTAAGAGCGAGAGAGGCAGGGCATGTGGTAGAAGAACAGAAAAACGCTGTTTTTAAAAAGAAAATATTGCCTTTTCCTGGCCGTGATCTCGGTATCAGGCACTTAACTCAGTCAGCTTCATATGATTTTTTTTTTTAAGTAACATTAACGCAAACATTCAGACACCCACGCTTAAAGGCCTGGAGCAGATGTAGCGACTAGAGGCCACGTATACTATTTCAAGAGAAGATGACACCGCAATTGATGGGTCTTTCACAGTTTTGCCGGCCGGCCCTCCGCTGCCCCGCCCCCTGCCCCACACCACAGTGTGTACTTATGTGTGTATACGTGTGCTTGTGCGCGCGTGTCTAGAACTGGGCCGATTCTCTTGCCTTTGCAACAGCGGGAAAGAAGTGCAAAACATTCCACTCCCACGCCCCCCTCCCCGCCCCCTCTAGCTGTGTTAGCCTATGGTGGTGGCCCTTAGAGTTCTCCAGTTGGTTGTAGAGCTCGGCAGCTGGAACAGGCTCTGCACCAGGTCTCATCTGGCAGCCCCGCCACCAGATGAAAGGAAAAGCAAAGCAGCAGCTCGCTTCCTGCTCCAACACGCAGCTATCAAATATGGAAGGGGCACCCGGCTGACGCAGGCCTTCTGTTGTTCGTGTCCGCCGCCGGGTTCAGCTGAGAACGGCTGAGATCAACAGGTGGCCTCGCTAATGGAACAGATTCACTCATTGTTTGTGTGTTTAATGAATCATTGAGTTACTGATCGGCAGTTAGCGGTGGAAGCTGTTCAAACAGAGAGGAAGCCCAGGCGTGGGGTGGTGCCGCCGGCACACGCCTTTGAAGGGCGGCTGGCCCTGTGGGGGAACGCAGGCGGCTTAGGGTTTACTCCCCACGGTGGTTCTCAGAGCAGTGGTAGCAAGAGGAAGGTGTTATTTCTAATTGGATGATGAAAGTCAGCTCGGGGGACAGAGACCAAAGGGCCAAATGGAAGAAGGGGAGGAAGTGAAAAAACATCTGAATCAAACGCTGAGGTAAAAACTGAGAGGCAGGTGTTGGCAGTGAACCATGCAATAACCCTGCCTTCGCCCCCTGGTCCTCAGGAAGTAGCCAAGTGGGAAAGGGTAGAGAGGAGTAAAAAAAAAAAAAAAGAAAGAAAGAAAGAAAAGAAAAAGGAAAAAGAAAAGAAAAGGCAAGGCTGAGGAGAGGAAAGCTGGTTTTCTGAGAGTGCGCTGTCATTTGGAGCAGCAAGACTGGCCTGCTGTGAGCATGCCAAGCTTTCCCATAGCAGAGCTGATGAGGCAGCCTAGCACTGTCCCCGGCAGACCATGTTCTCCCTAAATACGAATTTTCATTCTTCAATTAATTATGGCTGAACATTTACAGAGCCCCTGTTCAGCGGCTGTCGTCATGGCCTGTCCCACTATGGCATCAGTGTTTTCCCCCAACCCCACCCCCACCCCCGTGGCTGTTCCAGCTATCAAAAGCCTTTCACCTGGTTTCCTCACTTGAACCTGGGATTCTCCAGCACTTTCCTTTTTAGAGCCAACACATCATGGAAAGGCTAGTCCGATCAGCCGCCTTCCCTCCACGCTGTCTACTGTCCATTTGCTGACTGCTTCTCCTCAGGTCTTTGTCTGGACTCCTTGGGTCATGATTGCCACAATCTTTCACAGTGAGCAGAAAAGACAATCCCAATGTGGCTGTTGCTTTCTTCAGTTAAAATCCCAGCACTGATGGGGCAGGAGAAATGGCTTAGTCTAAATAAAGCACTTGCCTTGTGCTTCTAAGCATGAAGCCTTGAGTTCGGATGCCCAGTATCCATCTATTATAAAAGCTAAACTCTGCGCCATGCATCTGTAACCCCAGAACTGCAGGGAGACAGGTGGGCCGCAAGGAAACACTGGGCAGCTAGTGTAGACACTCGGTGAGCTTCAGTATGAGCGAGCAATTCTGTCTTTAAAAAAATAAGGTGGACAGCACTTGAGATAAGACTCCTCACATTGACCCCTGGCTTCCATATACACATGCATGCCAAGCCTCATGCAAGCCCACACAGATATAAGCACACACACACACACACACACACACACGCACACACATGTACGCACACACGCACCACACTAGAAGAGATAAGACAAATAACCATCACTTACTTTAGCATCAACGTGAACTTCAAACATGGCCACCCGTTCGTTTACCAGGGAGCACATCTGTGCTATGGTAAATTAGGTAGTTTTTGCCTGGAGCACCTTTACCAACTGGCTTGAGTTTTCTAAATGCCACCACATCATTCTGCAGAGCAAGGCCCACTTCAAACACACGGCGGCTCTGCAGGCCGTCGGGTGCGATGTTTCCCCCTCACGGCTTTGGGTGTTGCTACCTGAAGCTCTGCACTGCGCATGCCTGGCATTTTTACTTGATGCCCTTTCTCAGAAAAGGGACTGGCCACTGTATCCTTGGTTCCCTTCTTAACAGCCTTTGTGGGATGTGGATTTTAAAGGTATGAAACACATAAGAGTTATGGCAACAAAATTTGGTATGGAGAAATATGTGCTATACAGTGTGAGCCCTGGCTCCAGCCTGGCCCTCTCTGGAGAGTGCCCTCGGCTGTGGACTCTCTGAGCTGATTGTAAACTAAATGTGTTTCCTTTCCTCTAGGTCACACAGCCAAACCCAGTCCCTACCCTTCTGCATAGTCTCAGATGAGTCCAGATACAAGTTTTGGCCAAAGACATACGAGTGAGGCACTATGTAACCAGGCTGAGGTAAGATGGCACATTACGCTCACTTTCCCTGCTCTCAGGCAGATTTTTATACCTTTGAAGATCCCAGAACTCTGCCCAACCTGCCCGCTCACTCTTCAGAGTAAGCGAGCAGCAACCCTAGGTGAGGCAATGCCTTTCCCTCCATTCCCCTGTGCACACTGTGTAAACATGCACTCTTTCTACCTGCCCAGGAAAGTTGAGCAGCACATAAGAATCCTAAGGAGGGGCTGGAGAGATGGCTCAGAGGTTAAGGGCACTGACTGCTCCTCCAGAGGTCCTGAGTTCAATTCCCAGCAACCACATTGATGGCTCACAACCATCTATAATGTGATCTGACACCCTCTTCTGACCTACAAGTGTACGTGCAGGCAGAGCACTGTATACATAATAATAAATAAACAATTCTTTTTTAAAAATTAAAAAAAAAAAAGAATCCTAAGGAAAGATGGCCACTGTCTCGTTTACACTGCCATACTGGCTGCCTCCTGGTCACAAGAGTTCTCCCTCAGAGACAGAGCACAGAAAGTAAAGACAACAGAAAGTCTGTCAGGGTCAGCCAATCAACTGACTCACGGAGATGATGCTTACAGGGCAGTGGCATGGAGTCTGCTGGAGTCGCAAGCAAGAGAGCTTGCCGCTGCACACAGCTGGAGTAGTAAATCCTGACTGAGGGCCAGAGCTGCGACCCTGGTCACAAGCTCCCACTTTCCCAGCACATCTCTTGCCGTGAGCACCTGAGGACCTCAGCTCTCTCCAAACGCCTCTCTTTCCGTGTGTTCACTTCCGTGGTGCTCTCTTCTTAGCTGAAAGAAGGAAGCAGAAGCTACTGCTCCCAGAGACGAGGCCATTTCATAAGTGCATGCACGTCTGTGTCTTGTGTGTGCATGGCTTACAAGGCAAATTTCTGATGCTGAGTGTTCGTGTGCACAGCGGAATGCCGGCTTCTTCTTCAGCAGTAGCCATACCGTGAGCGGGGTGAGACCCAAGGTGTGACCCAATGCAGAATAAACAGCCTGGGTTTAGTCTGTAACTTAAATAGACAAACTAACCATTCAGCGCTGATGCAGTGAAAAGCCGGCATCTAACTGTCTGTAGTCGGGGGTGGGTAAAAAAAGATAACCCAACTTTTTAATAAGACCTTTAGAAAATATTTTAAAAAAAAAAACCTGATTCTATAGCGAGCACTGGTTCAAATGCATTTGCAGAAGTCAATTTAATTCCCTAGTAGGGTAATACCATCACCACCATGGTTTGTAGAAATTTAGGGAACAGTAAAACAATTTGCTAGATGGAGAGCTGAATGGGATGGAGATCCATTTGCCACGGTGTCTCCAGCTGCACACTAACCGCTGGTTGCTTTGACACCTCACCTCACACCTGTGTGTTCGCTTGCCCTCCTGGGACCGAGTGAGAAGATACAGGATGCTGCTCACTAGCTCACTATTTCCCAAGACCCTATCCAAGCCTGGTGTTCAAGCCATGAACTCAGAATTGTAACCCAGACTACGAAGAGCCTTTGTGGCGGTTATGCCTCCAGAACAGAGGTGCTGATGAGAATGTTTTTTTCTTTAAAAAAAAAAAAAAGCTTAATGAGGAAAAAAATATGCTCAAACCACTTTTTCTAAAAGCTAATTGTTAAATATTTAAATTCATTCAGGAGCGAACTTGCTTTTAGCAACCAGGAAGCCTTTAGTGAAAACTGGCAGTGCCTGTATAACGACATCATGTTTTCAGTCATTGCCTTGGCTAGCAGCTGGCATGATGGCAACATCCACTTCTCCGGGTTTCTTCATTTGTAAAGCGAGAAGGCAAATCTGTATGAACTCTTTGACCTTGCTGTCTCCCTGGCAGACGGGCTTCTGGTGATCCAGCTTTGGTGAGCATCCCTGTGCTGCCCCTACCTCGCTCCACCCACAGGGACCTCACCGTCTGCTTGATCCATGCTAAGTGCCTTCCTTCCCAGCACAGGCCTTTTCCACATGTGGCCCCTCCGCCATCCCACCCACTACCTGGCTGCTCTTTCTTTGTTGTTCAAGTCACTGGTTCACTTCCTCAGTTGCCCCTTCAATGAGCCTCCGAGTCCCCGACTAACCTTTTCTGCCCGCCCTAACACCGACTTTCAGTGATCCCTCTGGCTTTTCACCACCCACCACACTCTGCTCTGTTCTTTTGTATTTGTTTATAGTCTGTCTGCTCTTGTTGGGTCTAAACTACGTGAGAGTAACCTATCGTGTAAGACACGGTTGTGTGAAAACACAGTGGCCATTCTGTAGGTATTTGCTGAGGGAATAAGTTCAAGGGTGCACGCCTTTAATCCCAGCACTGCGGAGGCAGGGGCCGGCGGATTGATGTGAGTTCGAGGCCAGCCTGGTCTACAGAGTGAGTCCAAGGCAGCCAAGGCTACACAGAGAAACCCTGTCTCTCGAAAAACCAAAAAAAACAAAACAAAACAAAACAAAACAAAAAACAACAACAACAAAAAACGAAGAATAGATAGGCAATAAGATTCCTTTATATGAATCGCTTGAGAGAGCCAAGGGGTTTCTCTCAGTGTGACAGTCCCATTTCTCACTGAAAGATCTCAGATCTGAGGACATAGTGCACACAAAGTCCTGTATCAGTTAGCCTTGTGCATTTTTTTTTCTCTTCCACTGTCTGTCTGTCACCTGTCTTTTGGTGGCAAGTAGTAAGGCTCCTGTGACATTTTGTCTGGTGGTGCTGTCTGCTTCACAACAGAACAGGCTGTCCACCAACAGGGCCCCGGCACCTCACTGCTGAGGTCAGGTGCAAAGCCCTGGCTGCACAGTTTCTGAGCTTCAAGGTAGGAGTGAAGGATGCTGGGATACAATGGCCAGCAGGGCAAGCATGACTGAGAAAGGCTTCAGTGGGGTGGGGGGAGGGTGGGAGCCATTCCTCAAGAACAACAAAAAGATTCCAGGGGTGGTAGACCGGTGGAAGTTGGTGATATTGATTCCCTGGTTCGTGTCACTTGGAGTAAAGCTGTACCTTTTGCTTTACAGGGGGACATGGTACAGTCCTAGGTTGCCACAAACACTGAGCAGACCAGCCAACGTCTCTGAGGCCTGAGGATGCTGTGTAGAGTTTCTGGGTGGGGTGGTTTTAGAAACTGCTCCTCCCAGCTCAAAGGATGATGCTTAACTCATCAGAGACCAAGGCAGGGGACCCACCCAATGTGTCACCTGGAACTCTGGTAGGACGAAGCCAGAGGACATGGTCCGTGTGTCACCACCTGGATTTCAGAAGGAATGGCTTCCTGTGTGAGGGGACCTCTCACTGGCAGAGGACCTGCAGTCAAGTTGACTTCACTGTTTTTAATGATGTTTTTTCTCCCTTATACTCAGTTTCAGAAGCTCCAAATATCTGAAGAGAGACCCTTGCTCCAAAATTTCCCCACTTATTCCCTAAACATAATACATTCCCTAAACTTAGCACAGGAATAGTTCAGACTCATGGTGTTCTGCCCTGTAGTGGAGTGGTTATGAGCTCAGAGACTTGAGAGTGCCTTCCCCAGGTTTTGGCTTCCAGGTCCTGCCTCAAGCATCACCAACTCCTGTGTCCCTCACTGAGGCTTTACCTCACTCCTTCCTGCCAAATCCACTGCAGAGAAAGGCAGTGAAAACCCACACTCTCCACAGTATTTGAAAATGATTCTACTGGTCTACAGCTGTCAATCTTACATCTGCCTACGGCTGTCAATTTTATATCTGTCTATAGCTGTCAATTTTATATCTGTCCATAGCTGTCACCCTTATATCTGTCCGTTGCTGTCAATTTTCACTAAATTTCACAAGAAATCACATTTTCATTACTATCATTTCTCTGGTAATTTTTTTCCCTGAAAAAAATGTTGTGTTTTCATAATTTTTATAGTACATAAATCAGAATATGAAAATGGCTTGCCTAAAGTCCTTGCATGTCTTAGGAGGGAAGAAGGTTTTTATCCAAGGTTTGGAGGCTGCCTCTCTAGCCTAGATTCAACTTTACTCTGAATTCCAGGTCTTTTCATATTACAGAGCCTTGTCTAATTATTTAAACAGCATCTTTTTTTGTCTCTGACAAACAGTTGCTCTTGTCTCAAGCTTATCCACAGTTACTTTTCTAAATTTCTAACTAACCATGGATTATTTTCTCTTAGTCACTGAAAATTAGAGAAAACCCACCCAGCTAGGTAGAGATGCCTACCTATTGTTTATAAGAACATGGAACCACCCTGGCCCCAAACCACGCAGGTGTGGCCAAGCTGGCATTGCTCCTTCCCACCATCCCGAGCCTCTGATAGCCACTTGGTTCTGAATTCCACATAACACCATATTAATTAGAGTCTTACTCTGAGAACTGTTGTTGCAAGTTAGCCCTCATTTCTTTGGATCACGTACTGCTTCTGCACTGTTCTGCATGTCCATTTCCTCTATCTACCATGTGTGCTTGGCCAGGATTTAGTCAGCCTATACCTAAGTGTACTGCCCTAGTATTAATTTTTATCTTCTTTCAGATGACTGTCATGTACCACTTATTAAAGCTGCTTACCTTTCTTTTTCTTTTTTTTTTTCTTTTCTTTTTTTTTTTTTTTTGGTTTTTTGTTTTTGTTTTTGTTTTTGTTTTAGGCTGCATGGCTATGTAGAGGCAATCCCAGCTCAGACTTGTATCTTCAGTATAATTTTTAGAGCACATTCAAAGACTGTGGACGGATGCCCGCAATCACGGGTACCACCGAACCCTGTCTATTCTGTGTTCTTGCCTTTGTTTACACAGCTATGCTATAATTAATTTGTAAATTTCATAAAATGTTAGCATAATATCTACTAATAAAGAATACTGACATTCTTTCTATGTAAGAATATCTGTTAATAAGATTCCATAATAAGACTTTCAGTATCACAGCACATGTGTGTGCTCTGGGGCCTCAGGTATACTAAGGCCTGCCCAAGCACAGGCTCTGTGGTTGTGACAGTCCAGCTCGTAAATGAAAAGGCAGCTAAGTGATTGACAGGAAGGCGGCATATGACATATGGAGACGTTGGACAGAGAGACAGGTCACCTTTGGATCGGGTAGGGTGAGAATTCATCACTCAGAACAGCATCCAACTTATGACTTACAGACTGTTCGTTTGTAGAATTTTCATTTAATTTGGGCTGCTGACGGCATGCGACTGGACTTCCAGGTAAGAGGACACTGCTGTGAAAATGATCCTTTTCTCAGCTTTGGGTGGTCATAATATTGTCACCCCATTACACTTTCAGGCTGACTCTGAATCACCGCATGTACCCCACTAAGGGTACCTCGGCCTCTTCCAGAACCTCAGTAGAGACTACGCCTAGTGCTCTGCCACGAGCTGCTTCTGGCATTCCAGAAGATGAGTATTTACCCATCAGCAGGCGCCATGGAATTGCCTGTCATACCAGGCTGGTTCGCGGATTTGGTGCGTTAAGTGTGTGGTATCACTGGGAACAAACACTAAAATCTAGACTTTGGGGGCCGGGCTGTGTAAGTCCAAATCTTAGCTTTGTCGCTTCATTTACATTATTTACTGGGGACGTTTAAAGCCATGTAGGTGTCCTTTTGTTGTTTCATGTTTTGGGGGGTGTTTGAAGGTTTTGTTTCTGTTTGTTTAAGAAAGACGGGTTCTCATGCACCTCAGACTGGCTTCAAGCTTGTTAGGTAGCAGAGGATGACCTTGAACTTCTGATCCTCCTGCCTCCACCTCCTGAGTGCTGGGCTCACAGGATGTGCCACCGTGCCTCACTGTATGCAGTGCTAGAGACTGAACCCAGGTCCTCATGCATACTGGACAAGCACTCCACCAACTGAGCTCCCTAATGCCCCCTTCTCAATCGAGAGGTCTCAGAAACAGAATTTACACACAAATGAGCACATCACCCACAAAGCTGATCTGTGGTTTTCCATGTAATGGATCAAATAAAGCGAACGTAGCGTAGGTGACTCAGCTCTAAACTAGGCTAAGCCATGGGCAGC
Source organism: Acomys minous (assembly GCF_964271855.1). NCBI lineage: Eukaryota > Metazoa > Chordata > Mammalia > Rodentia > Muridae > Acomys > Acomys minous. The sequence goes on from NC_140490.1 coordinate 2,227,140, forward strand.
CACCGACAGCATCTGTCCAGCACAGAGACCTCCTTCCTACAATGTGAAATAGCTATTCCCATTTGGACACTCAACAGAGATAGAACAAAGCCGTTCATTTGTTCTCTCGAAGTGTGCACTTTATGCAACCCCTGGGCACTCCAGGCTAAGAGCTGCCAGGCCTCTAGAGAGAACAGTGCCCACCCATGCATATTCTCACGTAGTGGAGTGAATGGAAAGACACAGGCAAGATTAAATGGCCGTGCGCCATCCAAGACACTGAGCTGAGATATATTGGCCTTGGCTTCAAAACATGGCAACACATAAATTAGGTGTGGTGTACATGACCACAGTCCCAGCATTGGGGAAGCCAAGGCAGGATGACACAAATGGTTGGGACTAGACCGGGCTACCCGAGACGTTGCCAAAATGAAAGAAAACAAAGTGCGTTGCCTTAATATAATTTCACAAAATGATATCTTAGAATAAAAAAAAAGTCCCAATCAAACTTCTAACTAACACTTTAGTATTCAGTTTTGAGTATGGGTGAGTGTTTTATGTTTTTGTTTTTGTTTTTTTTATTTTTAAGTCTCTTTACCTGATTTACGTACTAACGCATGATCTGCTCTGTGGTTAATTTTAGAAAAACGTTTCAGTTTTCCATTAATGTTAGTGTATAATATCAGTCTAATTCACTTGACTCGTGTTAAGTTTGTACCTATCAGTCAACTGATGGTCGAGCCAGGCCTGGTGGCACAGGATGGTCGTCTCAGCTAGGTGAGTACGTGAGGCCAGAGCGTAGCGAGACGGCCCACAGTAAAGAAGACTTGCTGCTCTCCAGGGCCTGCAGCCTGGTTCCCAGCACCCGTGTCAGGGAGTTCACAGCCACCTGTGACTCTAGTTCTGTGGATCCAACACCTTCTTACGGCCTCCGAGGGCACTCGTGTGCACACACCCACAGGCAGGCACGCACTCACACAAATCAATAGAAGTAAATCTTAAGTGAACAAACACAAAAGGAGGCTGAGGCGAAAGGACTGCAAAGTCAAGGCTTACTTAGGCTCTAAGCAAGCTTAACACTAGCCTGGTCAAGCTAGCAAACATGGTCTCAAAAACTGAAAGGGCCAGATGCATACCTCAGTGTCTGCCTGGCACACCCACAGCCCTGGGCACTTTCAAAATATAAAACTAAAAAGAAGGAAGCAGGAAAATGTAGTTGTGGTAGGAAAGTAAACCACTTTTCTAGTTATGATGACATTATGTAGTAGTTTGTATTAAAAAAAAAAACCCTGAATTTCTAATGAGTAACTATCAATAAAGCTTAATGGGCAACAGAAATGTTAAGAGAAAGTGCACTTCTCACATAAGTTTGGAAAATAACACAATATTTCCAAACTTACAAACATTTGTAACACTTAAAATAATAGTACAAGGCAAAATAATAAAATCGCTTGACGTAGTTCTAATCCTTAGGTCTATTCTGTACTACTGGGGAGATGTTTTTCTGATTTCTATTCTTGGTCATCACCCCCCAAAATCAGGATTTCACACAGCACAAGCATAAAAAAACTTTAAGTCTCGCTTTTCCAAATAGCTAGCATTTAGAGTTGAGGAATCCAACACAATTTCAGTTTTACCTGGTTTCTGAGGGATTGTTTGTTTGTTTCAAACTGTGATCTTTCTCTTACCAAAGAAATATTTTTTAGAATAGAAAAATTAGAAAAGAACGGTGGTGTGCAATTTTCATGTTTCAATGGAGCACGCATGAAGGTGATATGAGTGATTTGGAAATCACAAGTACAAAATGTGTTTTTCACTGCAGTACCTGTGTGTGGGTCCAGGAAGAGCCCAGTGAGCAGAATAAAATAATGGGATAACTGAAGGACCAGCAGAAGGATGCTGTGCAGGCCACCGTGACATCCTTCCTTGGCCACAGAGAAGGTATCTAAACCAGTGCCTAAGGAGAAAAAACAAAACAAAACACACACACACACACACACACACACACACACACACACACACACACCTGAGGGCTGGAGAGATGACTCCATGCTTAAGAATGCTTGCTAGTCTTCCAGAGGAACTGAGTTCAATTCCCAGAACCCAGGTTGTGGGGCTTAGAAACACCTGTAACTCCAGATCCAAGGGATCAAACGACCTCTTCTGGTTCTCCAGGCATCGGTACACACATCACACACACACACACACACACACACACACACACACACACACACATACATCACACACACACACACACATTTACTTAAAAATCAGTCTGACAAAAGATGGCTTGAGTTTCCTCTTTACAGGAGCAATGTCAAAATCAGAGGACTTTCTGCCCCGAGACTGTCTACAGAGGAGGCAGTGTACTCTGAAGCCTACACCAGGGCAGCCTGAACTGACAGCCAAACTACGGGAGAAGCACAGAAGATCTGGGAACCCAATTACTTTATTCAACCGACACATCTCAATAGCCAAGTCTTCAGAACAGGTTTTTCCCCTCAAGTGATGGAGGAAACAGTGCAGACATGGAAGGAAATTAAGTGGAGCAAGGGCCTTGAATGAGAACTGTGAGCCAGAAAAAAAAAAAAAAGAGAAAAGCTGAGCATTCTTTCACTCACCGAGGACGTGTGCCACACCTCATCTGGCGCTACATACTGCCAGAATTCAAATCCCAGCTGCATCACCTGGCCGTGTGCTCCTGGCTTTGTTACGTCATCCCTCAGTTTCTTCACCTGGTCAATGAACTTAGTCACAATACTGTCCTCACCAGGATGTAGTCAAGATTCAGAGCGTTAATAGTTATAAATCACGTGCATACTGCCCAGGACACATACTATAGCATTTCTTAAACTAAAAGGCATTGTCTGGGCTCCTGGGTAACATGTAAAACATGCTATGTAAAGAAATATAAAAAATTGTCATCGTCATCCTCAATTAGAGCCTTAAAGTCCAGCACCCAAAGGGGATGAATCTGTTGTTTCAGGTACTCGGTGGCACTAGAGAGAACGGATGTCTCAACCGTGTGGTGACCGGTGCCATATCCCCACCTGAAGAAAGGGGCCAAATAAAGAACCTTGCTTTATAGCAACCTCAGTTGCAGTGACAAACACGTGTTGACTGTGTTAACTTAGACGGAAGACAAGCAAGGTAACATAGGACCATGAAGCTCGTGGGAGGAAGAGCGAAGCGAAGTTTGCAGAGGCTGCCCCTGCGTGCTGCAGGGAATGGACAACAGTTTGGAAGTCTAGGTGCGCCCAGGGGCCTGCAAAAGACGCTTTCGGTGGAAAAACTAGGGAAGCTAGGGGACCCGAGGGGAAGCCGGCTGCTCTCCAGGAAACCGGAAGGAACACGGACCGCTGATGCCTGTGGCTGTTGATGGGAGCGTAGAGTCTTTACTGTAGAGGAAACCCCGTAGCGCAGCGGTTCTCAACCTGTGGGTAGACACCCCCTTGGGGTCACATCCGATATTCACATTACAATTCACAACAGTAGCAAAATTACAGTTATGAATCAGCAACAAAATAATTTTATGGTTTTGGGGAGGGGGGTGTCACCACAGCATGAGGAACTGTATTAAAAGGTCACCTGCTGGGTGACAAGAGCTCAGGGGAAAACCAAAGACACAAGGAATGGGGGCAGAAACATGGGGGCTGGACTCCGGAGTGTAGGAGTCGAAATCCAGGCTGAGTCCGTTACACGTGTGAGCCAAGGCAAGTTAGTCCTCATTAACTGAGTTTCGTTTCCCCTGGCATAATAACGTCTTTACGTCACTCACATTTAAATGCCTGTGTTTTTGTTTGGCACTGTCTCACTCGATAGTGTTAGTACTGCACACGTTGCACGTGCAGACTGCTGACTGTGTTGTGGTGACTTTAAGAAGATCTCTGAGTAAGACTTCACTGCTGCTACCTCTATGTCTCTTGAATCAAAGCCTCAGACTACGCTCGTGTTTCTCAGCATCTTACATAAAACTTCGAGAGATAAGGACAGCAAACTTAACTCCGCCTCTCGCTGGGATACGGCGAGGTACCATGTACATCACTCGCACCATCAACTTTCAAATCATTAGTAGAGACCAGTACGTATTTGCTGAAAGTTGATGTTCATGTGAGCACAGAGGGCAGCTTGAGCGGCCCAGTGCTTCCCCGCCCAGACTTCGTCAGCATCGTATGCCGCCCTTTCATCTCTCCACAGAAGTGAGTAATACTTAGACTCACCGCGCCAGAGAGCATCGGATCTCTGTGCTACGATGTAGGCTTACGTGAACGCTGGCTTTTGAAAGTTTAAGTCCTGGGCACTAGAGACAGAGAAAGAAGACCAGGCGCTCTTACGTTCTGGGTAATATCTAAGCTAGGGAAACACCTGGAGCCATCAATAACCTCAGTGGGTGAGCTCCTCCTCCCAGGTCATTCCTCAGGAGGAGGGAGGTGGGGGGCTGCAACAGAGGGATGAAGACTATGGGATGGCCCAGAAGTTAAGCACATCTGTTGCATTCATTGAGAATTCATGTTTTGGAACTGGAGGCTACGTATTAAATAAATAGCAGGGTTTTAATTTTTATTTATTTTTTAATCCTTATTAGGGGCCTTTAAACACAAGGCTAAATTCTGTCTTTGGATTCCTAAATAAAACTGGGCCTGAAATCAACACAGGCGTTGTTAGGAAGGATTTGAGGACTGGATCAAAGAAGAGGGTTTGGCTCCCAGGATACAAGCCATGTCACTAATCCCAGAGAAAGGATTTGACTGTTAAAGGATTATACATTTTTGAAAAGCATATTCTGTTGATAATACCTTTCATTTCCTCCACATATAATTACTGGGGGTTTGGTGGGGGGTGGGGTGGGGATTTCCTTTGTGACTAGAATGGGACAAAGCCTTCATTGTTGTTTTAAGTTCCTTTGTTGCAAGGGCTACCAAATTTCAAAACAATCAGACATGAGGTTTCATGGCCCCAAGCAAATGTACAGCCGATGACTCGAGCAAATCAATGGGAAATAAAGCTGCCCACAGAGAAATGAGAACAGTTACATTTCAAAAGGAGGCCATGTCAAAGTCGGGGACTTAGGCTGAAGCGGGTGAGACCATGTGTGTTCCTTTAGGTGCACATGAGACCGGACAGAGGAGAATGAGCGAGGGGCGGACTTGCTGAGAGGCCTCATGACTGCCTCCGACTCCAGCCTGGCACTGAGTGGGTGAAACAGATTGCTGCGAACAGTGGGCAAACAAGAAACTGTGTGCTGACAAACTTCCTCAGCTCCTGAGCTTAGGTCATTGATGGATCTCAGTGATTATCAGGCTCAAAGAGAAAGAAACATTTGAGGTCAAGGCCACTGTCTCAGCGTTCTCAAGGCCCCCTTCTGGGCCCAGACTCCTTTTGAAATACACTCGCCCCACCCCCGACCCCCCAACTCCCGCCCCTGACCATGGCTTAACAAATCCACTCACCAGAGACCATGCCTAATTCTCTGTTGGAAAGGGCACCAGGATAGTTTTCTCCAGAGAGGCAGCCATCACCCACCCCACCCTGCCGTGTTATTACTGTTGAGTGTGTATTTTTCTTTTTTCTTTCTTTCTTTCTTTCTTTCTTTTTTTTTTTATCCTCTGAGTTTTCAGCTGCTCTTCACACAAAGGGACCATCGTTTCTAAGACAGGAAGAGATTCTCAGGGCACCAGCTTAATGCTATTAGTCTGAAGCCTCCCATGACAGGGCCCTCACTGGGAAAGACAATCCAGCGCACAAGGCTGATAACCTCCCAAGGCGGCAAACCCCAAAGGGATCCCCTGACACCATGTACGGGCTCTTAATTTGATTCCCCTTCTGGGAAGGAGCCAAGCTTCAGGGGCCCCCTCAGAACCGACTGGCCCTTTCAAAGCTTGCCCATTTCTAATGAGCTGGGTGTTTTCAACAATCCTCTAACCACACGATGTCCCTAATTCTTAGCGGGTTGCATAATGACAAAGACAAATGTGGCTTTCCCCAGCCGCTTCTGAATTAAATTAAAGACTGAATTAGGACGGATGTAAATAATTTTGTCCATGTAAAGGGTTGAGAGAGTACACTACATATGTAGCATTTGCCAACACCTGTTACAATGTGCACTGGGTGTCCCACACCGAGGACAAGAGTGGCCGAGGGAAATAATAAACTGGAACCCCAAACTCCTAAAATGGTGAAACTCCTGCCAGTTAAAATTGCATATCCAGTGGGAGCTAGAATATTCCAAATTTCAAAATGACTCACCTCCTTTTTGAGAGACTCTTTTCAAAGCTCTTGAGTGATCCCATATTCGGTAAAATATGTGTCCTCAGTTACGGATGCTAAAACCGTCATTTTGTGTCTTCTCGAGCTTTCCTCTGCATCTAGAACCTCGCATAAAACTCGGTTGGCAACCCCAGGAGGCCTTGGGGTTGATCCTCAGGACACATACACAGCGCAGTGACACACAGGATCAGGAGCTCAAAGTCATCCTTGGTGATATAGCAAGTTTAAGGACAGCATGGGCTGCAAGAGATACTGCCTGGAAGGAGGAGGAGGAGGAGGAGGAGGAGGAGGAGAAAGGGAAAGCATGGGGAGGAGGAGGAAGAAGGATTAGGGGCTAAGACTGTTTGGCCTGACTTAGACAACAAAGGAAAATTATCTTAATTCAAAATACATAACAAAGTAAGTAGTATTTTCATACTGAGAATCTTGACCTAATAGAAAATGAGATTTTTTAGCCTTTTCAATCAGGGTTGGATTTTTGTTGTGGTGGTTTTGTCCTGTTTGTACCATCCCTGTCTGTATCACTGATTCATATCCTGAATGCATTTGTGGTTACTATAGTCTGTCTACCAAACGCCACTCATATTGAAGAGTATTCAAAGATTTGATTGGCTCTTCTGCCAAAAAGACTTCCTCCCCAAATGAGTAAAGAACATGACACCCACAGACAAAGAACAGTCAGGGGCTCGGGTAGAACATCCAGGTGACATGCGTGGTGGAATAGCAAAATGAGGCCGGCTGGGTGGGATTTAACAAAAACGAGCAGCACTCAGCAGAGCCTTCCCATGGGGAGCCGAAAGTCTAGCAGATTCGCAAGGACACCTGGGGAAAACGCAGCTGAGTGCAGTCCCAGCAAAAATGAAGGATGCTGGGACAAGGGAAGTGGCTCCCGGGGTAAGGGTCTTGCTGTCCTAGCACAAGGACCTGAGTTCAGTTTCCCAACACCCACGTGAAAAACCAGGTGTGGCAGCAGCACACATCTGTAATCCCGGGGCTGCATAGGCAGGGACAGGCAAGTTCTGGGGCTTGTTGGCCAGCCTGCCAGAATCAGTGAGCTCCAGGTGCAGTGAGGGACCCTGCCTCAAAGACAGTAAGGTTGGGAATGGGTAGGAAAGACGCTAGACTTCTGATTTCTACTTGTACACACACACACACACACATACTCACATACACTCACTCAAGTCACACACATACACACTCACACACGCACATACACACACACTCACATACTCACACACACTTACACTTATTCATGCACACTCACACACACACACACATACTCACATACACTCACTCAAGTCACACACACACTCACACACACACATACACACACACACTCACATACACACACTTACACTTACTCATGCACACACACACACACACTCACATACACTCACTCAAGTCACACACATACACATTCACACACGCACATACACACACACTCACATACTCACACACACTTACACTTATTCATGCACACTCACACACACACATCTTCAAAACCATTATGTTCCTTGTTTCCCTTTTGACTACAACATATGCACTCACGTTGCAATTTGAACTTAAACCGTGATTCTCGTAGTCAGGTATTTAGTTCACTGTTCCTGGATCTCTGTGTTGAACGCTAAGGGGAGCTGGTGAGAACGCTGTAGTACTCACTTTCACACTGAAGGCCCTGGGCCTTTGTATTCATTTGAAAGCCATAGGGCTTCAAAATTCCCAGCAGACTCTGGTCTCTGAGACTTGGAAGTACGAAATTAGAACTCCCAAAAATGCTTATATACCCCAGAAATCATTAAGTATTTTATGTTTTAGTCATATTTACCATGGAAAATGTAATTTTAGAATGTTAGTAGTTGTTTGGGTTTTGGGAAGGTATTATATTGTGGGGGACTTGGTTTATTTTTTTTTTTTAAGTATTTAAATCGAATTTACAAAGGACTACAGTGTATACTAAATATTTAAAACCTGGAAAATGTCAGGAAAAAAGTTTTTGAGCAGTGTTAGAAAACCTAGCATTCTGACCCCTAGCAAAATAAACATCATGACACAGGGTCCCATGTCTCAGCTGCTCACATAGGAACTTAGTCTATTTCTGAAAGTGTCAGTTCTCGGAGCACTGTTCATGCCTTCGTTTAAACTGCACTGAGCACACAAATTTATCAACTTTCCTTTATTTGCAAGGATGATTCACCATTTAAGTCACGCAGAGGATCAGAAACCTGCTCTCATAACATGGTTCATTGGTTTTCTATAACTGGGTAAACGAGTCGCCATAAATTTAGCAGCTTAGAACACAGCACACATTTCTTAGGTCATCGTCTCTGTAGATCAGCCCATGGGGCTGAAATCTAAGAGTCAGTCGAGGCGCCAGCTCTCATCTGAGGCTCAGGGTCTCCTCTCGGCTCAGTGGCTGGTGGGAGAGTTTGTATCCCAGAGGAGGCTCCCCTCCAGCAGTGAGGAGCCACCCATAATTCCTTGCCGTGTCTCCACAGCCAGTCTACAACCTGGACACTTTCTCTCCTCCAGACAAGCTAGAGTATTACTCCCCACCTTTCTTGCCTATGTGAGAAGAGCTCTCTGATAGTAAGAGCCAGAGTCAGTGCCTGATTACAAGGACACTGATTTCCTGATGCATGAGGCACTCACACATATGGAAACCACTGCAGCAGTGACCCCATGCAAAGACCTACACAAGCTCAAGCCACACAAAATTCCAACGTGGAGAGCAGAGGTGGCCAGAAGCCACACCGCTAGCTAAGGAGCCACTGACAATGAGTAGCCACTGGGAAAGGCACACCCGAACAGTGTCCCTGCCTTGGGGTCATCTGACTAAAGTGATCAGTTATGTCTCTAAAAGCCCTTGAATGCAGTACTTAGGGCAGTATTTGACAGAGAAACTGGAAGGAGTGTGTCTATGCCAGAGGCTTGGAAACGCTGATCATTTTAGAATGTTGCCTATTGCAAACACCGGGCAATGGCTGCTCAGGACTTACCTTTAAAAAGGAAAAGCGGGAGCAGGGGAGGTGGCTGGGCCAATGAAGTGCTTACCACACAGCAATCAAATGAAAAGCTGTGTGTGTGTGTGTGTGTGTGTGTGTGTGTGTGTGTGTGTGTGTGTGTGTGTTCGCGCGTGCGCGCGCGCGTGCGCAAGTTCAGGACTATGGAGGCAGGAGAGGAGCCCTTGGGCTTGCTGGCTGGCCAGTCGCACTGAGTTCTAGGTTCTCGGTTCAGCCAGAGACCATGTCTCAAAACATAAGGCGAGGAAGCAATTAAGAAAGACATTGGCCTCTGGTCTACATGCACACCTGTCTCTCTCTCTCTCTCTCTCTCTCTCTCTCTCTCTCTCTCTCTCTCTCTCTCTCTCTCTCTCTCCCTCTCTCTCTCTCCCTCCTCCCTCCTCTCTCTCACATACACAATAATGATTATTATCATTAATAAAGCACATAAAAGATACTAGCATATTTCATTTAACCCCATGTTTAAAACACTGTCAACAGAAATATCTCTTCAATGGATGACTTGTTAATGAGATATTTTTCACTTTTCCTCAAACTAAAGCTTTAGAACTTACCACGTACTTTTTATCCTTAGAACACCTCCGGTCAGATACGAGCATCTCATTCAAACACACAACACCTGGGATAAGATAAGTTCAGCATAAGTTGTGGCTGCTTAAAAAAAAAAAAAAAGCCAAACATGGTCCTGTCCCAGGCCAGGTTCATTCGCTATAACTTCACCCACCATCAGCAGTTCCTGCTCTGGGTTTCTGTGCGACATCCAGGACATCTCGATGCACACAGGAATTTTACTTTGTCATGGGGGAAAGGCAAGGTGACAAGAGCAGCTCTGTTGGCTGCAATGTGAGCAGGCAGGGCCACTCGGATGGCAATTGACTCAGACATAGCTGGCTAATACAGGGGTCAGGCTATAGCCCTTAAAGGCTTGTACCTGGTGACTCGCTTCCATCAAACAAGCCCCAAAGGCTTCTCAGCCTTCACAATAGTGACACAAGCTAGGGACCAAGTGTTGACACATGAACCTGTGGGATCATGTCAGATTCAAGCCGTATTCTGTCCAACATCTTCTTAGCTACTGTGTGATTAATTCTTACGTAACAGGAAGAGCAAGCCATTGTTTTTCATTCCTTGTCTCCGATATATTGGATGTGAACTCTTGCCTATTACTTGGCTTAAACAGCATGCTTTTGGGAAGAACCACCATGCTTTGGCTAAATCCTTAGCTATCCAGGGAGGATCTACAACTAATCTTTGGGGGCTGACTGATGTAGATTGTGGAGTTAACATGGAAGAAGGAAAGCCAGACACCAGCTGGTAGGTTGATTATGAAGACGGATGTCACAACAATCCCATGAGAAAAAGAAATTACTCCAAGTGCTGCTGGGACAGCTAGGTGTCCATGCAGGGGACAGTATCCGATCCCTTTATTGTATTGTATGCAAAAATTTAAATCAAGGTGTATCAGTGATCCCAAACTGGGAGCCAAAAGCATAAATATTTTAGGAGAAAGCGCAGCGGTCATGCTACATAACAGTCTCTGAGACAACGTTCTGAAGAACAATTAAAGATTAATACATTGGGCTCCGATGGAACTTTGGGTCTTCAGCATTATCAATACAATGAATTTACATGCAGAATGGAAGAAAGACGTAAACAGTACATCTGCTGAAGATGATATCTTAGTTAGGGTTTCTTGTGTTGAGGTAAAAACAGAATGAGCAAAGCAACCTGAGGAGGAAAGGTTTTGGGACGCCAGGTCAGGAACTCCTGGCAGGAACCTGGAGCAAACGCCATGGAAGGACACTGCTTACTGACTTGCTCCTCAGTAGCGTCAGCCAAAATAAAAGGCCAAGCCAACTGATTTCTATCAAGGGGGCCATGGCTTGATGAGAGTAAAAGGTGTGACATGGAAGGCTTAAGAATGTCCCACAGAGCTATGCCTTCAAAGAAGTCCTCCGGAGAACTCTTCAGGGGGAAAAAAAGTCTCTTCCCACCCCACTCTCTGCCCTGACCCATCTGATTCTGTTTCCATTCTTTCCTCCTCAGGAACTTTAGCCAAAGTCAGGGATATTGATGGGAAATCAATGAATGAACGTCTCACGGCTTTAGTTCATACAACTGGGTGTCTGATTGTTCAGTTTCACAAATTAGCAACTGAACAAATCAGTTTAAAGAAATAAGGACGATTGTACACTAAAGCACACGGCTTCACATTTACCTTGACATGGCACGGTTCCACTTTAATGATTTATGCTAATGTTTTTATTGAATGGTGCTTTGTGCCCTGAAGTGCATTTTATAAGACTAATGAAGTCTTAGCAATCCCAGACGTCTTCCTTGCTATTCTCTCACTGTGTCTGTGCTGAGGACGCTTGTGGCGGAGGCCACCAGCTGCCACGGGAGTAAGGAAGTGTGTGAACTAGTGAAGTGGAAACCAGCCAAGCTCTCCAGTAGTGAGGGGTCCACGGCCAGTTCCACTGGGACTCTGACTTGTTGCACACAAACCGCCTATTGGTCTCCATCACAATGAAAGATGAGCAACCGCTGTGTTTAGGGTTCATCAAAGATCAAACCTTTTCTATTCCTTTTTTTTTTCTTCAATGTTTTGGGTTTGCCAAAATACAAAACACGTTTTGCCCTCAGCATTTTTCCCTTCGTTTTCAAACCCCTGTGTGTTTTAAGGGAAATGCAATCCTTATGTTTCTGACTCATTTACACTTAACACGTGAACATGTTATTTCGTAAGACTTATTTGAAGTCTGGGAAGCCTCCTAAAGACCCCTAAAGCCTCCTAAAGCCCTTTTCCATAGAGGCAGGAAGCTGCATGTTACAGAGACATGTGAACCCCAATAAGGAGAATTGATTTGAAACTCACACTTTTTAACACACAGTGTTTTATCGAGTTAAACACAGTAAAGAAGGCCCCTCCCTGAAACGGACTGTCCTATACACTGGCGCACGGCCATTCACAGTGAAACAACTGAGACTACCAATCCCCAAGTCCTGAAATTCCTTGAGACTGTCCTTCGCACTGGGTTTCCAAAGAGAAGGAAGGAGCCGTGGTCACCTGCTCTCTGTAGCCACAGAAGTTTTAGGTCGGCATTTGCTGGTTTCCAGTCACAGACCTCAATGGGATCTACGGTCTCCCCAGGTCTCAGGGTGAAGCCCCCCTGCAGAGTGTATATGACAGTTATGCAGGCACAGGTTACCTAGTCTGGATGCTTCTCTGTGATTTGTAGCAGTTACCTTTAGGAAGAAAATCCCAGAGATGAACCACAAGGTAACATCTACCAGATTTTTCTTCTCTAAATGTATTTTAGATATACTTAATTATCATTGCAAATGTGAAGTAATTGCTGAATATACCATGTGCTGTGTTTTAAGACCATGCTAGTGTCTGCTCTGCTGGTTCTTCCATTGCTTTGTTCTGGCTGGGTGTTTTGTTTTGTTTTGTTTTGTTTTTTCTTCTCCTTGGCTCACTTTTGTTTTTATAGTTTACACAAGATGAATTTGAATTTGCAAATTTTGTATTTTTATATTTTTTGGTTGGTGTTTCCCTGAAAGAAAGAAGGTTCATTTTACTCCAAGTGTTTACTCATTCACTTCAGTCACTACCTTGTTGGAGTCCACTTTATTCTAGATAGAGTGCTGGGATCCCTTCAGGGCACCTCTTTGGTTCTTTAAGGCCATCTTTTCCTGTCATTCTCAATGCACTATGTGTGTGTGTGTGTGTGTGTGTGTGTGTGTGTGTGTGTGTGTATGTATGTATCTATTTTTTGGTACACAAAATTTTCCAGAGCTATCTTGTGCCTTTTCAGCTCAATTCTAGAATCAGCCATTTCTCCAAGAAGCTCTGAGGAGTTGCTGTTGTTGGTTTGGTTGCTGTTGTTGGTTTGGTTTGGTTGTTTGGACACACACACACACACACACACACACACACACACACACACACACACACCTCTGTATGTGAATCTGTTCTGCCTCATCCCTACCCTATAAAACCCATGAGTGACAGGAGTGCTGTCATGGTTTCAGTCTAAGCTATCCCTCATAGTTAATGCATCAACACTTGTCTTCCAGATAACAGGGATATTATTTTAGGGGCCTCTATAACCTGCAGGAGGTGGGTCACAGCCAGGGGCAACAGGTCACATGAGGGAAGCCATTACAGTTATAACCATCCCCTCAGAGCTGCACTCACATGGCATGAGCAGCGTCAGGCACATACCCTGCAGTTTAAACTGCTCTGCCTCGAGGAACTGAAATTCCATGAAACAATGAGCCTAAATAACCTTTTTCTCTAATTTAAAGTCATTTCTGTCAGGTATTTTGTCACAGTCATGAGAAAAATCAAAATGTAAGTGCTTATTAGCATTCCTTATTTCAATATTAGGAGATCCTTTCTTTAACCAATTGGCTTCTGTTACCTTCAACATGTTTATTGAATGCTGAGTCCTGCTCCACGGAGCCAATATCCAATTCAGATACCTCCGAACCTCCCCACCAATGTCAGGCAGGCAGGGTAGCTCCATGACGCAGCCTTACAAACTCTAAACATATTTCTTCCTCACGGTGCTTGTCCATCTATTTGGAGATGTATCACACATTCTTTCTCAATATACTTCTAAAAAGAAAATCTTTGTATATATAATAACTATAGTATTTTATACATACAAAGACGGACACTCAGACTCAATAGCATTTGAATGCTGTAATTCAGAATCACATATTTCTTTGGCTGTTCATCTCAAGCATTAAAAAAGCTGAAATTTTGAATAAGACTCAATTTGAAAAGGAATAAATTTATAACACACCGTTACAAATTACAGTGGGTCACAGAAATCACCTTGGAGATGGGAGTGGAATATTTGACAGGACCTCAGATAACAGAAATTATTGTGTAAATGTGAGTGTGTGCACGTATGTGTGCATGTGTGTGCGCACGTGCATGTGTTGAGTATGCATGTTTGTGTGTGTTTGTGTGTGTGCGTGTGTGTCTGTGTGTGCATGTGTGTGTCTGTGTGTGAAACTTCAGGAGATAGAAGACAGCTAGGGTCTGTGTGTGTGTGTGTGTGTGTGCATGTGTGCATGAGTGTGAGTGTGTGTGTGTGCAAATGTGTGTGTGCATGTGTCTCTGTGTGTGCGTGTGTGTGAAACTTCAGGAGATGGAAGACAGCTAGGGTGTGTGTGTGTGTGTGTGTGTGTGTGTGTGTGTGTGCATGTGTGCATGAGTGTGTGCACGTGTGTGACTGTGTGTGCGTGTGTGTGCAAATGTGTGTGTGCATGTGTCTCTGTGTGTACGTGTGTGTGAAACTTCAGGAGATGGGGCACAGCTAGGGTCTCTCTCTATGTGTGTGTGTAAATATGTAGAAAAATTGAAGAGAGAGAGAGACAGGAGATGAAAGGTGGAGGAAGGAAGAGAGAGAGACACACACACAGAGAGGAGCTTATTCTTGATAGGTAGAATCTACCAATGATAAATCAAGATCAGGTAAGCAATATAGCAACATAAATAGACCTAAGCCCCAAGGAAACAGAAGCCGTTATTAAAAGTCTCCCAACCAAAAACATCTCAGGGCCAGATGGTCTTAGCACAGAATTCTACCAGACATTCAAAGAAGAGCTAATACCAATATTCTTCAAACTATTACACAAAATAGAAATAGAAGGAATATTGCCAAATTCATTCTAAGAAGCCACAGTCACTCTGATACCTAACCCACACAAAAACTCAACAAAGAAAGATAATTTTAGACCAATTTCCTTTATGAACATTGATGCAAAAATACTCAACAAAATACTTGTACGCCAAATCCAAAAAAACATCACCTCCTGTGATTAAGCAGCCTTCATCCCAGGGATGCAGGGATGGTTCAACACACAAAAATCCATCAGTGTAATCCACCATATAAACAAACTGGAAGAGAAAACGCACATGATCATCTCATTAGATGCCGAAAAAGCATTCCACAAGATCCAACACCCTTTCATGATAAAAGTATTGGAGAGATCAGGGACACCAGGCTTATACATAAACACAACAAAGGCAGTAAACAGCAAGCCTATAGCTAACATTAAATTAAATGGAGAGAAACTCAAAGTTTTCCACTTGAATTGAGGAACAAGTCAAGGCTGCCTACTCTTTCCATATCAATTCAATACAGTACTTGAAGTTTTAGCTAAAGCAGTAAGACAGCTAACGGAGTTCAGGGGAACACAAAGTGGAAAGGAAGAAGTCAAAGCACTGCTATTTGCAGATGACATCATAGTATATATAAATGGCTCCAAAAATTCTACCAAAGAACTCTTACAACCAGAAAACACCTTCAGCAAAGTGGCTGGATGCAAAATTAACTAAAAATATTAGTAGACCTCCTTCATACAAATGACAAATGGGATGAGAATAAAATTATGGAGACAGCACCCTTCACAATAGCCACAAATAATACAAAATACTTTGGTGTAACTCTAAGCAAGCAAGTGAAAGACAAATACCACAAGAACTTCAAGTCTTTAAAGAAAGAAATTGAAGAAGATATCAGAAGATTGAAAGATTGCCCATGCTCATGGGTCAGTAGAATTGACATAGTAAAAATGGCCATCTTACCAAAAGCAATCTACAGACTTAATGCAATTCCCAATCAAAATTCCAACACAATTCTTTACAGACCTCGAAAGAACAATTTTCAACTTCATATGGAAAAATAAAAAGTTCAGAGTAGCTAAAACAATCCTGTCCAAGAAAAGACCTTCTGGAGGTATCAACATCTCTGATATCAAGCTGTACTACAGAGCAACAGTCATAAAAACTGCAAGGTATTGGCATAAAAACAGACAGGTGGATCAATGGAATTGAAATGAAGATCTGGAAATAAACCCACACACCGACAGACACTTGTTTTGTTTGTTTGTTTGTTTGTTTGTTTTATAAAGAAGGCAGAACTATAAAATGGGAAAAAGAAAGCACCTTTAACAAACGGTGCTGGCCTAACGGGACATCTGCGTGGAGAAGAATGCAAATAGATGCATATTTATCACCCTACACAAAACTCAAGTGGATCAAAGATTTAAACATAAATCCTTGTACACTAAGTCAGAGAGAAGAGAAACAGGGGAAGAGCACAGGAGACAACTTGCTGAACAGAGCACCAATAGCTCAGGCTCTAAGACCAACAATTAATAAATGGGACCTCATAAACCTGAAAAGCTTCTGTAAGGCAAAGGACACTGTCAACAGAACAATATGACAGCCTACAGACTGGGAGAAGATCTTCACCAACCCTGTATTTGACAGAGGGCTAATATTAAATATATAAAGAACTCAAGAAATTAGACCAAGAAACCAAATAACCCAACTAAAAAATGAGGTACAGACACAAGCAGGGAACTCTCAACAGAGGAATCTCTAATGGCCAAGAAACGCTTAAAGAAATGTTCAAAATTTTTAGTCATCAGGGAAATTCAAATCGAAATGACTCAGAGATTTCATCTTACACCCATCAGAATGGCTAAAATAAAACACTCAAATGACAGCACGTGCTGGTGAGGATGTGGAGCAAGGGGAACACTCCTCCATTGTGGTGGGAGTGCAAACACGCACAATCACTGCGGAAATCAATCTGGCACTTTCTCAGAAAACTGGCAATAGCTCTACCTCAAGACCCAGCTATACTGCTCTGGTCATATACCTGAAAGATTCTCCACCATACCAGCACATTTGCTCAACTATGTTCACTGCAGCTTTATTCATAATAGCTAGAATCTGGAAACAACCGAGATGTCCCTCCACAGAAGAATGGATAAAGAAAATGCAGTACATTTACACAATAGAATACTACGCAGCTATTAAAAACAAGGAAATCATGAAATTTGCAAGCAAATGTATGGAACTAGAAAAGATCACCCTGAGTAAGGTAACCCAAGCCCAGAAAAACACAAATGGTAGATACTCACTTATAAGTGGATTTAGCCATAAAGTACAGGATGACCACACTACAATCCACAGACCCAAAGAAGCTAAATAAAAAGGACTTAAGGCAGGATGCTTGAATGTCACTGAGAAGGGGAAATGAAATAGATGTCAGGGGTGGATGGAAGGAGGGAACAGGTGGGAGATCGGGTGACGGGGGAAACATGAGGGATCAAGTGTGGGGGGGTAACAGAGGGAGAAAGAACTGGGAGAGAGCTGGGATTGGTGATGGGGCCATCTCCGGGATGAACTGGAAACCTAGGAGAAGGGAAACTCCCAGGAACCTATGAGGGTGACTCTACCTAAGACTCCTGGCCTGAAATGGCCACCTTCTGCAACCAGGCAATATGACCAACTCAAAGACAAAACCTTTGACCCCAGATTTTTCCTGCCTACAAGATTTGTACGGGCATAAAGATGGTGTAGAAATTAAGGAAATGGCTAATCAATGTGTGGCCCCACTTGAGACCTATGCCATGAGACGGAGTCCACCCCTGACTTGATTAATGATATTCTCCGATACTCACAGACAGGAGCCTGGCACCAACATCCTCTGGAAGGCTTCACCTGGCGGCTGATGGAAACGGATGCAGCGACCCACAGCCAAACATCAAGCAGAGCTCAGGGAACCTTGTGGAAGAGAGAAGGAAGGACTGAGGGAGCCAAAGGGGCCAAGGACACCACAAGAAGACTCACAGAGTCAGCTAACCCGGGGCCCGCGAGGTCTCACAGAGACGGAACCACTTACCAAAGAGAATGCACGGGAGGGGTCCAGACCTTCCATGGATACAGAACAGCCTCGCAGCAGCTTGGTCCTCATGCGGGACTCCTAACAGTTGGAGCAGGGCCTGTCCCTGGTCCTCTTGCCTGTCTTCGGATCCCTTTCCCCTTACTGGGCTGTCTCTTCTAACCTCAATAGGAGATGTGCCTAGCCTAACTGCAACTCGATATGCCAAGGCAGGTTGACATTCTTGGGGGACCTCCCCTTTTCTGAGGAAAAAAAGGGAAAAGGTGTGTGTCAGGAGTGAGGTGGGGTGGGGTGGGGTGGGGGGGGAGCAGAGAGGGAGGGGCTGGGAGGAGAGGAGGGAGGGAGGGAAGGAAAAAATCAATTCTAATAAATTAAAAAAATTGATTCATATAATCACAGAAGTTAAATCCTCAGACCTGCAAGTGGCCGGCCACGTGCACACAGCGTCGCCCCGGCCTCTCTAGGGATGCTGACTCTGAGCCTCTTGCTTTGCATGCGCAAGCTCACCCAGGGGCTAGCTCCTCAGGACCCATTGAGTCTGCTTGTAACACTGAGATACTGTTTTCTCTCTCTCAAAGATTAAAAGTTAGTCTTCTTTTAATCCTCTCAGCTCAGTTCACCCCCTTGCACGTCAATGACATAATCCTGTACTTCCGTCTTCATAACACTCGTCAGTTTAATGTAATTAATCTCACGCTCAACATGGCGAGCTCCTCCTAGCTGTGGTTTCACAGCCTGGGGAGCTGTTTAACAGTTGCTCCCCTAGGCCTTAGGTCTCTGCACTTGCCTGACCCAGGGCAGGCGCCCTGTGAACACTTACGAACTGAACTGGCTGTGCTCTTGTCCCTTAGCTGTGACCTTTCAACAACCATTTTCCCAGTTTGCGTCCACACTGCGTCGGAGCCCGAGTGCCACCGGCCCCTCTCCTCCCCCATCTGCTTTCACCAAGGGAAGGCACAGTGCCTAGCATTTTTTTTTTTTGCAAGCTTTGGGTTTAGCAAGAATTCATAGAGTAAAACAACCCAAATTCTGGATCCGTTGCTCATTCTTTCAACGCACAACAGTGGCTTTAGCAACAGACAACCTAGCCTGTCATCATCCGCCCACAGGATCCTGAGAGAAGCAACCCCAGCCTCCCAAGGAGCAGGACACTTAGCTGATTGTGGCTACAGTTGCCAGTTCCACGTCACATCTTCATATAAACTCCAGAGTCAAATAAAATAGGAAAAAAAGAGGGGCGGGACAGTAATTAATAGAAACGCAATAATTAGACCAAATGCAACCTGCGATAGCCCCCCCCCCCCCCGTAAACCATGGAATAGTGAGCGTGCCAAGTTTAGTTTTAACATATCTTGACGTTCCTTTCCAGACACTTGATCATCCAGATCAGCTCCCCTCCGGCTCTGCAGATGGACCACTAACAGCCCCTTCACCTACGCTTATTTTTAAAAGGAAGGCTGGGACTGCGGTTGCTCTGAAAACACTGCCCTCATCTTTAAAAATGTGCCTCTCGATGTAGCTGTTTTTCACTTCTCTTTCTCTGCATTACGATTCTCCCATATCCATGCTTTCAGTTACCCACGGTCATCTGAAAGAATTAAGTGGAAGATTCTGGACATAAGCAGTTCACAAGTCTCAAGCTGCTTGCCACCTTGAGGAGCCTGGTGCCGCTTTAGGCCGCTCTGCTCTCCCCTCCCAGGGCACGAATCATAGCGCTCGGTACATCCGCGTGGTATACAGAGCCCAGGGCACCAATCATACCGCTCGGTACATCCGCGTGGTATACAGGGCTCATTCTTGTCGTCTTCGTTTCCGGCTTTAACGGCCCTGGCGTCTCTGAGATGCTGTTCCTGTGATCTCTACACAGTGTAACTTATTATTTTAATTGCTTTAGCATGCCTACCTTACAAATTAAACTTTGTCATAGGCATGTGTGTATCAGGAAGTACTGTATGTGTATGAGCATACATTTAGGGTCCATGACGACCCAGGGTTTGGAGCATCCATTGTGGGTCTTGGGCCAAACCCTCTAAGACACTGCTGCTGTATAGCACAGAGCATGGAAGTCAGTGCACAATTCAAATACCTGCCTTTGATTTCTGCCTCTTCTGCCAACTGTAGCCCGTATGATAGCTTGTTCTGAAACTGAGGTTATCAATTCACTGGCACACAAAAGACAACTGTTTGTATCTTCCCTACCCTAAATAGTTGTATCCATCAAGTGAGATACTCCTTTTTGAGAGAGAGAGGAGAGAGGAGAGAGGAGAAAGAGAGAGAGAGAGAGAGAGAGAGAGAGAGAGAGAGAGAGAGAGAGAGAGAGAAAGAGTCTTATATGTATCCCAGGCTGTCCCCAGACTCCTTTTGCCCATGCAGAATGATTTTGAACTTCCAATCCTCCTGTCTCCATTTCCCAAATAATATTACATGTGCACACCACCATTTCCAGCATATACAGTGCTAGAGACTAAACCAGGAGCCTTGTGTACATCAGGCAAGCCTTCTACCCACTGAGCTACACCCCTCAGCTCAAGATGTCATTTTAAATCTATGAAACATTACACACATAAAGTTAATATCAATGCCAGATTATACAAGCACATAAACTTTTACTACTACTACTACTACTACTACTACTATTATTATTATTATTATTATTATTATTATTATTATTATTTTGCAAATTGTAACCAGCCACATTTTTTAAACTTTTTATTGATTCTTTGTGAATTTCACATCAGGCAACCCAATCCAAATCATGTCCCTGTCATTTCATATCCACTCTCTGCCCTTGCAAACCTCCCTGCAAAGAAAAGAAAAGATGGAACTTTAAAAAAAAATCTTGTCACAGACGCTGTAGTGTGTCGTGGCCTGTTACACACTATACCCTTTCGTCCACACATCTTTACTTGTAAGTGTTTATTGCACTGAGTCATCGGTCTCTGGTGGCAGCCCACACCATGGACGTCCACATGGCCTTTGGTGGTAACTCAGGCCGCCGACATGGACGCAGACTCCAGCTGCAGCAGGACCGAGACATGACCCTTGGCAGCGGCAGGACCTCACGGTGGCCTCAGGTGGTTGCACAGGCTCCTCCTATCTGCCTGTTCCACCATCAGGCCTCCAGTTCCACCTCTCTCCACAGTACAAGTATATAAACTTTTAATAAACAAAAGTCTTCTCAAAGCAAAGGAGCTTTACATTAAGATGTGACTTGCAAATTACACATTGAAGTTTGTTCTTCTGTTCTTGCACTCTACTTTTAAAATGAAACTTGTTTTCCTCACCTGGTTGGAACACATTTTGTTTAGTGGGTAATGAGCAAATTATTTGTTCAAAGAGCAAGCAATTCTCCATTCTAGGCGGGACTCTGAGGAAGCCACGCCTTCAGCTAATTACCTCGGCCTGTGCAATAGGGAAAGAGCTGCAAGCCTCCGGAAGTATAGACGCTCCAAGACGAAGCACTGGCCAAGGCTGAGGAGGGGAGAGTGATGCTGGAGGCCAGGCCAACTTCACACTGAGAGACCACCTAGCCAAGGACCCCTTGATGGTTGATTTCCACCGAAACACAAGGACAGCAACTTGTGTTTGACATCTGGGTATAATAAGTGAAGAATTTGAATCATAAAAATTTCTACCTAATTTAAAAGGCACGGTATTGCTTTTCTCAAACTAACTGCCCCTGGCGGGTCTGGTTAATACTTCCGTTCAGAATGAAAAAAAAAAAAACGTTAAAAGCCTTTTAGACTGACATTTAAAATAATTTGGAAACAATGCTAAGACAATCTCTTTACATCAAACTTCCGGAGAAATATGGTTGTGGAGCCCCCACCCCTCTGTTCCTGCTTATTGGAGGGCAGGCTGCTGAGGAACGAGACGTAAGGTAGAACTCGTCTTCCTGGGGAATGAGCAATGAGACGGTGAGCACATTTTAAACTCCTGAACTCAGCATGGCGAGAGAGCCTCTTCACAGCAGACAGCCGAAGGCTGGTCACAAGCAAACGGAGTCAAAACATGCTGATTTCTTTTCTTTTCTTTTTTAACCATGCCTCTTTATTTCCAGTGAGGTGGGGAAAAAATGGACACTTCTTCCATGCCCTTACCATCACCACAGCGTTGGGTACAGACTCCCAGGGCCCTGACTTGAACCAAGAGCAGAAACGTTAGCATTGAAAAAGAAGTTTCTCATGTTTGTCATGATTCCTGTTGACTCGTGTAGACTCTTCTGAAGAAAGAGAAAAAGGAGAAAAAAAACCATGATGATGAAGGAGAGCCAACGCCTCTTCTTGGTGAAGGTTGAGTCTCTTGCACAGTTTTGGAAAAAGAGAAAAAAACCTAAATTTTAGAATTTTGAAACTTGAAAGCAACGGAGAGAAATCACAAGTGGGGGGTGGGGGGTGGGGGGAAGGGGGTGGGGGGACACTTTCAAAAACTGACTACGTTAAGGATGAAAACCCTAGATGCATAAAAAATAAGTAATTTTTTTTACAGATACCATAAAGAGTTACTAGCAGGAGTTCACAGAGATGTCATGCAAGTTCAAAGGAGCAACAGCCACCCTCCCACCCCACCCCCACCAAGGCAATAAAAAAATGTTCGATGGAGTTGGTGGGTGCTAATTAGCTAATGGAGTTTTTTTTCCACACTGCATGCCTATATTAGAAAGTTCACTGTATCTCTTAAACATGTGGGATTTTAATTTGTCAGTCATACCTCAACAAAGTCCACACTATTACCAGAAAACACTTGCAAATTATAGTAGAAGTCTGTGGCTTTATTAACAAAGTAGAACAGATTTAAAAATCACGGTGCATCAGCCTCTGAATCCAGGCTTCTATGTCTATAGGTTCAGCCGACTGCAGACCAAAAACGATTGTGGGCGCAAGGGCATCACATCTGCGCTCATCTGTGCTGTTTACAGACAGGTGCCGCTTCCGTTCCCTTAGTGTTACTGCCCAGCTGATGCAGTAACTGTCCTCAGGACATAAACGTGGGTCGGGCTCTATACCTAGCCTAGGGCTGATCTTAGGCAAATAGGAGCACCTCAATATTATAAGTGTCGGCATGACACTTTCTGTAAGACTCTCGGATCAGCCAGATCTGGTTGTCTTAGCGGCAACCTCCTACAGCCCAAGGGCAACTATAATCATTTTGGTGGCTATAGAGCAAGATGAAAACGCTGAAACGTTGGTTGCTTAAAAGTATAAGTTAACTTAATCTCTCTGACATTGTTTTAAGCAGAAGTACTAAACATCTTGCAGGCGGGGCTGGAGGGAGATGGCTCAGAGGCTGAGCGCTCTGGCTGCTCCTGCAGAGGACCAGCTCCCACAATCCGCATGGCCTTTCACGATTGCCTGCAATTCCAGGCCCAGGGCATGTGACACGCTCCCTGGCCTCTGCTGACACTGGGGACATGCACACGGTGCACACACACACACATGCAGACAAACACACACATGGTGCATACACACGCATGCAGACAAACACACACAAATATTTTTTGTTTGTTTTAAGTCTTCAATCTGGCTGGAGAGACAGCTTAGCTGGCAAAGTGCTTGCTGCACAAGCATACTTACCTGAGTTTGCATCCCAGCACCCACGTGAGGAGCTGAAAGTCTATAGCTCTAGCACAGGAGCGTCCTGGGGTTTAATGGTGGCCACTCTAAGCAGAAAGCCCCAGGTTTACTGGGAGACCTTGTCTCAAATAATAGGGTGGGGAATGCTAAAGAGGAACAGCCTTCCACATAGGCACATATGAATGCGCGCGTGCACACAAATACACACATAGGCACATACATCCACACCAACACAGACAGACAGACAGATACACACAGATACAGACACACACATACACACATACACATCCATACACAGACTCACATACAGACACACACATATACACATTGACACACACAGATACAGACACACACAGATAGATACACACAGACACACAGATAAAAATACACAAACATACACACACAGAGACATATACAAACTCACACACAGACACAAATACATCATAGACATACACAGATACACGTACACACACACATAGACACACACACAAAGACATCCACACATAGAGACAGACACACAGACACAAACGCACACATACACACCAACACACAGACACACAAAGAGACACTTACAAATAGATACACACACACCATTAGACTCATACAGACACACACACACACACACACACACACACACACACACACACACACAAATAAAAAGACAGGATTGAACCTCCGCAAAATGTCAACAGATGTAGAGTAGGACGTTTTCTCCTCTGTGTCCTAGATATTTTATAATAAATCTCTTTTATAATTAAAACAAAATTCTGATTGTAAAACAGAAAACCTGTAGGTGCATCCTCATCAGATAGGTCAGTAGAATATAAAGACGAGGCTCCAGAAGGGTGTGAGTAAACACAAATTTATACAAGAACTTCTACATTTGTGATGCTCAGAATTAACAGTTCATGAAGAATCTCGCAAGTGCTCTGACTTGAAGAAACCCCTCTTTTCCACACCCCACACTTTGCTCCGTGGCACATGTGCAGGAGCTGACAAGCAATGATCCAGCTCTATGGACATCATAAAGGAAATTAACCGTTATGCTGTCCCCATTTTACAGGTGGGAAACAAGTCACAGAGCAGTGACATCACCTGCCGGGGATGACACTCTTCCGAAAAGATGCAGATCCAGTCAGTGTGACTTCTCTTCCATCTCTGCTGAGTTTCAGTATTTTTTTTCCCATCACCGCTATGTGCATTTAGCCTCCCTGATGGAATGAGGTTGTTTTAGGGACAAACACAGGACCCTCACCTTCTTAACCTGACCTCTTCAAGGCCTGAAATGGCAGTAGCCATTGAGGAAGCAGATGTGAGCCTGGGCTTCATTGAGATCCCAGCCGATATTACCAGGGCTCGGTGAGCAAACACTGGGCGGTCCAGCTCTGTGTGCTTAAACAAGGAAGTGAGCAGAGATGCGCAGTCACTGCAGAAGGAGGGATGGTGCATTGAGAGATGGTCTGGTCCACAGGGGAGGGAGGGAGCGGAGCAAGGAGGCCTGGAGCAGAGAGAGAGTTTAGCAACTCAAGAGAAAAAGCTGAGCAAAGAGTTGGGAGTTTTATGTCACAGCACCCAGGGGCTTTGGGGATAGATAGATAGATAGATAGATAGACAGACAGACAGACAGACAGACAGACAGACACAGATAGATCTGGCTTGTCCTGCATCCTATATAGCTCTGTGGTCACCTTTGGACACGCTAGTGCAAGCGTGTTGTGGTCAGTTTGTGTTTGTGTGTGTGTTTGTATGTGAGTGTGTGTGTTTGTGTGTGTGAGTGTGCGTGTGCGTGTGAGTGTGTTTATGTGTGTGTGTGTGTGTGCTCATGCTAATTTTGTTGGGCTCATGTCAGGCCTTCTGGGCTTCGATGTCCTTATTCTTCCTCCTCGGTTTTATAAAAAACAAAAGCAAAAGTTGACTGTGTTTGCACATTCATTGAAAACCCTAGGAGTTCCTTGGAGATTAATATTGATTTTCAAGATTTATTTCCTAGACAAATATCTCTAAAAAGCAAATCATAGCTGGTCTGTGAAGCCATATGCTCTGGTTTTAATTTCCCTATTCCAGCAACATGCAGACTAAAACAACACATACACACACACACACACACACACACACACACACACACAATTACTTTACTCAAATAATAAAAGATATTGCTATGAACTACCCTTCATATATAAACCAATTTATTACCTGGGGAATACTTTATGACAAGTGAGATTTAAAGATAGGAAACAAAAGAGGACGGAATTTTAAACTCTCCGTTTATACTATTCTCCAATCAGCGAAGACTTCCTAAGCTGGGCTTCAGGAGCCAGTCAGTGACAGAAAGCACACGCATTCTCCTGCTAGCTGCTGCAGCCAGCTTGCTGGGGAAACATGGTTCTTATTTAATGACATCTAAAGTGATGCACGCTCCTGGGTAAGTAGAACAAAAAACCACAATGTTTTATCCAGATGAAATTACTGAAGAATGAGACTCAGTGATTAATCAAAGCCGATGTTGGGTCAAGCAAGCAAAGGTTCTGATCTCTAAAGGGCCAGAAGGAGCTCTGGGCCCAGCAAGGCAGATGGAGACCCCGTTTGTGAGAGGCAGAAAGTCCTGCCACAGAGGCTGATGTCACCAACACTGGGAATCCGGAGCGGTGCTGGCTCCAAAGAAGGGCCCACAGGGTTGAATCACCAAACCTTCACACATCTGATTTCATTTAGGAGTTCAGTGCCTGAAGTGGTGTGTACACGGATATCCACAGATTGGTTTAAAGGAAGAATCAAGAACATTTTTTGAAAATATCAAGGTGCTAATGGTAATACTTGCTGTTATTAAGTCTAGACCTATGTAACTGAGCGCACACAGGTGTAAGCAAGCCCTGTATGTGGCTCCAGCCCCGAGTTCCTATCCCAGCAGCAGCCCCACCCACCCTGTACTTAGTTCACCTCATACAGGTTCTTAGTTTGGAAAGTTGTTTTAAGCAACTTGCAAATGTAACTCATAGCATCCCCAAGAGACCACGTTGATACAATTAAACCTACTGGGCTCCCCTCCCCCAGCCTTCAGGTTTCCAAATGTGAGGATGGCTCTTGGCTTCTGGCAGGAAGACCTTGCATGTTCAGCTCCTGGTTCCTTATAGTTTTCTTGGACTTGGCCTACTGAAAATAATCTCTAAAACACTCTCAAGCCCCTTTTCCTACTACCAACACATCTTTCTGTCCCTGCTTCTGCCTCATATTTGTCCTCTGTTGAAGAATAGGAAACTGTTGCCAAAACTGGTACCTAGGGAAATGTGCTCCGGCTCCCGTCACCCCACCCGGAGCACCAACAACAGACCAAAGAACAGTGCCGTCAAATTCCATCCAACTCCGCAGGCCAATGAGTTGACTGACCTGACTTAACAGAGTGTGGTGAGCTTATGTTATAGAGCATGGGCTCAGCTGACCCCCAAAGCAGCCATGCCACTGCAGAGTGTCACCCCAGCATGTAAAACGACTTCCTCATAGCTACACAGATAAAGTGTCTGGTCCCCCACTTCAGTTGACCATGAGACCATGAGAGCTCAGGGCCTAAGCTTTAGGGAGCATTACGTTCACACAGAGGTCAGGGTAGGAAGGAGCTCTGATGACCCTCCCCCCCACTCCCCCCCAACTCCCGCCCCTCCATGATGGAGCATCAGCAGCCCTCAGCTTGGGCTTCTCCTGTGAGCTGTCACAGATGCCCCAATGACAGTGACAATGGACGTTATGCTCAGAGGAGAGCCTTCTAGAAGGAAGCCGTCCCAGGCTGTGCTTCAGAGGTTGACAGCAGCAGTCAAAATCCAACTCCAAGCGCTCTCAGCAGGGAGATTCTTAGACTTGTGCTGTTGAACCATGTCCTTCTCTGACAGACAGACAGACAGACAGACAGACAGACAGACAGACAGACAGACAGACAATGCTCTGTGTGGCTTTCCCCCTCCCAGGCAGCAGTGCTTCTCCTAATGCTGTATCTGCAGGGCGCACACAATCATGGCTCTAATCTAAGTGCATATCTGCCGTATTTTAATTTTCTCCAAGGAGTTTCAAGGACGGATCCTGGCGCAGGGCTTGGAAAATCTGCTTTCTAGTATTGCTAAGGGAAGCCACTCGGCCTTGTCTCATTTCCAGACAGGGGACAAAGGGCTCGTGTCACCGCTACCCCCTGACAGTGAACATCAGCACTGGTGTCTCCAGCAAATTTAAAGCTGTATACAAGTATGTGGGGTTGTGTGAATAAAAATATAAACACAGGCCAATCCAAAGAACTTCAAAAACATTCATTGACTCATAGTATGGGAGTGAATCTTATGCCCAAACTTACCTGCAAATGGCCCAATCAGTCGTGTTCAAGCTGAAGGTCCCTTTTTGGTGGTACTCAAAACATTAAATGTGTTGCCCTAAAAAGATAAACACTGCAACAGGCCTTTGAAGTAGGAACTGGTTTTGCTGGCTTTCCCCTCCCCATCCAGTCCCCTTCAAAGCCATCAAAGCAACTTTCTAAAAGTGTGAATGCCTTACGAGCAGCTTCTAATGGACTCGCCCTCCACTGGGCCCTCACTAATCAGAGGTAACATCCCTAATTATGCCCCTTTCAAAGAGCAGTGAGGCTAACGCTGGTCTTAAATGGTCCTGATGCTTCCCTGCTCAGACCAGGCTGCTCAGACCAGCTCACACACTGGTGGCAGAGCAGTGGCCAGGATGCTATGTCCCGAGGGTATCTAGCCGGCAGAACCTTTCTCTGGGCCATTTCCTTTTCTTTTCTCCAACCACCGGCACACTGTTCCCTAAATAGTTGATTCTGATTCACAGAGTCTCTGCCAAGAAGAATCCAAGGATTTAAAAAGGGCTTACCGTTGCCTAAAAGAGCAATTCTTTTGTATTTAGTAAATTTTAAAAACAATTAAATCTTGAGGACAGTTGTTTAAAATGGAGCCTTCCAGGCCACACACTCCAGATATTTTAGTTCCAACCGATTGGGTGATGGAGAGAACTGTTCATTTTTTAAAAAATATTTTATATTTTATTAATTTATTCATATTACATCTCAATTGTTATCCCATTCCTTGTATCCTCCCATTCCTCCCTCTCTCCCATTTCCCCCTTACTCCCCTCCCCTATGACTGTTCCTGAGGGGGACTACCTCCCCCTGAATATGCTCATAGGGTATCAAGTCTCTTCTTGGTAACCTGCTATCCTTCCTCTGAGTGCCACCAGGCCTCTCTATCCAGGGGACATGGTCAAAGGTGAGGCACCAGAGTTTGTGTGAAAGTCAGTCCCCACTCTCCACTCTACTGTGGAGAATGTCCTGTCCGTTGGCTAGATCCGGGTAGGGGTTTGAAGTTTACAGCCTGTATTGTCCTTGGCTGGTGCCATAGTTTGAGCAGGACCCCTGGGCCCAAATCTGCCTATCATCGTGTTCTTCTTGTACGGAACCGTTCATTTTAAACCAGCACGCTAAGAGGTTTTGCAGTCAGTGCTCTGCATTTTAGCAGGCTTGGTCAGCACGGTGTCCATCTTCGACTCTGTCACCTCGCCAGGCTCATCTCCCAGGTTTGAAGGTCCAGCTTCCGTCTTCACACTGCTTCTACCTCCCTGGTCACTTGTCAACTGTAGACTTTTAAGCCTACGGATACCTACTCTCAAGTGTGCTGGGGGTTCCCATTTGGAATTCCCGCCCTGAAGTTTCGGGGGCCATCCTAGTTTGTATGCCATTTGCCTTTTGTAAAACAACTCTACGATGACCCTTTGGTGTTTAGCTTATCAATGAGCATTAACTGTTAAAATATCCAAAGCTCACAGTCACGTCTGATTTACCATTTAACCCGCAAAGCTCTGAGACTGCAGTAGGTGCTAAAAGGATATGCATAAGGTAGAGGCATCTAACTTAGGTCTGGCGGATATATTTAGGTGAGTTGGACGTCACTCCACTCCTCCTGCAGGGCATGGACGGAGAGCCCATCTCTGATGCGACTGTCACGTAAGGTTCATTCAAACAGAAATGCACATGATCATGCTATGATCCAAACGGGATGTTTACCTCATTCAGTCAATTTTGGGCTCCAAAATCTTGACATACTAGATAAGGCATAAATATTTAAATACGAAGAATTTACAGTTATTTTTATTGAGGACCCTTATAAAGATACCAAAACATTTACTTAAAAGAATCGGTAACAGAACATATTAACAGCCTGGTGGGGCGCTGGGTGCCATCACGTGTGATAAACTGTAAGCCAGGGCAGATGCTTTGGAGTGCAGTCTCATAGTTTCCATTACAAGCTTATAGATTCAATTTCACCATTCTGTAATCTCTCCCAAGGAAATCCAGACACAAGTAAACAGTGATCACATAAAATGTTCATAGCAGCACTGGATGCAACAGTGAGAGCTGCACCCACAAAGAGATGGGCAAGTAAATATTTATATATTTAAGCCATAGGATAATATGCAGTCTAGTATAAGATACATTACAGGTACTGATATGAAGCGAGTTCTAATACACATGAGCTTAGGCACTGTAGGACTCACATTACAATGGCTTCTCCAAAGTTGAGAGTCAAAAATGCCTTTATTTATGTATTTCCTGTCTCCACCAACAACTAAGGGTCTCAGGACAGATGGGTGGCACGGTTAGCTTGAAGCTGCCTCTGCAGAGCACACGCAGAGTCACTGGTGCCAACTGCAAATCTTTCCATCAAAGCCTGACATGGGCCTCATAGGGAAAGTCTCTGCCCGGCCTGCTTAGATTCATTTTCTTCCCGTCAGCACAGGTCCTTTGCCTGACCTTATCATGGTCACGTGCCCCGTTTATTCTCTGTGGTCACTCCCCATTTCTTGGGACTGAAGATGTACTTCAGGAGTCCTGACTGCTTGCCTGGGCGGCCCCGTGGGCCTGTGTATTAACCGGGAGTGTTTGCCTTCCCGGCACCTCACTCCTCTGTCTCTCAGGGGGGAGAGGTGCTGTTCTGAGTGCCATGTTCTCTGCCCATGGGAAGCATGCGCTGCTGTTTGAACTCTCACCCTGGAAAGGTCTCCAAGATTAGAGGGGCAAGTTCAAGTGGATCTTGTTTTTCCCTTGCCTTCACGTTCAGAAAAGAGCAGAAACCGAGCTGTTAGTGAGGCCTGAGACTCGTGCGCTCTGGGAAGCCCCTGGGAAGACAGGTGGAAAGCTGTAAGTCAAATGTCCTAGAATCCCCTCTACATCCTTGGAAGCAACACGCTAACATAAGGACCTGGGACACACGTGTCCTCGGCTCCTTGAGGGCTTCTCTGATAAGGGTACAACATCAGTGAGGGTACAGGATGGCCCTGTCCTCTCACACCTGCTGTCGCTTGCATGGTGGAAAGAGAAAACAGACTCCTTCAGTTGTGCTCATCCGCACATATGTGTGGTGGCACACGCACGCACCCACACAGTAAAGAAAAAACCATCAACAGCAGGGTTCTTTTTAAACATTAAATAAAAAGAACTAGACAAGTTCTAAAGTTCTATATTCTGGCAAAATATATCAGAGTGACAATTTTAAGTTACAAATCAACATTGTCTTATCCTACTTTACCTTGTCAGCCAAAGGCACATTTCACAGCGCCTTCTAACCGTATTTGCCAACGCATCTTTTTATCCCAAACTCCTAGCCATCAGTCAATGGTTCCACTGCCATCTTTATCACCGTATTATGTATGAGCTCCAACATGGCTGTCACTCTGCCAGACACTACACAAACCCTCATCAGGCGACAGAGGAGATCCTACAGAGGTTCAGGTCCCTAAGGGATTGTCTGAAGAAGCACTGCCACACTGAGCAGCGTCTGCCCTTCTCTTTCCCTACACTGTCTGCCACTTACTGAGCAACCACAGAAAGAGATTTTAAAAAAAAAAAACACTTAAAAAAATGTTTACCTGACTAAAGTGAGACTGTCATCAACAGAAGCCAAATGAATTTCTCTCCATCCTCCACCCTGTGCTGCAACATCAACATCCTTAGAAGGTCCAGGTTTTCACCTTGAAATAAAGAAGAAAGGGGGAAGAATATGAGGAGGGTGGGAGAGGAAGGAAGAAATATGGGAGAAAAAAAAAAGGAAAGAAAAAGTAGTTACTAATTCTTTCACAATAACATGTTCAATGGCAACGCTCATTGGCCAGCCGGCCTAGTCAATCAGAGTGCCAGGTTCAGCCAGAGGCCTTGTCTCAAAAAAATAAAAACAAAAACAAAAAATAAAAAACAGAAAAAAGACAAAAGCAATGGAGGAAGACACCTAAGGTCAACCTCTGGACTCCACATGTGCACACACATGTTCTCATAAGCTTATGTGCACATGTGGACACACCCATATAAATATAGACCACACACACACTCACACACACAATTTAAAAAACTAAACATTTTTTTATAAGACTGAATCTATAGGACCGAAAAACAGGCACCAGAATACTAATGATTCAAGCAAAAAAAAATTATAATATTCTTCCTGTTCCCATGGATACGCTCAGGTCAGTCACGTGACTTGTATGTCTTCAAGCTATATACTCATATGTTTTCCTATGCAAGCAATGCTTATTTCTTCATCAAGAATGCATTGAATTGAAAATTTAAAGCAGTATTTGTAATCATTCAAATGTAAAAATAGAATCTACAAATCTTGATACATACGTGTTTAAGATTGCTATAATTTCTTGCTAGCCAGATCCCTCAAGAATGAAACCAGAGTAGATTATCATGTGATGCACACTGGTGAGCCAGGAGTAGGGCTTAGCCTTCACCACATACAAGAACAAATGGTTAGAAATGAGGGTGCGCCAAACAATGGGATGGATTTTCTTCCTTTCTGCTGATAGAAATCTCATTTAGACAGACTGCTCTTTTGTGAAAGTAGCCATTTGATCATGGAGAAGCGCCTTTCAGCTTGCGTGTAGAAGACAGGAACACACTGGATGGAAAGAAAAGGGATTGGCAGCACTGTCGGAGGTCCGCCCCTAACCATCGCGCTACCTTATGCCTTTGGTTCACCGTTTTCATCTCCACAAAGAACAGGTTGGCAAAGGCTGCCTCTACAAGGTCCCAGGACTGGACCTCTTGGGCTTAGCGAAACAAGCATTCAAAAGAGGAAGCTGGGTTCACTTACGTGTATCTAAAATGGAGTATTACCATTCATTTTCTCCCTGGGAAATTGGTATCAGGTGATGGGCACAGAAAGTTTGCAGGATGATTCTGGGTTGGACAAACAAATTCCCATGGACCTCTTTAACTTGTGATTACATTAACTAAGCAACTCCCTTTATACTTTTATTCAAAAACAACAAGCTGTGTTTGGAATGCTGGTATCCACTATTTATTACGCTTTCCAACCCAAACACGAAAACATTTGTACTTCTGTTATGACTTCACCTGGTGGCTTTCATTTTCCCCAACATAAAGACGGGGTGAAGCAGAGTAATAGAAAAATAGAAAACATCTTTGTCGGAAAATGAGCTCGCAGCTGTGTAACTGGAGCACACAACCATAAATCAGAATGTCAAATCCAAAACACATGACTTCGTGCGAGTTCTCCATGTGTGCTCTAATGTGACTACAGCCTGGTTGCTATTATGATTTAAAACAAAGTCTTTCATGCTAGAAACAAAATGCGGAATGTGAGCTGCCTGGGGGGAGAGAGCTGCGAGCTCGCTGGCGACGGGGCCTTGCCGTCACTGAGGTGGGCTACGGTATTTCAAGCATGGCTTTGTCAGGTGTGAGGGAACAGGAGGATACAAGAGGACGCTTGGCAGAGGTCTTCGCATGAGGGACGAATTAGCTGGCGGTGTTCGGCGGGCGGCGCGGCTTGACAATCCGAAATGAGCTGCGTTCTCCTGCCCCCACCCAAGCAGGACCCTGAAGCCAAACACAAAGATTACCGAAGGTCTCCCCTCCCTGCCCATCACGTAAACAAACGGCCCAGCTGTGACTGCTAGGAGCCCAGTTTTAAACTTGGACTTTCTTGTATAAACTTCAATGTAATGGTATTTAAAGTGTCATAGGCAATAAGCATCTAATCCTACTCAATAAATTGTAGGCTCGTTGCATGAACTCTTAGAGCTGTTAGAGACAGCTGTGCTTTTTTTGTAATTCAAGTCATTTCCAAACTGGGCAGCCCTCCAGGTGTGTTTTCAGACAAACAATGTACACTAGAAAAAGTGATGTTCTGAGGTTTTGGCCAATGGGATAGACACAAACTGAGGTTCAATGTGGGAAAACTCAAGGGTCCTGACCTCCCTGAGAGGACAGCAATCAAGGGAAGGGAGCCCACAGGCCGCTCTCCTTCCCTTTGCTAGGGCCAAATAACTTTCCCGGCATCATCATATTAGTAACAGTTGGGCCAACGCCATTTCCAAGGGCCAGAATGGAAGATGACAACTTGGGGGGAGAGGCAGTTCTCAAAAATGAGTTACCACTTTTAAGGGCAAGGATAAGATACAGGTTGCCCTCTCATCTACGGTGACGTCTGAAAGGATGGGCCACACAGAAGCCCTCCCAGGACCAGAAGAAATTTCAAGCAGGCTTATTCCCATTCACTATTTCCACATAGACCTGCAGTTAGTAATTACTAACAGCCAACGGGCAATTACTTGACTTCCCAGCATTGGGTGAGTCCTTCTCAGGTGTCTACAAGCTTCGAGGAGGCAGGGTGGGCAGGGACCTTTTCTATGGTCACCTCAAGTTGGTTATTCTGTGACTAGCTGGTACACACCAGTACAAGCACAAGCCAAGAAGCTGCAGCCCAGGTTCTCCCAGAACATTCCTTGCTGATGTTGGCTGACTCAGTGAGGCCAAAGAAAGGTCTGCCTCTTGGAGCTCTTTCCAGAACAAAGAGCTTCTTACTGCTTTGGTTTCCCTTGAGTTGCCTTGCACCTGCCAGGTCTTACCCACTCTCGCTCCGTCTTGTTATGACATTACTGTGTGCTCTCTTTCAGGCTAAATATATTTTGTGTCTGCCTCACTGTCAACAATGCAGAGAAAACAGAAAAGCAGGGGAGTGGGGAGGGAGGGCTCCCTGGAGTTCTGGGGTGGGTAGAATTGCATCCTAGACAAGCCAGGCTAAAATGAACCAACAGGCCTTGAGGTTCTGGAACCCACTCCAGCCCGCAGGTGGGAGGGGTCTCATTCTCTCTTCAGGCCCAGGTGGACAGCTTGGCAGCTACATCTATTCCCCAAACACTTAGGAAACTCTGGGTCTCCGCATGAACCCCCCGCCTGCCACACAGCTCCCAAGTCTACCTCTTCATAGCCCCGTCACTTGTAGGTTAAAGACTGGGCTCTGAGGACTTGCCTTCTCCAGGGGGTTGGGGTGATATCCCTGCTGCTCCTCTCTGAGGGACAAAACCTCAGACTTGTCACCTAAGCAGAATACTTTCCCTGGGGGTGGGCGGGAGGGAAATGGCCCACTTACTTTTCAGTCCATAGAGCAAAACCTCTCAGGCATTATTCAGTTTGAAGGGGAAGGCTTGGTGGCTCTGAGTAGATTAAAGACCAAAGCGAATCCCCCCCCCCCGCCCCCCGGGGGGTCACTTCAAACAAGCACAGCACCCCAGATGTGTGCTATTTATCAGTGAATTAGACCTTCTGGGGGCCAATCTATCAGTCCCATTTCTTTCCTTGAAGCAGCCTCTAAAAGCCTACCAAAAATATCACCAAAGCCACAAATGTAGTATTCGGAAGTTGCTGTTTACCCAGCGCCACAGGTAGCATTTTTAAATACACGAATAACCCACTGAGATGCTGTTTCATGTTCATGAAAATGTTTTGAGAGGAAGAACATGGCCCACAGATTAGGGTGGTGGGTAGTAGCATTTTTTTTTTCCAGCTAAAAGCTGGAGAATGAAATTATTGAAACCATCTTCTGTTCTACTTTAATTTTCACCAGCTTTTTGCTAGTTTACTTTAACAAGTAATGTTTGATTGAATTCAGGCCTGCTTTTGTTTACAAAGTGAACGAGAGCCAGCAAGTCGTGGCCTGGCTAATTTGCACATCCACTGGCTCGGTCTCCACCCCTTTAAACAAAAATCTGGAGTTTGTGATTTATTGTTGATTTGGCTAGCTCAAATGATTTTAATGGTTAAAATTTACCTTCTATCCTATCCTTGAGATTTCACCAACAGCACCCAACTGATTTTACTGTATGAGGCAGACCTGGCCACCACTCCAAAAAGAAAAGAAAACAAAAGAAAGAAAAAGTACAAGAAAAGCACAAATTACTTCCCAACTAACCAAGATTTCAGATGCCAACAACGGAGCTGGAGATAAAAATTCACAGATGGGAAAAGACAAACACAAGACTCCGTAAATCCGCCATTATAGAAACTAAACTGATTTATCTGGAAGGAACACTAGCAGCATATTGGTACGACACAAGAGTAATTGTTGATACCAGCTGGGTCCCTCTGTGTTTTTAGCAGCCTTTGCCCTTTGACAATTGGACAAGCTAGAAGCTCTCAAACCCACTAGAGTACCAGAGTCTTCCTGGAGGCCTATCCTCAAAGTGCTCTTTCTCAAGAGTCTGCCTGAGCAGTGCAGGGTAAATTTTATAGGAACACCAAGTCCCGCCTAGTGGCTCTGGAGACCCACATGCCAACCTTAGCCTAGCTTTATTCGTGTTTAATGCTGTCTTAGCTAGACCCTCTCGTCTCCTTTCTCGCTTAAACTCTGCCGCACAACTCTATTGGCCTGTCGTCCGAGGCTGCGAAGTGTGTGTGTGTGTGTGTGTGTGTGTGTGTGTGTGTGTGTGATGGTTTTGTCATCCAAGGCTGTGAAGCCTGGGGGGGGGGGGTTGATGGTTTTGCCCCCTTATTATTTGTGTGCAGTATTCTCACACAGCTCTGCGGCTGGAACTCGTTCCATGTGATGGACAAGCCTGCCGGAGCCACTGGACTCCCAGAGGCCGTCCCATTGCCTCCCCACTCACTTCCCATCCTCCTAGCAGCAAGACAAGACAGGCGCCCAGGCGAGGCTCTTCCGCGCCCCACCGATAACCTGCTGTCTCTCTGAGCCAGCCCCTTCCCAGCAGCTTGCCTACTTCATTGCAATCTCTTCTGAAAGAATCAGAGAGTGAATGACTCCGATGCCTCATGATTTAGGGAGTGGCTATGAGCTTCAGGAGGAAACTGTGTACATCTTATTAAGCCTGCTTCTTCAGAGTCCAGCCCAGCAGGTGGTATGTGGCTGATACTTGAACATCTGTTCATCTATGTGTGAGCATCCAAGTAAAATATGCTCTTAGAGACTACTTTAATGACCTATCACTTTTCAGAACACGTGTTGGCCATATAGAACCACAAAGCCTTAGGAACGGCGGGGAGGGGGAGGGGGAGCGGAGGGGGAGGGGGAGGGGGAGCAGAGGGGGAGGGGGAGGGGAAGGGGAGGGGGAGGGGGAGCAGAGGGGGAGGGGGCTCACCCCGCTCATACTGAAACCAGGGAAACTGAGGTCACAAAGATGGCAATTTTTTCCAAGGTCAGTTCAGTGGAGCTGGCAAATTTCAGGTGAGCCAAGAGTCAAGGTTGGTTGGTTTGTTGTGGTTTGTGTTTAGAAGAAAATAATGCGGCCCACACTATCGGGCCGAATATCTACAGCAGGGTTGCCTGCAACCCGCTTTCTAAGAGAGCCCGGGCATTTGTTCAGTGCTCACAGCCGTTGTTGACCTCTCTCTCTCTGCGTCTTATGCTTGGTTTCCAAGTGCACGGAGAGTCGGACTTGATTTTATCAGTACTATGGGATTTCTTACTTTGAGCTTTGCAATGTAATCCTGGCACTGACTACTCAGCCAGGTCAAAGTCCACAGGTCCACAGTACAATCCTCCACAAGACTGCCCTCCCTTTGGACACCAGCCACACGCTCTGAGATTGTCAGGCCACCTGCGTTTCTGACTAGCCAGCTACAATCCTGGCCTTCCCATGTCTCCTCCAGGACACACAATCCAACTGAACCATGAGTTGAGCTCAGAAAACGCCACACTCACAATGTTGGCTCTGTAGAAAGACTACCAATCAGGAACCACAACAGAAGGGTATGTAGCTCTAGAAGGTTCCCAAATACAGGGCATCTACGTCCTCAGGACCCTAATCTGGCACATTCTTTAGTGTGTATCACCATCTGGGAAACTCACCCGAGGCACCGCAGTCTGGCACTTTGCTGGGGTTTTATCGTAGAGGGGCAGTTGACTGGGTTATTGACCATGTGAACAGCTGAGTCTCTAGGACCCAAGCAGTCTCCACAGGGCAGACTAGCAGCACACGGACAAAGCCTCAGTGATTGAACTGTGTGATCCCAATGTGATCGATCGATCGGCCCTCATTCTGAGTCATCTGCTGGCTTAGGCTCAGCATGCAGTGGAAGGAACAGCACACCCACCACACACAAGCTCCAAGGATCTCAAGCTTACCTCTTAGGAACAAAGTCCGGCCGTTACTGAATGGGTCTGTATCCTGCTTGGTCTCCCCTGTGTCCTCAAGAACTGATCCGTTCCAGGTCAGTGCCGGTCGGCCTTGCCCTAGCTCTCTGGTTTGTTTTGTTTGTTTGCCTTTTGTTGCACTTGGGCTTTAAGCAACTGTTCTTTGTCTCCCTCATTAGCTTGAAGAACCATAGAAAGAGGAATCAGGTCCATCATGGCCTCATTTGGTCCAAGATCACAATTAATGTAATTAACTGTTTTTTTTTTCCTGTGGCTTCCATCTCATGAGTTGATTCACGGTATGTAAGAGATAACTCTAAACCTAAACCCAGCCTCAGGATGAGAGCAGTTGCAGCGTCTTCAGGCATGAAAGCAACAGGTTGACCAGAGAAATCTCCCGGGAACTGAAAAAGATCTCAGCACATAATGTGAAACATATTTTATTTCATAACTTATTGTTTCCGAGTCCATTAAAAGGTGGACTTGGGAACTTGAGGCAAAAGATATACAAGTAAAGTCCGCGTTTCATGCCGAAGGTACTGGTAACAGTGGGGCATTAAGGGAGCTCCTAATGGAGTTCCCTCTGCTCGGCTTTTAGATGCTCTCCGTTAATCTGTATCAAACAGCTGTGTTCTCGGTAGCAGAGCGTTTCCTTCGAGTTCCTTCTCCCTTAACACGTGTGCTCACCATTGTTACAGGTGGAATTCTCTTCCAACAGCCCCAGAAATATCCATCAGCACAGAGAGGGAACAGCATCGCTGGAGACATGGAACTCACAGTTTTGATGTGTAGTGATGAGCACTGCCGTCCTATCTAATCCAGGAAAACAAAGTTGAGAGCTAAGCCTTCCTCCTCCTCCCCACACAGCCAGGCTCACTCCAACCTTCACTTTCTGAGAGCTGAACTGTTTACCTTCCACAACCGCTGATAGAATTGAATTGGCGGGAAATCCATTTCCTCGTTTTCCTTGCTGCAAGTTTTGTTCACAGCAGTTGAAGATTATAAATTCCACAGGCTGATGTCCTAGCCGGAAGTGGTATGTGTGATCAGAAAGCACGTGGCCTTAAAGGGCAAACAACTTGACTTTCTATATGCTATGGCAATCTTGTCTTCTGCTGTCCGTTCCTCAATGTTTTTCTCTGTATCACATTATGCTAATATCTCAGCCAAGTGCCATAGATGCTGATAATGTTCATCAAATAAGAAATGATTATTGAACTATAGTGATTTTTATTTCTGAGAAGTGACATCTGTACAGGCATGCTTCTGTCCAAATCTCAACTTCCATGTCTTTAGGGCTACCTTTGCACCCACACATATGATCAGTCATCACTTGCCTAGTGCCACCTTACTGAGAACTCGATGTGTCCGTGGCTGCTCTGTCCTTCTGCAGTCTCTCCCAGTCCATGCAGTTGAAGGCACAGTCTTCCACAGTGTACCCCTCACAACCTGCCGCTTTTTTTTTTTCATGAAGAACACTTACTGTCTTAGTCCTAGCTTAAAAGACAATCAAATGTGTTATCGTTTCAGAAACTGATTTGGGGAAGAGGGAAAAAATGACTGTCTCTCCTAAGGATAGTCAAACTTTGTTCTTAGTTTCACTGGACTGAAAAAAGAACTTATTTAACGATTACTATGTTTATGTGCCTCTTAAGCCAAAGTACCCAACACACACTAACATGGTAGTGCCTCAAATGTGGAGTGAATGAGATATGTGTGTGTATGAAAATCTGTGACTTGAATGTCTTCACCATTAACTGCAATGGGATATATCCTTGCCACTTTTGGGTTTCAGGTACCATAGTGGTCATGTTCCAGTTGCTAATTCATAAATACTGTAACGCAGCAATAGTCAACATCACCATTTGAAAGGACATCTTCTCTGTTTGAAATCATTAGTGGCTGGCTGGAGAGATGGCTTAGCAGTTAAGAGCACTGTCTGCTCTTTCCAGAGGTCCTGAGTTCAATTCCCAGCAACCACATGGTGAGTGGCTCACAGCCATCTCTACTGGGATCAGATGCTGTCTTCTGGTATGTAGGCATATGTGCAGATAGGGCAATGTATACATAAAATGAACAAATCTTAAGAAAGAAAAAAAAGACAGACAGACACACATAGAGAAAAGAAAGAAATAAAGAGAGAGAGAAAGAAAGAAAGGAAGGAAGGAAGGAAGAAGGAAGGAAGGAAGGAAGAAGGAAGGAGGAAGGAAGGAAGAAGGAAGGAAGGAAGAAGGAAGGAAGAAGGAAGGAAGGAAGGAAGAAGGAAGGAGGAAGGAAGGAAGAAGGAAGGAAGGAAGAAGGAAGGAAGGAAGGAAGAAGGAAAGAAGGAAGAAGGAAGGAGGAAGGAAGAAGGAAGGAAGAAGGAAGGAAGAAGGAGGAAGGAGGAAGGAAGTCCTTGGGTTGAAAGCACACTTGCCACAGTTGCCTACATGATGCTCATAATCCTCCTACTCTACCAACTTCATCCATTCCAGATTTTTCTTATTTATTATCAGGCTCCATGATTGGCTGTCTGTCCTTTTGGTTTCATTCCAATTCATCTAGTGCAGGGCCTTTACATATGCTGTTCCATCTTCTAGAAATATCTAGCTTGCTCCCAATGCTCATCCCTTCACCCTTTCCCAGGAACCCCAGTGTGTTTATGTCAATATCCCTTGTAAAGAGAGTTTGGTCCCATCCAATATTGGGGGCCATTTAAATCTACTTTTTCTGGATAAGACTGTTGCTGAGCATCATCGTGGCTTTTTTTGTTGCTGTTGGCTTACCTGTTGGTTCTTGGCCATGTTAAGTAGATCCCTTGAGGTTTGACATTGTCCATGAGGTGTCATCTTATTCCCTTCTTGCCTTTTGTATCTCCCTCTTGTCCTACCAGGCTATCTAAGGTTTACAATACAACATAAGTACCCGTGGTGGCAATGGGCATCTGTAGAGTTCATAATCTGAGGAGAAGAAGAATCATTTGCCATCAAGTATATCAAATTATATACAATAAGTATGTGTTTTCTATACATCAAGTGTACTTCAGTAATGTTGCTTCCTTTGTGATTGTGTTTGCAGCACTGGGATGGAACTCAGGACTTTGAGCATGCTAGGCAACTGACTGACTCCCCAACTCCCCAAGCTGTATCTCCATCTCCAACAAGACTGTAAGCAAAGAACTCCTTTCTCCTTTCTTTGATCATTAATGATCAAACATTGAAAAGTAGCTAATCTTATTCTATTTCATAATATTTGTATGTATATACACCTAACTACATGTATAATACATACATACGTGTGTATATCCATACACACACACATACTCCCCTCCTTTAGTTTTCCTCACATTCTATGTACACTCTTGGGATTTGTTCTGTTTGCATTAATGAAACTAACTTTCATTTGTTCATCCAGATAAGTGAGCATCATATTTCCTTCTCCCATTTATGTTTGAATCCAGTCACCTTGCAAATGTTGTATGCCCCGCATTTCCCATTACCTCTGGAATCTCCCTAGTCACTAATCTCAAAGCCCATCTTGCCAGCAGCTGCCTAATGTGACCTATTCCTTTAAATCTGCCTGTGGATTTTTGAGGGTTGTTGTTGTTATAGTTGTTGTTTTAAACTTATGTGTTCTTTACTTCCTGAATCCACCCCTAATTTCGTCTCAGAATTTGATTCTAATTTCCTTTTAATTAGAGCCTTTAAGGTGCAGAAAGACCACACCCACCCCACGGTCAGTTCCTCCTGGTAGAATTTTCCACCTGCACACAGGCCCCGCCTGCAGGGAAGGAAGCTCTGCCACCCAGCTTGGTACAGACATAACCTGAAACCTGACACTGTGGGACTATTACGGAATGGATGGTTTGTGCGGTCCTGCTGACTACTGGTTGCATTACAGTTTAACCCAGCGTGCTCAACGTTTGGTTCCAAGTGCTGTAGGACTTAGATCCTCTCCCTTCCTAAGGGAGTACTCGAACCAGCACTTGGTACTGCGTTAGCATCAGCTATCTACTGGGCTGCTTTAGAGGGAGAACACAAACTCTTAGCTGACTGAGAAAGGCTGTTCTCATAAAGAGGACAAAATGGCTGTAAGGTTAAATGCGTTTTCTCCCTGTTAATATCATGTTTTGTGGATTCTTGTTTCTACCTCGTGTAGGTTTTTTGGTGCCGTCCCCCTTTTCTATGAAGCTACTTATTTCCTCTTGCTACATATTTAAATTGCTTTTAATTTGCATAAACATTAATTGTAAAACAAAAAAGGGTTATTTATTTAACAGCTCTATTTTTCCTCTTGACTTTCTATGTTTTGTTTTGGGTTTTTTTTTTTATTACCTTATTCAGATTACATCTCAATTGTCCCCTTGCTTGTCTCTTCCTGTTCCTCCCTGCCTCCATCTTTCACTTTTTTCCCCTCTCATAGGCCTATGACAGAAGGGGACCTCCTCTCCCACCATATGGTCACAGCCTATCAAGTCTCATCTTGGTCGCCTGCCTATTCTTTCCCTGAGTGCCACCAGGCTTCCCCACCATGGGGAGGTGGTCAAATAGGGGGCACCAGAGTTCATGTCAGAGTCGGTCCCCGCTCTCCACACAACTGTGGAGAATGTGCTGTCCATTGGCTAGATCAGAGGACTTTCTATGTTTATGTTCTGAATTTTTATAGTGATTAAATATGATATAAACTTTTTAGCAAGACATGAATTAAGACAGGGCTCAGCTCATGGAAGGGCAGTGAAGAGCATATATGCACGTAGTGTGCAGGAGAAGGCCCCGGGCCCCGCTGGCCCTCAGGAGCTGCCACCCACTGTGGGTTCTGTTTGTGCTGCCTGGCTCTGGGTCCGTGCCACCCCCACTTCTTTCCAACATCTCTTTCCTACATGCACCTCACACTCAAGACTCAACTTCACGCCTTCCTCCATCTCCATCTTCCCTCCTTTTGAGTTTCTGAATTCCATCTATAGCTCTACGAATTTGCTACAGGGAACTTAAACTTTAAAAACACCATTGCTGTTGCTGTTTTTGTTGTTGTTGCTGTTGTTGCTGTTGTTGTTGTGTTGTTGTGCTTTGTCTCCCAACCCAAATCCTTTCTATTTTATTCCTGCTAGATTTCTTGGTTCTCCTAAGCCTTCCCCAACTTATCCATATGCTTATTGGGAAAATTCCTACTGGTGCTCAAATGGGTGCCTCAGAGCTGGCCTGGTGTGATGGCCTCATGACTCCTTGGTTTCCAGTGTCTGCAGGATGCTCTGTACATCTCACACTGAGCTCCCTGAAGAACACATCTGACACTGCTCCTCCTTGGGAACTTTTTCTTCAACTTCTAAGCTACCCTGGTGAAGGAAGGACTTACACTCACCAGGAAAAGGGTTCCAAGGTAGTTGGGTCTCATGACCTTCAGTGAGGGCTCACCTTCCTGGTCAGCTAAATTGGATGTAGAATTGCCTAGGAGGCAAACCTGTGGGTCTGTCTGTGAGGGGACCCACATCTACTCTGGCTGTAGGCAGCACCTGACCATGGGCTGGGATCCCATCTAGAATGAGAAAGAAGACCGCAAGCCGCAAACCGAGCAGCGGCGTTTCGCTATTTCTGCTTTTAGCTGCACACACTGCCTCAAGCTTCTACAGCCCTCCCTCCCTGCCACGAAGGACCACACCCTCAGTCCATGATCCGGAAGAAACCTTCCTCCCCTAAGCCGCTGTCCTCAGAGATTTTGACACAGCAACAGGAAAAATAACTAACACGCCCCTCCTTGATGTTAGCCCTCTGGATAACAGATTCTCCCAGGCATATCCTAACTGCAAGTCTGTGATGTTTTCCTTTCTGCGTTTAAATGCATGAGCCATGTGGCAGGGACTTTGGTCAACCTCCCTCTGGGCCCCTAGAGAGCCCTGCTGCTGGCTGTTAGCAGGTTCTAGGCTTTATCCTGAATAGCTGAGATTGCCAAGTGGCAGATTTCCATACAGGTGAAATTCACACACACACAGACACACACACATGCACACGTACAATGCCTACATACATACATACATACATACATACATACATATATACATGCATACATACATACATGCTTTCAATACTTTTGAAATTCAACAATATTAATTCTATACTTTGAATGTCATAGATACCAGAGGAATGCTTTTACGTCTTTCCTTTATATGGGACAAATCTGCAACTTGAGAACAAGGCCCAGTGGTAGTTTTCAGACAGAATCATTTAATTAATCATACTATTTGAACAGCTGGGGAGCCCATATATTTATGTTAGAGCTTAACATTCTTGTGAAAAATTGTCAAGTATGAATCAAAATAATATTATTTCACATTTTAATGATACACTATTTGTCTTTAGATTTTACTCACATCTAACTTTATAAATCAATAGTTCCAACCTTTGAGAAACATTATTACCAATGCTGAAAGCCTTTGAAAGCACTATCACATGGAGTGTGGCTTTCTTGTTTTGTTTTAAACCTTCTCAGCACTCAGGCTCATTTGGAAAGTGTGAAATTTCCCAATTTTTGTTTCTAATTTGGGCTGGTGATAGACAGAGAAGAAATAGCTTGGCAGCTACCAGCAGAAAGAGGAGACTTTCTCAAAAAATAAAACGAAGTAAGACTGAGAAAGGTCGAGTTTGTCTTATTTAATTCAGT
This sequence comes from Acomys minous, assembly GCF_964271855.1. Lineage (NCBI taxonomy): Eukaryota > Metazoa > Chordata > Mammalia > Rodentia > Muridae > Acomys > Acomys minous. The sequence continues at coordinate 2,271,761 of NC_140490.1, forward strand.
AAAGAAAAGCCTAAACAGACAAATATGAGAAGACAGTAAAATTGAATCATTGTGTTAAATCACCTAAAACCACATTTTTAATGAGACTGTTCATTAAAATGTGACAAACGATAGTGAAAATAAATGGGGAAACTGTATAACACTAGTTGGATGCCAAATTCAAGCTTCTTTTCCTACAGTGATGGACAACATGAAAGGGAAACTTTGGATTCTTCTAGGAAACTCAGTGGTGTGAGCAACTGTTTCTCTGGAAGTCACTCACAAACACTAACAACCACCATCCATAGGCCCTGGGTAGGCTGGGTCTCCAAGGCTACACTGGACCTTTAGTACCCTAAAGGCAGAAGCTCCTGCCTAACTAAGTTTTAAAAGGCAGCAGGAGTGATGGGTAACCGCGACTTGCCACCATAAGGTTTAGTTTTCCATTTTGTTGCACATCTCTCAAGACAAGAACCGTTATGTTTGGCAATTTGCATGGCTGGTGCCACAGGACTATGGTAACTAGACTGTGATTCTGACCAAAGCAGGCGAAATGATCCCTCTCTCTCAGGGGAGAAGGAATGGAAGTAACCATTGGGAAAAACCCAAAGCCTTTTTGAGGGCTTGAGAGTCAGACAAGTTGTTAACCAAGGTCTACATGCTCTCCCATGCTCTCTGAGGCCATTTGAATGAAAATGGTCCCATAGGCTCATGGGGAATGCCACTATTAGAGATGTGGCCTTGTTGGTGTAGGCGTGGCTCTATTAAAGGAAGTGTGTCACTAGGGGGCGGGCTCTGAGGTCTCAGAAGCTCAAGCCAGGTCAGTTTGTCACCGCCAGTTCCTGCTGTCTGCAGATCTAGATGTAGAACTCTCAGCTCCTTCTCCAGTGCCATGTCTGCCTGCGTGCTGCCATGCTCCTTGTCATGATGATAATGGACAAAACCTCTGAACTGTAAGCCGACCCCAGTTAAACATTTTTCTTGATAAGAGTTGCCGTGGTCATGATTCCTCTTCACACAACAGAAACCCTATTTCAGACATTGTCCGTGACAGTTCAGCTGCCTTTGCCTCTCTGTGCCACCTCTGCTCTCAACTTCTTAAAATAAACTTCATTACACAGGAAGACAGGAAGCATGTGCTATCGCATTCTGGCCCCCAGGCCACACAGAGGTGGCCTCAACTGAGCATGCGCCAATGCAGGGCTAGATAACCTTTGGGGCCAGCACAAAACCCAATTATCTAAGAGAAAAGATACAGAGACAACTAGAAACATTGGGCTTTTAGAATTCAAAATGTTGCCCCATGGAGGCCTTGGATACCAGTCAAGTGAGCTCATCCACTCTCCACTCGCTCACCCATTCACTCACTCACGACTGTCATTTATTGCCCATTTACCACAAGGCCAGCTATTACACACTAGAGTCAACTGGTTAGGCAAGCTCACCCCGTCTCTGTCCTCAGAGCTCTCACCACAGGAGAATAGAAAGGCAGTTAAATAAAACATAAGCAAGTGTAGAAATAAAACTTGGGTAAGGGAAACAGCAGTGTGAAAGTTCATCCCAACAGAATGTGACATGGTCAGGAGGGGAGGCTTTCCTGGGGAGGCGGGGCCCGGCGGGGTCTTCCGGAAGGAAGTACTGGCAAACGTCCCTTGTACCAGCAAAAGAAAGCATGAAGGCTACGGTGGGGGAGAGGTCTGACAGGGAAAGGCCTTCAGACCCAGCACAATCTGAAGACCTCACTAGTGAGTTTCATTTGAAGAAAAAAAAAAAGAAAAAGTGGAAGTCATGTATTTTGAGATGACTGCCCGGAAGTTCCACATCCAGTCTGGAGAAAGCCAAGCTAGATGTGAGTGGCCTGGGTGAAATCCAACAGGGCTGTCTATACGGAGACACGCCCACCTTCCTGTTGTACGTTAATTGCTGGCACAGCGATATTAAGAGTTGGCATCTTGAATGGGGGCCAAACCACCACTTGGTTAAGACAGGGGAGTTTTGACTAGCTCTGCTAATGAATAATGAGCCCAATACCCTCTGCCTGGCATTCATTCCTTCACATAAATTCAATATGCTAATGCATCTGCAACAAATTAAGTGTCTCTTAAAAGTCCCTTGAAAGTCTCCAAATCTTTGAAAATTTAGAGTGCCTATGGAAAACAAATAAGCAAAACCCTTCTTGACCTTTTCTCTATTCATAAGTAAGATCAATGGAATATACCAGAAGCCCAGAAACCCTTCTATTCTCAGAATTTTTTAAAAAAGAATTTGCTTTTATGAACCCAAAGCAGAATTGGAGGTCTTAAAAAAAAGCCCACTAGGCTTGCTTGGTTAGCTTTTGATAATGAAGTCAAGGGACTACTACGGTAATACGTACCAGTTGCAGTGCAGGATAGCCCTGTCTCCAAACTCACACTGAGACATGTGTGGCCTGGACAAGCCTTAGGACCTAAGAGTAGCAATTTACGTTGTTTATTCTTACAAAATGGCAAAGCAGGGACAGGGAGAGTGTCCGTTTCCCATTAGTCAATGTCACACACCCCTCTGCCTTCCAGTGACCATTTCCTATAACAACCCATTAGACAGCTCTACAACAATCAATAAAACACTTAAGACCATGCCTGAAATCCAAACAGAATCTTAGAATGGAGAGATAAGGAGATAGTGTTTTGAAATGACATTTTAAATAACGAGATTCACCTAATCTTATTTCGGAAAAGAAAAAAAAAACTGAAGGAAAGAATGGGGTGGGAAATGCTACCCAAAAACAAGTCAGCAATTTTTGAGTTTTTCAATTAAGTTGCCAATTTTAAGGCTATTATGCTGCTCCCTGAATCAAAGGGATTAACAATTTCCCTCTTAGCAATTAGAAAGGTAGCATTTGACCATGGAAGCAAATGGGGGGGGGGGGGGAGACTGTACAAGAAGTTAGAATCAACTAAATCTCTGCCAAGGACCACCCAAGAGCAGCAAGATGAGAGGTTGCTTTCAAGTGGGGCTGGGATCAAAGACTGAAGGAGATTAGAACCAATAGGAGGTTAAAGGGAAACATCTGGCCTTTTACAGCAATCACCAATGGAGAAGTGGATCTTCCCTGAAGAGGGAGCCGCCCATCTGACCACAGACCCTACGATGTGCCGCAGAACGCCAGTTCCATGCAGAAAGACGCCTCTGCCTTTCAGCAGAAAATGCACCTAAACGTTCTGAAAACTTGCTTGAGAGTGTACAGCTAAGCTTGAGACAGAGAGAGAGAGAGAGAGAGAGAGAGAGAGAGAGAGAGAGAGAGAGAGAGAGAGAGAGGAGAGTTATGCTGTGTTGTGTTGTGTTTGTATATGTGTGTTTATGTGAGCGCCCTTACACGCATCTGGAAGCCGGAAGTCCACATCAGGTGTCTTCCCCCATCACTCAACACCTTAGTTTTTGAGACAGGATCTCTCTCTGTACCTGGGCTCATGAACTCAGCTTGGCTGGCTGGCCCGTCTCTGCCTCCCTACTGCTAGGATTGCAAATGCGAATCCAGTTTTCCCACGCATGCTGGGGATCTGCAGCCTCTCATGGTTCCAGGGCAATCCCTTTACTGACTGAGCCCTGTCCCCAGTCCCACATTAGGACTTGTAGCCCTTTCTCGCTCCGGTCAGAGCACACTGTCATCCCTTCACAGTCTTGGATCCAATAAAACCCACATCTGCTAAGGAAGAGATGAAAAGTCCTGGAGGCAACATGGAATTTTCAGGATATACAACAGGAAGGAGGAAGTTCCAGTATTTTCCTAATTAAAAGGGGGAGGGGCGTGGTTCTGATGAAAAGACCACTTTATTGGAGAATGTTCTTGCTTTCTAATTTGGGTCTTTTGAAAGAGGGGCTAATGGTCACATGGTTCCTATACAAACTCTGCTTCTACCTTATTTCCTTTCTTCAGAGTCTCCTGGAGAAGTCGCCACCCAAAAGAATGATAAAACAAGCCCAAATCCGCATCTTCAAACGTGCCAATTTTATCTGCTATCTCTTCCCATCACATTTCCTTAGAAACCCAGAGAGGAATGTTTTAAAGGCCCAAAGCAAGCGTGTTTGCTTGACTCCATCTAACAGGAAGTCAGCTAGGATCAGAGCTCCCGAGCACTTTGTCATGGGGTCAGACAGGCTGTTTCCTTATTCAGGCCACAAGTAAAAAAGAGAGTTGGTAGTGTCTGAGCGCCATCTGACACGTGGGGTTTTTAATCGATGAACCTCCCAGGAGTGAGAATCATAGACAATGAGGCCTGGGGTGGAGGTTTCAGTGCACCACGTGTGAGAAGGAATCCAAGGAGCCATAGATGAAAAGGCGGAGACGCTGGAACTGTTAGCTTGCCTCCAGAGCACCGAGCGGTTCTCAACCTGTGGGTCCCGATCCCCGTGGTTTGACTCTCCCTTTCAGAGGGTTCTCATATCAGACATCCTCAACATCAGGTATTTACAGTCTGATTCATAACAGTAGCAAAATTATAAAGTAGCAACAAAATAATTCTATGGCATGGGGAGGGGGGTATCACCACAACATGAGGAAGTGTCTTAGAGGGTCACAGCATTAGGAAGGTGGAGAACCATTTCACTAGAGGCCGATAGTAGTTTAGGGTACAACTGTTGTCGCCGCTATATCCTAACCACCCCTCACCCCCTGCCTCTGGGTTCTCACTTGGTCTGTACAAGAATGATTCTGTCTCACACAGTGTGTAAATGAGGTAACAGGAACCAAACGCCTCCACCTGAGATATGCAGCCTCTCTCTCGAAGGGAACGGATTCGGCACCGCGGTGCCCGCTTGGAGTCTTTGGCTCCTGTAAGCCACAGATTTACTCCTTCCTACTTGCCTAATTCAATTGTCTTTGGGCCTCAAAGAAAAGAGACTGAGAACTACAGTCCTCAGCGTGTGGCCCCTCGTGACGTGACACATTTCACTCTTGCACCCAATCACTTTCCCTCTTCTTTAATGTTTAATATCACTGCTTCTCTGAAGAACTTAGCTTCTTGTTTGTGAGGTATGTAGTTCTAATTAAGCAACATCGCAAATTCCTAAGCTTCCTCTTTGTTACCTCTCCCCCCCCCTCTCTCTGCCCCCTCCCTCCCTCCTTCCCTCTCTCCCTCCTTCCCTCCTTCCCTCCCTCTCTCCCTCCCTCCCTCCCTCCCTCTCTCCCTCCCTCCCTCTTTCCCTCTCTCCCTCCCTCCCTCCCTCCCTCTCTCCCTCCCTCCCTCTTTCCCTCTCTCCCTCCCTCCCCCCCTCCTTCTTCCTTGCTTCCTTTCCCTCTTTCTTTGAGACAGGGTCTCTCTGTGCAGCCCTGGCTGTCCTGGAACTTGCTCTGTTACGTAGCCCAGGCTGGTCTCGAACTCACCGCATGCCTCACTACACCCGGCCCACTCTCCATCCTTAGCATCTCCTTCTGGTTTTGTATCTAAACCTTGCTGCACTGCTTTGTACTGCCACACAGGATTGTGAGGATGTACCCTAACATTTCACTTTTCCATCATTCCTGCTGACTGTGCAGGTGCCACCACTTCCGGCTCTGTTATAAATAGCACTGTTGAGCGTTCTCACTTACGGGTCCCTCATCAGATACCTAATCATTTCTCTGGATCTAGCCTGAGGTCTCGACGACTAGATCACTGGAAGACTCGAACTTAGTGTTGTGCTTTGCCTTCCACGATGTCTGTC